>NW_020838032.1:1681795-2140191 GCF_003676395.1 Aethalodelphis obliquidens | reverse complement strand
ACAAAAAAAAAAAAAAAAAAAAAAAAAAAAAAGAAGAAGGAATGGGCATGTAAAGAATATGAGGCTTATATTTTATTTTGTGATCCTGGAGAAATGTGGTTTCCCTGTAAAACTAGATAGAAAAAAAGTGAAAAATGGTGATTAGAAATTTTCCTGTTATAGTTCATTAAATACAATTATAAAAAACATTTTAATTGTATTAATACAGTTCTCCAATATTACCATCCAGGCAGCACCTTGAGCATTCTTAAAGGCATTGCTCAGCTACCTACTCCCTTCTTTTAATCCCAGAAAAGTCCTGATTATTTCACATTCTTTTACAAGAATATCCTACTTTTGGTGGTTTTAATTTTTTTTTAATTGATTAAAACAGCAACCAAATGAATATTCCTTTTTAAAAAAAGAATAACCACAGGAAAATTGAGTTACTTTTATAATGATAATACTTTATACAGATCTGTGGTCTTTCATCTAAGAACTTTCAAGCACTTTTCAAGTGTCGACTCATCAATCCATAACACACTTAGAAGATTGGGCAGTAATTCTGCTTCTGTTTGATTTCAAAGCACTCACTGTGTCCTAAGGTCCAAAGACATGTGGACTCTCCTTTTTTCTTTTTCCTTTTTTACTTCTTCTTTTTTTCCTCTTCTTTTTTTTTTTTTTTTCTTTGTTAAAGGCCAGAAGAAATATGGCTTGGTCCCAACCCACTAGGAACTCAGTGTGATGAAGGAAGGAGCCATGGAAAGGTCTTCAAATTCCCAATAACACATGCTACAACTTAAAAACCAGAGACAGAAATCTCTACATATTTTGAAGTGTCCACAAAGGTACTCAGTAGACTCCGAGTCCTAAATTATTCCAAGATACAGAGGCAGACTTGCTTTGCTGAACTGACATTTTAATCAGTATTTTTCAACAGGACAACTATGTTACTTATAATATTTCTTCCAAAGGTGAATTGATGCCTTTCATCTGTGTAGGGAAGGAAGATTAAGGATGGATTCTTTTTTTTTTTTAATGAATTTATTTATTTATTTATTTTTGGCTGCATTGGGTCTTCATTGCTGTGCACGGGCTTTCTCTAGTTGTGGTGAGTGGGGGCTACTCTTTGCTGTGGTACACAGGCTTCTCATTGTGGTAGCTTCTCTTGTCACAGAGCACAGGCTCTAGGCATGCTTCAGTAGTTGAGGCACGTGGGCTCAGTAGTTGTGGCTCATGGGCTCTAGAGCACAGGCTCAGTAGTTGTGGCACACAGGCTTAGTTGCTCCACGGCATGTGGGATCTTCCCGGACCAGGGCTCGAACCCATGTCCCCTGCATTGGCAGACTGGTTCTTAACCACTGCGCCACCAGGGAAGTCCCAAAGATGGATTCTTGGCTGCAGAATTAATCTATAAATATTTCCCAGGCCAAGGATAGGAAAATAGGCTGCCAGTAATTCGAAGTTTTATGAAGTATCCATTAAGATTTTGTTGATTAAAAGTCTCAAGACTTAGCCATTTTTAGACAATAAATAGGCTAATTTCCTTTGGTAGGTACAATTCAGTGGCCTTTCTAGATATTCTTCAAGTTGTTAAGGTGGAGAGCGGGGTTGGGGGATATTTTTCAACTCAAGGGCCGTATTTTTTCACCCACATGTTTTTTAATTACTCCAGTTCAAGAATGGCGTGAGAATACTGTTTCTGAGTACGGACCTTTATGTATGAGAATAATAAAGTTATAGGAGTAAGATACTTCTAAGTATCAGAAAAATATGTTTCTTTCATCTGTCTGTCTCTCTGAAACAGTTTCAGTTGATAGCAGAAGACATCAGTTTAAAATGTTAAACAGGAGTTAAGTTTGAAACAGAAATCAGAGAAATACTGTGTGACATAGTAAAGACGATATGGAGAGGCTGCGAGAGGAGACCCCACAGAATGATGGTACTGTGGGGCCTCTATGCCGGAAAGAGTTTCTAAAAGCTGGGACTCAGGGCAGGCTTCTGGCTACTTCACTCCTCAGGACTACACTCTAAGATGGAGTCGCTTCATGGAATGCCCCCACATGCAATTGCACGAGACGCATCCCTAACTCATGCTCAACTGCTTTGGAATGCAAAGAGTTGACTGAATCTTCCCTATGACCCTCTGTCTTCATCAGCACCAAGCAAACCATAAGCCTGGGGAGAAGTCTTTCTCCTCTGGTTACAGAGAGAGATGGAGAGAGGAAGAAACCATGAAATACCTTTTAATAATGCTGTTTACTTCTTCCTTTGTCTCAAATTCCCTCCAAGTACTAGCAGGTAAAATTGTTAATGAAAGACAATTAAGGATGCCTAAGTAAGGCTTTGAAATCCAAAGGCAAGATAGCTGTTCTACTAGCTAAAGAATGAATTTATAAGGAATTGGGTGTGGCAAACCAACTCAACTGCTGGGAAAGCCGAAGATGAAATTCTGTTAGCTAGTAGGGACTTTCTGACTGAACACGTATTTAGGTTAACTTAGAGTTATCACAAAACATGAAACACATGTTACTAATCGGTAGAGAATTAGAGTAATGTCTAGCAGAGAGTAATGTCTAGCACAGACACTGGAACCTGGACTGCAGCACGCTCACCCAACCTTGCCACTTGTTTGCTGTGTGACCTTGGGGAAGTTGCTTAACATCCCTGCACTTCAGTTTCCTCGTCTGAAAAGTGAAAACAATATTACTATGTTTTCTATGTACCTATCTCACAGGATTGTTAAGGTGAAATGAGTTAATGCACAGATAGCTCTTAAATCAGGGACTGGCACAAAGTGGATATTATAGTAATAACTGCTGTGATGATGATGATGATTTTGTACTAAAAAATGTAAAAATACTTTGTATTTAGTTACCTGCTGACATTCAAATGGTTGAAGGGGAAAAAACATGGAGGAGTACACATAGGAAGGTTTTATGAGCTGGGCCTGGTCCTGGCTAACACTACTCCTACTCACATTCCACTGGCTAGAACTCAGTCACATGGCCACATCTAACCGCAAAGGAAGCTGGAAAATACAGCCTAACACTGGGAGTCCAGGAACAAGAGGAGAATGTAGATTTTGCTGAGCAAAAGTCTCTGTCACAACCCTAAAACCCATCGAGAATTTCCTAGCTGTTTCTCTCTTTTACTATATCATGTGGGTAAAATACATGTGCAGTGGTCATATTTTTGCTTACTGAACATTTTATATGTGGCCTGAAAATTTTTTTTTCTGATTAGTGCAAGCTTTTTCTATGAAAAGTCTTACAAAATCATAAATATTAAATTCATTTGGTTGTATATTTATTTATTTATTATAAATTTGTTTTTATTTTTGGCTGTGTTGGGTCTTCGTTGCTGTGCACAGGCTTTCTCTAGTTGCGGCGAGCAGGGGCTACTCTTTGTTGCAGTGGGCAGGCTTCTCATTGCTGTGGCTTGTCTTGTTGCAGAGCACGGGTGCTAGGCACACGGGATTCAGTAGTTGTGGCATGCGCGCTCAGTAGTTGTGGCTTGTGGGCTCTAGAGCGCAGGCTCAGTAGTTGTGGTGCACGGGCTTAGTTGCTCCGCGGCATGTGGGATCTTCCCAGGCCAGGGATTGAACCCATGTCGCCTGCATTGGCAGGTGGATTCTTAACCACTGCGCCACCAGGGAAGCCTGGTTGTATATTTAAAGAGTTACTTTTATTTAACAGGATATCATTGTGCAAAATCAGGACAGTGCCAGAAGTTCTGAAACACATTCTCCATTCAGTAACAAACAACTGACCCATCGTTGTAAAATCCACATTCACTCTATTGGCTCAGCAGCCAGGGTCAGTGTCAGTACAACCTGAGGTTAGTACACTTGAAACCCCAAAGTGTTAGTGAAAATTAAAACCACAAAGCATTGGAGGAAATTGAGAGGCCTGGATGGAACACAAGGGTCACAGCAATTTAAATTTTCTATTGTCTGATGAAAAAGCTACCCCAAAGGAGAGGGAGAAGTCATGTGCATCTGACAGGTGGTGGGCAATGGAATTTCCTTGGCACTTTTTAAAGTACACAAATAAAACATAGCCAAGGGCCAGATGCTCTTTGCTTAATGTGTAAACACTTCTGAGAAGACGTCCACAAACTAAATTTGTAAAAATCCAATTTTAATGCTTTAGAAAAGATACCTGTGTAACTGAGCCATACAGAAAAGGTTAAAATTCTGTTATATTCATGTGGTCTATACACATTTACTAATTTTCTTGATGTAGATTATCCTACCAGTTCACGTTACCTATTTAAGAAAGCAAACTTGTGATAATTTTAAAAATCCAAAATAGAAATTTTTTTTCAAGTTTTCTATAATAAATATGTTACTTTTAGAATTAAGAAAAGTAAAAAGAAGGTGGTATCATGCAAGATTTTCTTAGGAAAGGGGTTTAGACTGATTTCCTACAGTAGGATTGCTCTTTGTTTCTTAGCACTGTTGAATTATTAGGGGACAGTGGAGACAGTTTTATAAAGGGTTTATGTAACATTTTAAATTAAGTTCATGAGTCTAAAATCCCAGTAGCTGCAATTATCTTTAGAATCCCTTAAAGCACCCACAAAATATACTGTATGTGGATTTGTTTATATAAATCTATTATGTAATATGAATATGTAATATAGACTAATGTATAATCAATGATGAAATGTACATGCAAGTGTTGTCTCATGGTACTACTTAAATTATTATTAGTTTTTTTTTTTATTATGAGTGGGTATGGCTTAGTTCATGAAAGTTACATCCATGCAAGATGAAATTCTGTGATACAGAGCAACAAGCACTAGACTTGATTGAGTTGGAAGTCCTGGCATTTTATGATCTTGGTCAAGTCATTTGATCTTTCCAGGCTTTACCTCTGTTACCTGTAAGATGAGGCTTATACTACTTACCTCATAAGTTCTATAAAGAGCAAATGAAATGATGTAAACTCTAACGTACTAAACATATTAAGAGGTCCCCACTAGGTTGACCCCACCAGTGTCAGGAGGGCTGGCACCATGTCAGTCTTATTGCTATTGAATCTTCATAAGTTTCTGCCGGAAGTTACGTTGGATGACCAAATCAGTGAGATAGTTCAGTCCTGTGTTCCCTGCCCTCGTGGCAAATACACTCAGATGGACCTATGCACAAGGCACTGTTAATGTATCTGATGTAATGAAGGCAAATTGGGCTCTTTTCTTGAACTTCAGCCTGTACAGAGAGAAGCTAGGCTGTGCATGTTTACGTGAAATAAGCCCATCGAGAAATCCAGTGTAAACACTGGAAGTTTCCCTCAGTAGGCAGAGAGCAGTGGGTTTTATTGGGAACAGATTCATCACGCTGTTAAGTTTTCTAATTATAAGGCCACTGTTTGCTTTAACTGACTATTGAAAATATGTCTGTTCACCAAACTTTCATCTTCTTCCTAATAGTACATCTTAGAAAGAGCATTATGTTAATTACAGTAGCATATAACTAACTTAAATGACAAGGAAAGGAGTAAAAATGAAAAAGAGCAAGAAAATCTATCCATAACAGGTGACGTGTCAACCAATTAGAATTTTACTCCCTTCTCCATAAGATGAGACTTTAAACATTTTTGGCCATAGTGCTCATATAATGTTAACCTCTCATAGAATAAATTGAGACCATGCACGTGTTGTATGTGTGGGTTTATTTCAAAATAATTACAGAGTCCAGGAAGTTGCAAAGAAATGTACAGGGAGGTCCCATGTACCTATTACCCAGCCTTCCCGAGTGTTAACATCTTGCATAACTATAGCATGATGTGAAAACCAGGAAATTGACATTGGTACAATCCACAGAGTTTATTCAGATTTCACCAGCTATACATGAATCCATTTCTGTGTGTGTGTGTCTGTGTGTGTGTGTATAGCTCTATGCAATTTTATCATGTATATATCATGGTACATGACATGTAACCACCACCACAATCAAGATACTTAAGTATACCATCACCACAAGGCTCCCTCATACTGTCCCTTTTCAGCTGTACCTACCCCTTCCCCCATCCTTAACCTCTGGCAACCGCTAATATATTCTTTCTATAATTATTTCACAAAAGTTATATAAATTGTATTATACAATAGGTATCATTTTGAAATTAGCTGTTTACACTCAGCATAATTTCCTTGAGGTTCATCCAAGTTGTTGTGTGTATCAATAGTTTATTCATTTTTATGGCTGAGTAGAATTCTATGGTATGGATGTTTGTTTAACCGGTCACCACTGACAGACATTTGAACAGTTTCCACTACTTGGCTATTACAAATAAAGCTTCTGTGAACATGCATGTCAAATTTCTGTGTGAAAATAAGTTTTCTCTTTTTTTTTTAGTATAAATTTATTTATTTATTTTTTGGCTGCGTTGGGTCTTCGTTGCTACATGTGGGCTTTCTCTAGTTGCGGCGAGCAGGGGCTACTCTTTGTTGCAGTACACTGGCTTCTCATTGCAGTGGCTTCTCTTGTTGCGGATCATGGACTCTAGGCATGCAGGCTTCAGTAGTTGTGGCACGCAGGCTCAGTAGTTGCGGTGCACGGGCTTAGTTGCTTCTCAGCGTGTGGGATCTTCCTGGATCAAGGCTCAAACCCATGTCCCCTGCTGGGATCTTCCTGGATCAGGGCTCAAACCCATGACCCCTGCTTTGGCAGGCAGATTCTTAACCACTGCACCACCAGGAAAGTCCCGAAAATAAGTTTTCATTTCTTTGGATAAATGTATAAGGCAGTACAGTTGCTGAATCACATGGTAAGTCCATTTTTAGTTTTAAAAGGAACTGCCAAACTACTTCCCAGTGAGGGTTACCATTTTACATTCCTGCCAGCAATATATAAGTGATCTAGTTTTCCCATATTGTCTCCAGCATTTAGTGTCATCACTTTTTTATTTTAGCCAATTGGATAGGTATGTAGTGATATTGCATTATGGTTTTAATTTGCATTTCTCTAATGCTTAATGGTATCGTTTCATGTGCTTATTTGCCATATGTATATCCTCTTCAGTGAAATGTCTGTGCATGTCTTTTGCCCATTTTCTAATTGGATTATTTGATTTTTAATGTTGAGTTTTGACAGTTTTCTGTTTCATTGATTTATAATCTTTATTATTTTTTTCTTTCTCCTTGCAGTGGGTTTATTTTGCTCTTCTTTTTCTAGTTTCTTGAGTTAGGAACTTAGATCATTGATTTGAGGTCTTTCCTCTTTTTGAATATAAAGAGTGTTACAAATTTACCTCTGCCACTGTTTTAACTGTATCCCACAAACTTTGATATATGCATTTTCATTCTTATATTTAAAAAAAATATCCTTTGAGACTTTTTTTTTGACTGTTCAGAAGGATGTTGTATAATTTCCAAGTGTTTGGAGATTTTTCTAGTTTTGTTCCATTATGTATGATTTTCAGTTCTTTTAAATTTGTTAATATTTGTTTTGTGACCTAGGATCCATTGTGGTAAATGTTCCCCGGGTGCTTGAAAAGAATATGTATTCTGCTGTTGTTAGGTAGAGTGTTCTATAAATATCAGATTAGATCTTGTCGGTTGATGGTGTTTGTTCAGTTCTTCTTGATCCTTGGTGATTTTCTGTCTAGTAGTTCTATCAATTGCTGCAAGTGGGGTGTTAAAGAAACCAACTGCAATTACGGATTTGCCTATTTCTCCTTTCAGCTTTATCAGATTTTGCTGCATGTACTTTTATTTTTAAGCTCTGTTGTTTGGTGCATACACATTTAGGATGGCTATAACTTCTTTTATAATTAATACTCTTTCTCTCGTACTTTTCTTTGCTCTGAAGTCTACTTTATTTGATACTAATATAGTCACTCCTACTCTTTAAATTCATGTTTGCATGATATATCTTTTTTCTACTCTTTTACTTTCAACCTACCAATGTTATGTTTGAAGTGAGTTTTTGTAGACAGTTGCTTTTGTAGTTGAATTGGGTTTTGTCTTTTAATTGACATATTTAGACCATTTACAGCTAAGTATTGACATAACAGGGCTTAAATCTGACATTTTATTTGTTTTATGTTTGCTCTTCTGTGTTTGTCATTCTTCTGTTTTTTCCTTCCATTCTGATTATTTATAATGTTTTTAAGTATATTGTTTTTTCTAGGTTTCCTAGTGGTTTCTCTAGGTGATACCATTTACATATGTCACTTATCACAGCCTACTGTTGTTGACATTTTATTCCTTCAACTGCAGTGCAGAAACCTTACATTTAGGTCCCTTTACCCCTCCCATTTTTAAAATATATTTTGTCTTAAACATTTCATCTACATACTTTGAGTACCACATCACATGGTATTATAACTTTTGCTCCAACCATAAAATATGATTAAAGAAACCTGTGAGGTGAAGAATAGTCCATTACATTTACTTCTATTTTTACCCATTCTGTTCTTATTTCCTTTATGAATCTCCCAACCTTCTTCTGATATAATTTTCTTTTTGTTGCAGGAGCTTCCTTTAGCCATCCTTTAAGAGTAGGTCTGCTAGCAACAAATTCTCTTAATTTTCCTTCACTTGAGAACGTCTTTATATTCTCTTTACTTCTGAAAGAGAGTTTCACTATATACAGCATTCAGAGTTGATATCTCTTTCAATACTTGAAAAATGTTGTGCCACTTCCTTTTGGCCTCCATATTTTCAGAGGAAAAAACCACTGTCATTTGAATGGATGTTCCTTATGGATAATGTGACACTTCTTTCTGATTGTTTTCAAGACTTTTTCCTTCTCTTTGATTTTCAGAAGTTTAGCAGTGCTGGGTCTTGGTGTGGATTTCTTTGGGTTTTTCCTATATGGGATTTGCTCAGCTTCTTGAAACTGTAGGTTTATGTCTTTTGCAAAATTTGGGGAGTTCTCAGTCATTATTTCTTTGAATACTTTTTCAGTTCCACATTCTTCCTCCTCTTGTTCTGAGACTGTAATGATATAAACGTCAGATCTTCTGTTATTTTCCCACAGAACCCTGAAGCTCTGCTTATTTTTTCCAATCTATATTCTTGCTGTTGTTAAAACTGAGTTAAGTTTATTGATCTGCCTTCAAGTTCACTGATTCTATTTTCCATTATCTCTACTCTACTCATCAGGCTCATCTACTGAGTTTTTATTTTAATGATTGTATTTTTCAACTCTGTAATTTCCACTTGGTTCTTTTTGATAACATCTTTTTCTTTGCTCAAATTTTCTATTTTCTTATTTATTTAAAGATACTTTTTAATTGATTGTTTAAGCATTTTTTGATTACAGCTGCTTTAAAAACCTTGTGAGATAATTCCAGTATCTGACTCTTCCTGGAATTGGCTCTTCTGGAGGAAAATTAATGATCCAAACCTCAAAACTTTTTGAAGCCAGTGGTAAACTGATTGAACTACAGCTGCAACAAAAACAAGCCACTGTTTGACTACAGGTTATATTGACTTAGCCTGACAAAGGAAAGAGCATACCTTTTCCTGGGGTAAATATTATCTATTTTAGTCTTTTTTTTTACCCTCAGCTGAGTAAGCAGAAAAACAAACATGAAAGAAAGAAAGGTGAAGAAATAGGAACATGTGACCCGAAATCAAGGAAAAAATTAGTCACTAGAAGCAGACCACCAAAAACCCAGATGTTGGAATTAGCAGACAAGGACTTTAAAATAACTATGATAAATATGTTAAAGGATCTAATAGAAAAGGTAGACAATAGATGGGGAATATCAGGAGGAAAAAAGGAAATGCTAAGAAAGAACTAAATGGAAAGTCAAAAAAAAGAAAAAAGATATTAAATGATACATTTATATAATGGGATAAAGAGTAGACTAGACACAGAGAAGAAAGGATCAATGAACCTGAAGACAAGTCAATAGAATTTATCTGAAATAAAGTGAAGCATATTTCTCTGAAATAAAATAAAATGAAGAGAAAAACTGATGAGAACACTGAACAGAGCATCTCGGAACTAAGAATATTATCAAATGGTCTGACACGTAAGTAGTTGTGGTCCCAGAGGGAGATGAGAGAGAATGCAGAAACAAAATATTTGAAGAGATAATGGCCAATAATTTTACAATATTTGTCAGAGAAATTGACCCACAAATCTAACATGATCAGCAAACCCCAAGCAGGATAACGAACTTAAAACAAAATGACACCTATGAAGGTCATGTCAAATGCTAAATATCAAAGATAAATAGAAAATCTAAAGTGCAGCCAAATTAAAAAGACACATTACATTCAGGGAAACAACATTAGAAACGTTGGCAGGCATTTCCTCAGAAATAATGGAAGCTGAACACAGGGTAGAAAAGATCACTACAGCAGAATAGGGTATCTAGAAATTGATCCATACATACATGGTCAACTGGTTTTTCACAAAGATGTCAAGGGAAATCAGTGGGGGGAGATGGGGCTGAAAAAACTATATATCACTATGAACACAAGTGAACCTCAACCCCTACCTTACTCCATAAGGAAAAATTAATTTGAGATGAATTGTAGCTCTAGATATGAAAACTGTAACTGTAACTCTACTTTTTAAATTTTATTTATTTTTTTATACAGCAGGTTCTTATTAGTCATCAGTTTTATACACATCAGTGTATACATGTCAATCCCAATCACACAATTCATCACACCACCACCACTACCACCCACCCTGCAGCTTTCTCCCGTTGGTGTCTATACGTTTGTTCTCTACATCTGTGTCTCAGTTTCTGCCCTGCAAACTGGTTCATCTGTACCATTTTTCTAGGTTCCACATACATGCGTTAATATATGATATTTGTTTTTCTCTTTCTGACTTACTTCACTCTGTATGACAGTCTCTGGATCCATCCACGTCTCTACAAATGACCCAATTTCGTTCCTTTTTGTGGCTGAGTAATATTCCATTTTATATATGTACCACATCTTTATCCATTCATCTGTTGATGGGCATTTAGGTTGCTTCCATGACCTGGCTATTGTAAATACTGCTGCAATGAACATTGGGGTGCATGTGTCTTTTTGAATTATGGTTTTCTCTGGGTATATGCCCAGCAGTGGGATTGCTGGGTCATTTGGTAATTCTTAGTTTTTTAAGGAACCTCCAACTGTTCTCCATAGTGGCTGTACCAATTTACATTCCCACCAACAGTGCAAGAGGCTTCCCTTTTCTCCACACCCTCTCCAGCATTAGTTGTTTGTAGATTTTCTGATGATGCCCATTCTGACTGGTGTGAGGTGATACTTCATTGTAGTTTTGATTTGCATTTCTCTAATAATTAGTGATGCTGAGCAGCTTTTCATGTGCTTCTTAGCCATCTGTCTGTCTTCTTTAGAGAAAAGTCTATTTAGATCTTCTTCCCATTTTTGGATTAGGTTGTTTGTTATTTTAATATTGAGGTGCATGAGCTGTTTATATATTTTGGAGGTTAATCCTTTGTCTGTTGATTCGTTTGCAAATATTTTCTCCCATTCTGAGGGTTGTCTTTTCGTCTTGTTTATGGTTTCCTTTGCTGTGCAAAAGCTTTTAAGTTTCATTAAGTCCCATTTGTTTATTTTTGTTTTTATTTCCATTTCTCTAGGAGGTGGATCAAAAAAGATCTTGCTGCGATTTATGTCAAAGAGTGTTCTTCCTATGTTTTCCTCTAAGAGTTTTATAGTGTCCGGTCTTACATTTAGGTCTTTAATCCATTTTGAGTTTATTTTTGTGTATGGTGTTAGGGAGTGTTCTAATTTTATTCTTTTACATATAGTTGTCCAGTTTTCCCAGCACCACTTATTGAAGAGGCTGTCTTTTCTTTCTTGTATATGCTTGCCTCCTTTGTCATAGATTAGTTGAACATAGGTGTGTGGGTTTATCTCTGGACTTTCTATCTTGTTGCATTGATCTATATTTCTGTTTTTGTGCCAGTACCATATTGTCTTGATTACTGTAGCTTTGTAGTATAGTCTGAAGTCAGGGAGTCTGATTCCTCCAGCTCCGATTTTTTACCTCAAGACTGCTTTGGCTATTTGGGGTCTTTTGTGTCTCCATAGAAATTTTAAGATTTTTTGGTCTACTTCCATAAAAAATGCCATTGGTAATTTGATAGGGATTGCATTGAATCTGTAGATTGCTTTGGGTAGTATATTCATTTTCACAATATTGATTCTTCCAATCCAAGAACATGGTATATCTCTCCATCTGTTGGTATCATCTTTAATTTCTTTCATCAGTGTCTTACAGTTTTCTGCATACAGGTCTTTTGTCTCCCTAGGTAGGTTTATTCCTAGGTATTTTATTCTTTTTGTTGCAGTGGTAAATGGGAGTGTTTCCTTAACTTCTCTTTCAGATTTTTCATCATTAGTGTATAGGAATGCAAGAAATTTCTGTGCATTAATTTTGTATCCTGCAACTTTACCAAATTCATTGATTAACTCTAGTAGTTTTCTGGTAGCATCTTTAGGATTCTCTATGTATAGTATCATGTCATCTGCAAACAGTGACAGTTTTACTTCTTCATTTCCAGTTTGTTTTCCTTTTATTTCTTTTTGTCCTCCAATTGCCATGGCTAGGACTTCCAAAACTATGTTGAATAATAGTGGTGAGAGTGGACATCCTTGTCTTGTTCCTGATCTTAGAGGAAATGCTTTCAGTTTTTCACCATTGAGAATGATGTTTGCTGTGGGTTTGTCATATATGGCCTTTATTATGTTGAGGTAGATTCCCTCGATGCCCACTTTCTGGAGAGTTTTTTTCATAAATCGGTGTTGAATTTTGTCAAAAGCTTTTTCTGCATCTATTGAGATGATCATATGGTTTTTATTCTTCAGTTTGTTAATATGGTATATCACATTGATTGATTTGCGCATATTGAAGAATCTTTGCATCCCTGGGATAAATCCCACTTTATCATGGTTTATGGTCCTTTTAATGTGTTGTTGGATTCCGTTTGCTAGTATTTTGTTGAGGATTTTTGCATCTATATTCATCATTGACATTGGTCTGTAATTTTCTTTTTTTGTAGTACCTTTGTCTGGTTTTGGTATCAGGGTGATGGTGGCCTCATAGAATGAGTTTGGGAGTGTTCCTTCCTCTACAATATTTTGGAAGAGTTTGTGAAGGATGGGTGTTAGCTCTTCTCTAAATGTTTGAAAGAATTCACCTGTGAAGCCATCTGGTCCTGGACTTTTGTTTGTTGGAGGATTTTTAATCACAGTTTCAATTTCATTACTTGTGATTGGTCTGTTCATATTTTCTATTTCTTCCTGGTTCAGTCTTGGATGGTTATACCTTTCTAAGAATTTGTCTATTTCTTCCAGGTTGTCCATTTTATTGGCATAGAGCTGCTTGTAGTAGTCTCTTAGGATGCTTTGTATTTCTGCGGTGTCTGTTGTAACTTCTCCTTTTTCATTTCTAATTTTACTGATTTGAGTCCTCTCCCTCTTTTTCTTGATGAGTCTGGCTAATGGGTTTATCAATTTTGTTTATGTTCTCAAAGAACCAGCTTTTCATTTTATTGATCTTTGCTATTATTTTATTTGTTTCTATTTCATTTATTTCTGCTCTGATCTTTTTTTTGTTTTTTTTTGCGGTACGTGGGCCTCTCACTGTTGTGGCCTCTCCCGTTGCGGAGCACAGGCTCCAGACGTGCAGGCTCAGCGGCCATGGCTCACGGGCCCAGCCGCTCCGCAGCATGTGGGATCTTCCTGGACCGGGGCACAAACCCGCATCCCCTGCATTGGCAGGTGGACTCTCAACCACTGCGCCACCAGGGAAGCCCCTCTGATCTTTATGATTTCTCTCCTTCTGCTAACTTTGGGTTTTGGTTGTTCTTCTTTCTCTAGTTCCTTTAGGTGTAAAGTTAGATTGTTTATTTGAGATTTTTCTTGTTTCTTGAGGTAGGCTTGTATAGCTATAAACTTCCCTCTTAGAACTCCTTTTGCTGCATCCCATAGGTTTTGGATCGTCATGTTTTCATTGTCCTTTGTCTCTAGGTATTTTTTTGATTCCCTCTTTGATTTATTCAGTGATCTCTTGGTTATTTAGTAACGTATTGTTTAGCCTCCATGTGTTTGTGTTTTTTACGTTTTTTTCCCTGTAATTGATTTCTAATCTCATAGCATTGTAGTCAGAAAAGATGCTTGATACGATTAAAGTTTTCCTAAATTTACTGAGGCTTGATTTGTGACCCAAGTTGTGATCTATCCTGAAGGATGTTCCATGCGCACTTGAGAAGAAAGTGTAATCTGCTGATTTTGGATGGAATGTCCTATAAATATCAATTAAATCTATCTGGTCTGTTGTGTCATTTAAAGTTTATGTTTCCTTATTAATTTTCTGTTTGGATGATCTGTCCATTGGTGTAAGTAAGCTGTTAAAGTCCCCCACTATTATTGTGTTACTGTTGATTTCCTCTTTTATAACTGTTAGCAGCTGCCTTATGTATTGAGATGCCCGTATGTTGGGTGTATATATATTTATAATTGTTATATATTTTTCTTGGATTGATCCCTTGATCATTATGTAGAGTTCTTCCTTGTCTCTTGTAACATTCTTTATTTTAAAGTCTATTTTATCTGATATGAGTACGCTGCTCCAGCTTTCTTTTGATTTCCATTTGCATGGAATATCTTTTTCCATGCCCTCACTTGCAGTCTGTATGTGTCCCTAGGTTTGAAGTGGGTCTCTTGTAGACAGCATATAGATGGGTTTAGTTTTTGTATCCATTCAGCAAACCTGTGTCTTTCGGTTGGAGCATGTAATCCATTCACGTTTAAGGTAATTATTGATATGTAGGTTCCTATTACCATTTTCTTAATTGTTTTGGGTTTGGTTTTGTAGGTTCTTTTCTTCTCTTGTGTTTCCCACTTAGAGAAGTTCCTTTTGCATTTGTTGTAGAGCTGGTTTGGTGGTGCTGAATTCTCTTAGCTTTTGCTTTTCTATAAAGCTTTTGATTTCTCCATCGAATCTGAATGAGATCCTTGCTGGGTAGCATGATCTTGGTTGTAGGTTCTTCCCTTTTATCACTTTAAGTATATCATGCTACTCCCTTCTGGCTTGTAGAGTTTCTGCTGAGAAATCAGCTGTTAACCTTATGGGAATTGTATGTTTTTTGTCGTTTTTCCCTTGCTGCTTTCAATAATTTTTCTCTGCCTTTAATTTTTGCCAATTTGATTTCTATGGGTCTCGGTGTGTTTCTCCTTGGGTTTATGTTGCCTGGGACTCTCTGCGCTTCTTGGTCTTGGGTGGCTACTTCCTTTCCCATGTTAGGGAAGTTTTCAACTATAATCTCTTCAAATATTTCCTTGGGTCCTTTCTCTCTCTCTTCTCCTTCTGGCACCCCTATAATGCGAATGTTGTTGCGTTTAATGTTGTCCCAGAGGTCTCTTAGGCTGTATTCATTTCTTTTCATTCTTTTTTCTTTATTCTGTTCCACAGCAGTGAATTCCACCATTCTGTCTTCCAGGTCACTTATCTGTTCTTCTGCCTCAGTTATTCTGCTATTGATTCCTTCTAGCATATTTTTCATTTCAGTTATTGTATTGTTCATCTCTGTTTGTTTGTTCTTTAATTCTTCTAGATCTTTGTTAAACATTTCTTGCATCTTCTTGATCTTTGCCTCCATTCTTTTTCCGAGGTCCTGGATCATCTTTACTATCATTATTCTGAATTCTTTTTCTGGAAGGTTGCCTATCTCCACTTCATTTAGTTGTTTTTCTAGGGTTTTATCTTGTTCCTTCATCTGGTACATAGCCCTCTGCCTTTTCATCTTGTCTGTCTTTCTGTGAATGTGGTTTTTGTTCCACAGGATGCAGGACTGTAGTTCTTCTTGCTTCTGCTGTGTGTAACAGAAGACTGTTAGAACTCTCTAGAACTATAACTCTTCTATTTTTTTGTGTGTGTGTGTGGTCACACCATATGTGGCTTGTGCTTTCTCAGTTCCCTGACCAGAGACTGAACCCAGGCCCCAGCAGAGATATCTCAGAGTCCTAACCACTGGACCCCCAGGGAATTCCCTGTAACTCTTCTAGAAGAAAATATAAAATATTTTTATGACTTTGGAGTACACATAGATTTCTTAGTACATAAAAAGCACTAACCATAAATGATAAAAATTAATACAATTTAAATTTTTATTATAAATTTTTGAAAATGAATAGGTTAGCCATAGACCGGGACAAAATATTCACATTATAAAGGGCTTACGTTTCAAATATATAAAGAAGACAAATAACCCAATCTAAAATGATTTACAAATGGTCAATAGCACATAAAAAAGTATACAAAATCATCAGTCATCAGGAGAATGCAAATATTCAAAGCACTCTGAGATACCACTTATATGTCTACAAGAATTTCTAATGGGTAAGATTGGCTAAAATAAAATATTATTTTGTTTTACTAAATGTTAACAAGTATATACAACATCTGGAACTCTCATCTATTGCTGGTGTAACTGTAAAATGGTATAGCCCACTTTGAAAAACGTTTTTGTAGTTTCTTATAAAGTTAAAAATACACCCACCATATGACCTAGGAATCTCACTCTGAAGAATTTATTCAAAAGAAGTTATCCACCAAAAGGCTTGTACAAAAATATTTATAACAGGGCTTCCCTGTTGGCACAGTGGTTGAGAATCTGCCTGCCAATGCAGGGAACGTGGGTTTGAGCCCCGGTCCAGGAAGATCCCACATGCTGTGGAGCAACTAAGCCTGTGCACCACAATTACTGAGCCTGCACTCTAGAGCCCATGAGCCACAACTACTGAGCCCGCATGCCACACTAGTGAAGGCTGCGCACCTAGAGCCCATACTCCGCAACAAGAGAAGCCACCACAATGAGAAGCCCACACACCTCAATGAAACGTAGCCCCCGCTCGCCACAACTAGAGAAGGCCCACGTGCAGCAACGAAGACCCAACACAGCCAAAAATAAATAAATAAATTTATTTTAAAAATATATTTATAGCAGCCTAATTCTTAATATTGTCAAACTATAAGCAACCCAAATGCCTACTAACAGGAGAATAAATTAATTGTAATATATTAGTATAATGAAATACGACCCAGCAATAAAAAGGAATAAACTACTTAATGACACAGCAACATGGATGTCAAAAACATTGTGTTTAGCAAAAGAAGCCAGGTACAAAAGAATATATACTATATGACTCCATTTTTATGAAATTCAAGAATAGGCAAAATTAATGTATGTGCTGGAAAAGTAGCTCTCTTTGGGGCGAGGATGGGGATTGACTGGAATAAGGCATGAGGGAACTTTCTGGGTAATGGAAATGTCCTATCTCTTGATTTCAGTGGTGGTTACTTGTGTGTATTCAGTTGTCAAGAACCCTTAAGATCTGTTCATCCTGTTGTATGTAAATTAAATTTAATTCAACTAAAAAAGAAAACTTTCACCGAGTATCTTTAGTGTGAGAGAGACCTGGGTTCTAGGCCTCAGCTCCACTATCTAATAGCACTGCTACCATGGGCAGGGTATTTAACCTCTCTGAGCCTTAGTTTTCTCATCTCAAAAGTAAGGATCAAAGCAATATCTACCCAATCTATCCTTGCAGGATTACAGTGCAAGGCCCTTTAGATCACATGCTAAAATGAGTCTAGTGAGGGAAGGTTACAAGAGTAGAGAAAGGAGAAAGTCAGTGAATTCAGCCTGATTTCATGGGTGAGTCAGGTCTTCAGCCTTAAAATATGAGTATAAAATGAGCAGATGAGGAGACATTTAAGAACACAGAATATAAACCAGGATTTTAACAACCTACATATAAAATCCTGTTTTAACTTTGTCATTGACCCATTTCATCATAGACCCTATGAAATGAGTGGCTTAGTAGTCCATCAGTCTTGTGCCGCTGTGAGGAGAGACTGTCCAGAGCCAGTTATCCTCAGAAAAATAAACTCATTGAATACAGGCAGCATTCGTTCATTCATTCATTCATCAACCACTGACTGAACAACAATTGTGTACTAAGCACAGTACCAGATATTAGAGATACAAACACGAATAACATAGGTCTCTTGCTCTTAAGAAAACAATAATGCAGAAACAACTTTACATGGTTCTTAGAAAGAAACATGTAAAGTGTGTAATTGCTTTTAAAAATTAGATCACGGGCTTCCCTGGTGGCGCAGTGGTTAAGAATCCGCCTGACAATGCAGGGGACACGGGTTCGAGCACTGGTCTGGGAAGATCCCGCATGCCGCAGAGCAACTAAGCCCATGTGCCACAACTCCTGAGCCTGCGCTCTAGAGTCCGTGAGCCACAACTACTGAAGCCCACACGCCTAAGAGCCCGTGCTCCGCAGCAAGGGAAGCCACTGCAGTGAAAAGCCCATGCACTGTAACAAAGAGTAGCTCCCACTTGCTGCAACTAGAGGAAGCCCATGTGCGCAACAAAAACCCAACACAGCCAAAAATAAATATACAAAATAAATTTATAAATATATATATAGATATAGATCGTGGAACATTTATAGAAATTAATCATGTCTGAGGACTTACTAAAAATGTCATTCAGTTCCTCAAAAGTAGAAATAAGACTATCTCTGATCCCAATGCAATAAAATAATAAAGTTAAGAAATATTAAAGGAGAAACAATACCTCCCCCCAAAAAACTCTTCTCTCAGCCTTTGCATCAAAGAAGAAATTAGACCTAAACTGCAGCATATCTAGAGAAAAACATAAATGAAAACACCCTATAGCTCAATCTATAGGGTGACACTGAAATTGTTTTTGATGACAAATTCATAGCCCAACATCGTTTCTCAGGAGGTTGGAAAACAACAATGAAATCAACCTAAAGAACACAGAAGAAATAGAGATCAAAGCAAACATGAAGTAATTAGAAAACATGAAAAAGAAAGCCAGAATTAATAATCCAAAAGTTGATATTTTGCCAAAACCAATAAAACAGAAATAACTATTGGCTAGCTTAATTAAGAGGGAAAAAGGAAGAACTTGCTAATACAGAAGATTAGAAATGAAAAATGGCAAACAACAACAGATGCGGAGGAAATTAAAAGAATCGTAAGTAGTACTTCATAAGCTTTTCAGCAAATAGTTTTGACAATCTGGGTGAAATAAATGATTTTCTAAGAACATATGAATCACCAAAAATTGATACCAGAAGAACTATTCCTAAACAACCAAATAAACAATAACCATGGAAGAAATTGAGAAAGTTATCAAAGAGTTTTCCCTGGAAAAACATCAGACCCAGGGGGTTATATAGGTGAATTTGCCCAGCATTTCAATAAACAGGCAAGTCCTAACCATAAAAATATTTTCATAGAAAGTGAGGTTTTCAGGTTATATTTATGAACCCAGCAAACTACTTATACCATAACCTGACAAGTTAGAATAATAACATACTACAAACTACTCTTATTTGTGATATCAATGTAAAAATCGTACATAGACTATTAAAAATAATTCAGTAGTATATAACATATCAAAAACATGATAAAACAAAACCTGGTGAGTTTTATACCAAAAGTATAAGAATGGCTCCACCTTAAGAAATGTATTAACATAGCTTAATAGAGGACAAAGAGTCAACGCTCGATAGGTGCAAAAAAAAAAAAGCAGTTAACAAAATTCAACAATATTCCTAATAAACACTTTTAGAGAAAATAGGACAAGGTGAATATTTCTTTAACATTATTTAAACTATGTGTATGTGTGTGTGTATATTTGTAATCGAAAGCCAGCATTATGCTTAATAGTGAAACACAGAAACCATTCTGTTTAAAGTGAAGATTAAAACAAGACAAGGTACCCACCATCACCATCATTATGTAACCTAATTTGGATTCTAGACCAGTGGTCAGTAAACTACCACCTGTGGACCAACTGCCTGTTTTTGTGAATAAGTTTTATGGAACACAGCATTGACCATTTATTTTCATATTGTCTATGTCTGCTTTCATGCTACAGTTGCAGAATTGAGTAGTTGTGACACAGGACATATGTGATAAAGTCCACAGTATTTACTGTCTGGCCCTTTATAGAAAAAGTTTGACCATCTCTGTTCTAGACAGTACAAGTAGACAAGGTAAAGAATAAAATATATAATTATTAAAAGGAAGAAGTGAAATTATCATTAGTTGCAGAAGATACATCGAAAACCCAAGATAATCAATTGAACAGAAAACACAAACAATAGGAGAATTCAACAAGATGGATGGCTGCAAAATAAATTTCTTGAAAAATCATTAATTTTCTATTTTATGAACAATAAAAAATTATAGTAGAAGAAGAACTCTCATTTAGAAAAACACACACAAAACAACATTTCTCGGGATAAACCTAAGAAATGTGTATAGAAACATATGAAGAAAAACCTACACTTTCTTGAGGATCATAAGGGAAGGAAAATGATAGACTTATAAAAATATATCTATCACTTATTTTACAGTAAGCTCTTACAAAAAAGAAACAACTTCAAATACTCTGTAAATTCAACGTGATGCCAATTAAAATATCAGTAGGAAATGGGTTGAATTGGTGGGGGAAAGGGGACTTAAAAATGATACTAAATAGGGGCTTCCCTGGTGGCGCAGTGGTTGAGAGTCTGCCTGCCGATGCGGGGGACACGGGTTTGTGCCCCGGTCCGGGAAGATCCCACATGCCGCGGAGCGGCTGGGTCCGTGAGCCATGGCCGCTGAGCCTGTGCGTCCGGAGCCTGTGCTCCGCTACGGGAGAGGCCACAGCAGTGAGAGGCCTGCGTACCGCAAAAAAAAAAAAGATACTAAATAATATAGATACAGATGGATGCATATAAAAATATGTATAAATGTGTGTATAAACATGAGTTTGTATATGCACATATGTTTCATTGTTCTGTCCACTCAGATGACCTAGAAGCAAAGAAACCGCAACAGCAAAGATCGCACTTGGTATCAAGATCTTGGTTTCTAACATTTTCCAATAAAACGAATCAGAATTCCTTGGGGAAATGGCTGACTCTAGGCCCAGGGCAGGAATATACAAGATAAGTCTATAGTACCCTGTAATCCAGAAAGTTAAGTTCTAAAAACAACAAAACCCCCTGACAATGATGTGGATATGTCAAAAGGATGCAACTGAAAGAGTTCCCAACTGAAAGAGTTCCCAATGACAAAACCTGGAACAAATTGACCAATAAACTAATGCAATGTTAGACTATAACCCAAAGTATAAAATAAATACCTGTGACTTTATACAGATATAAATAAATGATTGTATAAATAAATAAATGGGCAAGAATAGAAAAATCTCCTGTGCAGAATTCCAGATACTCTATGTAGAGACTCCTTCACTTAAGGAGATGGATCATAATGCCACACAACTTAAGTGTGGGCTGTGCATGGTGAATTCCTTCTAAAGGGTACAGTATGGAAAGGGAGAAAAAGAGTAACCTTACAGTGGAGAAACCTGACAAACATTACTACCACCTCAGCCCCAGCATCAACAGTAATGCATAGTCTTGTTCATCGCATGTCCTTTGATGTGATGTGATGAGAATGGCCCTTTATGTTATGGTCTTCCTCCCCCAAACCTGTAACCCTTGTCTAACTATGAGAAAAACATAACACAAACACAAACTGAAAGACATTCTCTAAAATACCTGACCAGTCCACAAAACCTTTGAGTTCATCAAAAAGAGGGAATGTTTGAGAAACTGTCACAACAAAGAGGAGGCTAAGACAGTGGTCACCAACCTTTTTGGCACCAGGGACCAGTTTTGTAGAAGACAATTTTTCCATGGACCGGGGCTGTGAGTGGGGGTGGGGGGAGAAATGGTTTGGGGATGATTCAAGCGCATTACATTTATTGTGCACTTTATTTCTATTATTATTACATTGTAATATATAATGAAATAATTATATAACTCACCATAATGCAGAATCAGTGGGAGCCCTGAGCTTGTTTTCTTGCACCTAGATGGTCCCACCTGGGGGTGATGGGGGACAGTGACACCGAAGTGTGTTGCTTATGTCCAGTCTACTCCATAATCTTGTTTCGGTTGCTGTCACTGCAGAAAACCCTGCTTCACAAAGACAGGATGTTGGAAATGGAAGCAGGCTTCTCAGTGCTTCTGTGGCCATCTCAGGATATTCCGCTTTGACTTTAATTCAGAACATATGGAGATTTGAAGTTGTCTCAAACATACTTTTAAGGCCACCGTCATTTGCCTTCTCAAGCAGTTAATCCTCTTCTAGCACGGACAAAGTCGATTCACCTGGCTTATTCACAGATGGGCCGCGGATCCATTCCTTCCCAGTTTGGGAGTGTTTTGTGGTTGGAAAGTAATGCCCACACTCTTTTGAAAGCTGAGATAGGTGATCATGCCCCAGCTGGGAGAAAGAAGGCCCCGGCTCAGTCTCTTTCAAAATCTCTGCTAATGTTTGAAACATGTCAAAAATCCCAAAGTTCACTTGTCACCCCCGTAATTCCAGTGTGGCTTTGAATGCAGCCACTTTATCTGCCAACTTGAACACAGTTGTCGTTCTCCCCTGAAGTGACAGATTGAGTCCATTGAGCAGGTTGAATATGTCACACAAGTAAGCAAGTTTTGCAACCCATTCTGTGTCACTGAAATGTGCTGCCAGTGGTGACTGTTTTTCTAAAAGAAATCTCTGGAGTGGCTCTTGTAACTCAGAAACTCTGGCCAGTGATCTACCTTTAGAAAAGCCATCTCACTCCTGTGTATAAGAGAAGACGTGTGTGCTCTGCATCCCTCTCCTCACAGATCTGCTTGAACAGATGTGAGTTAAGGGAATGTACTTTAATGTGGTTGATCATTTTAATCACCTCCTGCAAAACGTTAAGTTCAGGTGACATTTTTCGTCTAGCCGGCATTTCTCTATGGATGACACAGTGCATAGACTCACATTCAGAAGCGACCTCTTTGACCTGAGTAGTGAAACCAGAAAGCCGTCCAGTCATGGCGGCCGCTCCATCTGTGCATATACCGACAGAAAATGACCAATTCAGTTTTCCTGATATGTAATCATTCAAAGACTTGAATAATTCTGTAGCTGTGGTGTTGGTTGGCAGCAAATGTGCACATAACATATAACCTCATGCACATCCTCCTGAAAAATATATCGCAAAAAAGCAAACATTGTTTCCTTGTTGTTAACATCGGTAGACTTGTCAACGTGGATTGCTTACCACGGCGACTCATTAATCCTCTCTAACAATTGTACCTCAGTATCCTCTGCTGTTTCATCAATTCATCTAGTTATGGCGGTAGCCGAAAGAGCAACACGTGCCACCTTGTGAACAGCAGCCTTTCCTAAAAGTTCACGACAAATGTCTTTAGCAGCAGGCAGGATCAACTCTTCACCAATAATAAAGGGCTTCTTAGCTTTAGCAATACAGTTAGCCACTAAGAATCATGCTCTCAGTGCAGAAACATTTGATGAAGTGGTGGCCTTTGGTAATTGCTTCTGTTCTTCGTGTTCACGTTTTTTTTATTTTGAAAAACTCCAAAGGCTTGTCTTTTAATGCAGGTTGCTTGGTCTCCATGTGGCAAAGCAGTTTTGAAGGTTTCATGGCTTCATTGGATAGCTGGTTGCCACATATTATACAAAGCAGTCTTGGAGAATATGAATCACCTGTTGCAATGAACCTGTAATTGAAGTAGGACTCTTGGTATTTTCTTTTAAATGCAGCTTTCTTTTCGTTGGCAGTCTTAGAGTCTTCTGCTGTCTCGTCATTGGGTCTTTCCCCCTTTCAAAGAAGCTCTCCAGCAACATTTGATTTTTACTCATTTTGGCCAGGTTAGCTTGTGGGCTTAACAAAACTGTGACTGAGACAAGTGCACAGTGCGGAAAAGAGGCATGGACGGAAGTGGTAAATAAAATAATGGGCGAGCCACGCGCAGACTAAAATAAGTGTTGGATTCTGACTTAAAGCCTGCCACCAGATGCAGCTTAATTGTCATGTGCCACTCACTGATAGGGTTTTTGGTTTTGTTATTTCTTTCTTTCTTTCTTTATTTTTGGCTGCATTAGGTCTTCGTTGCTGCACGCGGGCTTTCTTTAGTTGCGTCGAGCAGGGGCTAATTTTTCTTGTGGTGCGTGGGCTTCTCATTGCGGTGGCTTCTCTTGTTGAGGAACATGGGCTCTAGGCACACAGGTTCAGTAGTTGTGGCATGCAGGCTCAGTAGTTATGGTTCACGGGCTCTAGAGCGCAGGGTCAGTAGTTGTGGCGCACGGGCTTAGTTGCTCTGCGGCATATGGGATCTTCCCAGGCCAGGGATCGAACCCGTGTCCCCTGCATTGGCAGGCGGATTCTTAACCACTGCACCACCAGGGAAGCCCCACTGTTGGGTTTTGATACGAGTCTGCAAGCAATTGATTTATTATGCTCTCTGTGCGGTCAAACCTCTCTGCTAATGATAATCTGTATTTGCAGCCACTTGCCAGCGCTAGCATCACCACCTCAGCTCCACCTCAGATCATCAGGCATTAGGTTCTCATAAGGAGCGCACACCTAGATTCCTCGCATGCACAGTTCACAGTAGGGTTTGCGCTCCTATGAGAATCTAATGCCACTGCTGATCTGATAGGAGGCGGAGCTCAGGCGGTAATGCAAGTGATGGGGAACAACTGTAAATACCGATGAAACTTCGCTTGCTCGCCTGCCGCTCACCTCCTGCTGTGCAGCCCAGGGAGCTTACTTCATGTCTTCATGAGTAAGACATAAAGACTGAATGTAATGTGGTTCTGAATAGGATCCTGGGACAGAAAAGGGGTAATAGGTCAAAACTAAGGAAATCTGAATAAACTGTGGAATTTAATAACGCATTAATATTGGTTCATTATGTTACTAGTATGGTACACATTTTTGACAAATGTATCATACTATTGTAAGATGTTAACAATAGGGGAAATTGGATGGGGGGTATACTATCTTCACAACTTTTCCATAAATCTAAAACTATTCTAAAATCATTTAAATAAAAAAGAATTTAAAAAAAGGTAAAATATATTGTATAGACTGGCCTCAATAAATTTCCCAGATCACAAACATATAAATACATATTTTAGAAAAGTAAAAAAGAAAGAAAGAAAGAAAAGAAAAAAGATACTAAAGGTCATCTCAAAAAATAAACATGTGAATGGGACTTCCCTGGTGGCACAGTGGTTAAGACTCTGTGCTCCCAATGCAGGGGGCCTGGGTTCGATCCATGGTCAGGGAACTAGATTCCACATGCATGCCGCAGCTTAGAGTTCATATGCTGCAACTGAGGAGCCCACCTGCCACAACTAAGACCCAGTGCAACCAAATAAATAAATAAATAAAAAATAAACATGTGAGAATAAATGGGAAAAAATCAAAATTAATAAAATGTTCTAGTTCTATCAAACATTATAAATGTTACAAAGATATATTAGAATAATTTTTTGCTGGGAAGGAACTAAGCACTTGGAATGTGATAGAAGAGAACTCAGAAACAGATTCAAATGCATTCAGGACTTTTTATATGATAAAGGTGGCATTTCACATCAATGAGGAAAAGATGGATTGATCAATAAATGTTATTGATATAACTGATAAGCAATTTTGAAATTTAGCTGCATACTGTTATTTCTTTCACAAAAATCCAGATCAAACATTAAATGTTTAAAAAATCAAACCATAGTAGTAAACAAACATGGATAAATTTATTTATGCTCTTAAAATGTGGGAAACCTTTTATACTCAGACAGTAAAACCTGAAGCCATAAAGAGAAATAGTAAGAAACATGTTCACATCAAAATTTTAAACTTCTTTATTGAATAATGCCATAAACAATACCAAAAAAATAAAACAAATGGAAGAGGGGAAATATTTACAGCATATGACAAATAAGGAGCTAAATTCCCTATTTTATAAAGTGTTCTAGGGGCTTCTCTGGTGGCGCAGTGGTTGAGAGTCCGCCTGCCTATGCAGGGCACACGGGTTCGTGCCCCGGTCCGGGAAGATCCCACATGCCGCGGAGCGGCTGGGCCCGTGAGCCATGACCGCTGAACCTGCGCGTCCGGAGCCTGTGCTCCGCAATGGGAGAGGCCACAACAGTGAGAGGCCCGCGTACTGCAAAAAAAAAATAATAATTTACATGGCACTGGAAATCCTGATAGCTTCCCTGCCAAGTGGTTGTGATGTTCATTTTAGAGAAAGGAAACTGAGACCCAGAGAGGTGGAGAGCTTGGTCTGAAGTCACACTTGAGCCATGCACTTGAGTCAGGATTTGAACTCAAGTATGTCTGGCCTCAAAGCCTGTGCCAGACCCAGTAGGTCCCTGACAATGTACTGCGAGTCCTCTAGGGCACTCGGTGCCATTTGAAGCTTTTTTTTTTTTTTTTAAATCACAGTGAAACATTATTCAGAGGCTCTCCCTCTCACACTCCAGTAGAGCCCTGTGCTTCAGCATCACACACCCTCTTGTTTCCTGTAGGGTTTTTTTTTTAAAAGTCTGCTATAATGTGGAATGTGATAGTCTCAGTTAAAATATCCTTTTTATCAAGATCAACAACAAAAATCAGGAAGATCCTCTCATTATATATTTCTTTCATACCTTTAAGAATTTCATTTTGTTCTGATTGGTCTTGCTGAACTAAGTGAGTTTTAAGGTCCTCTCTAGGAAGAAGAAATTTTATTTCTCAAGGTTCTTTTCTCATCTACCTGAAATCCGTATATTTGGGTTATACCATCACTATTAGAAATAGGTATCTTCATAGAGTTTCTAGTAGGTTGGGACAAGTTGAATGTTCCAGAATCATAGCATGTATTTCAGCTGCACTATTAGCATTCTAGCTAAGGGGAGTTTATTGTTCCAGTTTTCATTATAATACAGTCCTGTTTAATATTGCATGATCTGTGGGTTGCCATAAACTTGGTACAAATTGGAGTGCTGATATAACATGAAATGAAGCGCCTTGTCTGAATGTTGCTTTTGTTTTGTATTTAACAAATTAGTATGTTGACATTTGTCACTGATGGATTTCATTATTTGCTGAAAGGGTTTTAGGGGGTTTGACAGCATGAATGGTTTGTCCTACAGACTTTTGAGAATTGATAAAAGCATCTTTGTTCTTTGTACAAAAGCGCAACAGATATCTTATTGATGGACGCACAAAAAGGGATGGCTTGGCTTGTGTAGCTGCAACATAAAATAGACCAAGAAAATAATTTTTGAGCTGCTGCTTATGCTTTTATGTGATTTCTTCCTCTCTTTTCTCCTGATTAAAGAATATGTTTCACTCATCTCAATAACATACTCAAGAGCAATCAGTGATCTTTTAGGAAACTTAAAATATTGGTTCCTTTATACTCCATTTACATATTGTTTAAGAAAGAAAGTTTAAAAACATTATAAAAGCAGTTATTGTGTAGGGCTTGCATTAAATAACTGCTCTGAATCCCCAGATAACAGAGGGGTAACACGGAGGAGTCAGCCTGTGGATCAAGAAATGAAGAGTTCCATATAGTAAAGAAAAAAAAGATAAAACTTTGATTTAAAATTCTAGTTTAATCAAAATGGTAAAAATGCACGTTCTTCTGTCATTTCTTTTCTGTAGTTATATTTAGGGGAACAGCCTTGCCATCCAAATATACCTTCCCTGTTCATATCATTGAGTTCTATTGGAAAGCTGCTCACCTCACACTTTTGCCCCAGTGCTGTTAAAACCTATCATAAAATATGCTCTGTGACACACACACACACACGTGCGTGCACACGCACACACACACACACACACACACACACACACACTCTTTCGGTAAAAGCCATGATAGAAAGGTACAGTGAATGAAATCTATCAATGATCAGATAATAACACCCATCACTAACAACTGCCAGCACTCAAGACTGAAGCAGTCAGACAGTATGTGGAACCATCCGTCACCCCTGTCATTTCAGCGGGCAGTGGAGAGCAGGGCCTAGCGCAGGGAGGGGAAAGGGAGGGCTGCTGCAGAGGCCCGTAGTGAGCAGAACACAAACCAAGGTGGTGCTATCCAAACACGACCCAAAGTTTCCAGGTGAAAACACAGGAGCTAACAGAGGAAGAGAAGTGAATGGCTCAATAAAGAAATAATCTCATTTATTGAATTCCCCCCCATCCCCACGGTTAGACTGTGATCTCCATGAGACCCCATCCCTGTCCCTTTTGTTCGTTAGTGTATCCCAAGGACCGAGCACAGGGCCTGGCAGTCTGTAGGCTCTCAGTAAATATTTGCTGAATGAATGAATGGTTCAGCATCACTAGCTGCCTTCTGTGTCCTGTTTGTCCAACCTAGTCTTGGACCAAGAGTTTCTGTTCTTTGAATGAAATCACTTTGTGGTCCAGGAACCAAAGCTGGTCCCACTGAGCATGTGTTCAGAGTGGTGTTAGAAAGAAGCCCTGGGCTTGAGTTCCTGCTCTGCCAGGCTCAAGCTTGGTGTTCCAGGGCAGTCTTTTCCACATTCTGAGCCTCCATTTCCTCACCTGAAGAGAAAAAAATCCACAACCATCACAAAGCTGTTGAGGTTCAATTAAAAAGAGAAAGAAAATATGGAAGTGAAGGGCTTTTAAAATGATAAGGGTATTACTGTTTACTTTATTAACTGAAGGATTTTTCTCCGGGAGGTCACCAACAGGAGAGTTAATTTATGAAGGAAAATAATAAATAATAAAATAAATGATAAATATTATAATAAATAATAATAAATAAATGATAAGCGACTTAATGGTATTTTAATATCAGGCTTTATTGTTCTCCCAAAGACGCACGGAAGAGCTGAACCTACAGCTATGTGTGGAACAAGTGGACAACCCTGCTTTGTGACTTGTGCACACGGCTTCTCAGCTGTCCCTTAGCAGTCACGTCGGGGCCCATCCTATGAGGAGAAATCTGAAGAACTGAGAGATCCAGTGGTTGGCCCCAGTCCCCGAGCAGTGGGGCTCCCCAGGGTTCCAGGGTATGGGCTCCCCTGCAAAGTGTGCTTAACCCCACATATCAGGTTGTTTTCTGGGGGCAGAGGTATAAGAGGGAAGGGTCTGCTTGTAAGTGTGCCCCTTATACATAGGCAGAGCCTCTCCAGAGCTTCTTCCCAAGCAAAAGCTCTGGCCTCAGGGGGTCGGTGGGACAGGATGATTCTTTCTTCAGCCACCCATGAACTTCTGCTGAAGCAACCCCTTTGTAAACGAAATGCAAGGTAATTTCTCCCCCGAGCAGCTGTAAAGGTGCAGACTGTTGGCTCTGTGACGACAGTGTGGTATAGAGAGTGGGTTGCCCTGGAGATCCAAGGGCCGAGGCTCAGTCTCCAACCTGCTCTGAGCCTCAGTTTCCTTGTTTGGAAGTAGAGGTTACATCAAATGGCCATCAAGTGCCTGTCCAGCTCTAAGACTCTTTGAACTCCAGGTTTCTTCCTTTCCAACTTATGAAAATTATTTTCCCCACTTTTCCTAAGAGGGGAAGTATAGACCCCAGGCTGTCTGTGACAACTGCCAAAGTGGCTGTTTTTTTAATGGAAAGCCAGCTTCCTTCTGAGGTTGCTTAACACAGCAGAAGCTTCTTGAGAACAGAGAAGCCCAATGTTTCCCTTTAGCTTTTTGACGTCATTTGCCTGTGGGTGGGTTCCCTTCCGCCGCCTCTCCAACCACACGAAATTTTATTGCACAGATTTAAAAAACACACCTCAGTGTGGCAGGCCACCTAAAGAAGCAATTTAGCCCAGGAGCCCCACCGCTAAGCTGCGGCCGTCCAGCCTCGGACTATGTCAGGATCCCATCTCAAGGAGTAAATTAGCCATCCTCCCCTTCCCGGCCTCCCGCCAATAAAAGCGGAACGTTCACTTTACACTGTCGCATGGGGGATTTGAAGAATCATTTATAAACACAGACTTGAAAGCACTTAGCAATCTACGAGAGCGTGTAAGGGGGAGGCACTACCATTTGCGGCATGTTTACTGTGTGCCGGGTACTAGGGTGGGCACTTGACTTTCATTCTTTGTTTAACTCAGCTGTACAATCATCAGACACAAAACTGTCAAACAGTTGGTTTTTAGGCCACTAAGAACCCAAAGCTTATCAAGAAGACAATGGACAAGCAGAGGGAGAGAAGGGGAAACCAGACCTACCATAACATAAGCCCCTGGGGAGCTGAATGTCTTTAGCATTCTTAACAGCATCCACACAGAGTTTAAAAATCTAATTATGCCCATTTGCAACGCACAAATACGAGGCGTTGGAAAGACATCCATTCACACAAATATTTTGCCCTCTTGATGCTTGCAAATGTCAGAGAGTTCAGCTGAGTGATTGCTAATTTAGCTGCTGATGAATAATAGAGACGTTAATCTTATTCCAATATTTTCCTTTCTGAGTGAAACATAATTTTGCCAACCCTCCTAGTACACGTTTAGGTGATTCGTCTTATAATGTGTAATAGATGGGAAATTCAGGAGAATTGAACTTGGTCACCAAAATAAGCAACGTTGCCCATGACATTATGGAATAAAAACACACGCTCCTCTTGGTCTCGCCCACTTTGAGGCTTCCCTCGCCTGGTAATGTGAGCAGTGTTCACGGCGAGGTGCATGTGTGGAAATCATGCCACGTGAAAACTGTGACTCAGGTCTGTTCTCAGAAGAACTGAGGTAATGGCTATTAATATTTTATTTCATACATTATAGTCTTTGCAGGAGCAAACACTGTAGTTAAGGTTACGTGCATTGATGCCCCAGCATGGTCTGGTTTTTCTTTAGGCCAGGCTTTCTTTCCACAAATGTGTTCAACCCGAAGGTGAATACTCAGAGCCTTAAAAAAAATGAAAGAACAAGAAAGAAAATTTGAAAACAATTAGGTAAACCATTATAATAACACAACTGTGAAAAATATGACACTTGTTATACTTAGAAGATAGTGTGAAATGTTTTTTTTCTCTTGTCTGTTGTCATTCTCCTCCCAAGTGAAACTGGTGAACAACGAACCAACGTGGTATCTGAGGTTGTTGAAACTTTCCTTAAAGGTAGCTCTTTGTCAGCAGAGGAAAAGGCCAAGTCTTGCCCGAGTAAACATCTTAGTGCGCAGCTGCTGGTACTCGGTGTCATACCCATCTCAGAAGCCTTTTGTGAAGGTGGCTACAGAGGGCGGCAAGCACAGATTTCTGCCTTCAGTCGCCGTGAGCTTCTAGCCTTGAGTGAGTCACCAGTTTCAGGCAAGGGGTCTCCTTTGGTTCTGCTAGGACTAAGATTTTTTTTTTTTTTTTTTTTTTTTGTGGTACGTGGGCCTCTCACCGTTGTGGCCTCTCCCGTTGCGGAGCACAGGCTCCGGACGCGCAGGCTCAGCGGCCATGGCTCACAGGCCCAGCCGCTCCGCGGCACGTAGGATCTTCCCGGACCGGGGCACGAACCCGCGTCCCCTGCATCGGCAGGCGGACTCTCAACCACTGCGCCACCAGGGAAGCCCATGACCAAGATTTTGTAAAACAGTTTTGAATAAACCATTGGGCGGATTTAGGTCTGATATGGCTTAACTGTGGCACGCGGGCAGCTCCAACCATGTGGCGTGAACAAGCTGGCTCTCTGGATCTCTGTTCTCTCCTATGTAGGATGGGGAGGGGTAGGTCTCTAAGATGCCTTTTGGATTGAGTGTCCAGGCATTCCTGAGCCAGTCTCACACCTTCCCCGACTTCACTGTTAGCTTGTCTCTCCGCTGCAGACCCTATCCCACCTATGAGCCGGATTCTGCACCGGCCTTTGAATCCATGTGTCCCTGCCCCAGATGTGCTCTTCTTCCCACTCCCCTCCCCAGCCCCAGCCCCCTATGGACTAATTCCTTCCCTTTGATAGTTCTCCCTATACTCTCACCTTTCCGCCTCACCTCCAGTCCTCCATCAAAATGAACTTGTTCGCTTTCCCGGAGCCCTTCCTGGCAGCTGGAACCAAACATGGTACATGTGTTCGCCTTGGGGGAAGTGGCTCTGAAGCAGCGTGCTTTCTCCACTGGGCCCTGGGACCGTGTGATACCTAATCCACTGGGGTTGGCTCAGGCATCTGTGGCAGGCTGGTCGACTGAAATCACATTCTCCAGTTGGGATTCCAGCTTCGCTGCAGTAATGGCCCAGCCTGTTCACCCCGGTGTGCAGGTGCAGACGTGGGTCTTGGGTGGCCTTGTAGCGTGCGGCACATCAGCTGCACATCCACTCAGCCTCCCCCAAGCCTTGGGGGCCACTGCTGTTCCAGTCTCCCTGCTTTGACCACTCCCGTTTCTGCTGTTGACTTGAAGATCTACTTCTACCCTAAGGCACCTGGCTTCACACTGAGCAGGCAAAGGACTGAGGTGGCACTGATCTGGGTTAGTGACTAGGGTCCGGCTCTTTCTAAGGACAGCACAGTGTCATTTGCCAGGGACCTCTGTACTTTTCCACAGTGGGATGTAGTGGTGTTTCTAATTCTGTTGCTTGAAAAGTATGGGAATTTCCTTAGATCTTGCCGTTTCTGCAGTGAAGTGTCCTGGATGAGGGAGGGACAGTCTATAGGATGAGCCCCGTGAAGCTGCTCATTTTGGGAGGTTGAAATGGTCAAATGTCAGCAGTTTCATAGGGTTCATCCTAAAAGTTGAAAAGATGAAGGAGGGTCAAGGCTGTGTCCTGATGTTATATTTGCCTAGAATATTATATTACAGAAGAACGTTAATATTCTATATCAAAGAGCATTATTGTATAGATATAGTTATTACCACTACTACTTGAGGTCACTTTAGCAACAATTGATAGAGATAGAGGGAACACTAAATCACCCCCTGGGAGCTAAGAGCCTTGACCTTGGCCCCTGGTCTCCCGCCTTTGGAACTAGTTATTTAAAATTGCTCTCTTTCTACTCCCATGGTTGTTTTGTCTTGGCCAATGTGGTTAGTTTCAGAGATAAGGAATGTTGGGTGATCAATGGCCTCAGAGGATATAGCTGCTGCAGTTTCATTTTCAAAATGCCATGGCAGTAAAAAAGCCATTTGCTAGTAAAAAGGGTGGGATTCATTGTTGAGTGGCGTTCACATCCATGCTGTCACTCCCTCACCCTGATTTCTCAGAGCAGCCGCTGGCTCAGTGTCGTAGCTGAATGATGTCATTTCAGTCATAACGTAATTTTCCAGCTGGTGAGGATAGAAAAGGGGTTTATTGTTGTGTCATGTTTTCCACTGTGTCTGGAAGAAAATGAAGCAGACATGGATATATGACAGTATCAGTTCTGTTTTTACAGGTGTGTCTGAAGGATACAAGATACCTTTCACTTGCAATAGAAATGTGACTCTATGGCAAAAGCAAATTTAAAGAAAAGAAAAAAACCTTTTCCTCAAGAGACTTAAAATATATGTACAATTAGTGTTGGGAACTGGCCTGGAGTACATTCATCTGGACGGACTAGGGGCAGGCAGCCCAGTCTCTGGTCTCGTTTCTGCCCCTACTGACAAGACTCTGGCTTAATCTTTGCCTTGATTCTCCAAAGGGAGACCTCCCAAGATACTTGTTTCTATGTTTGTGTGTTTCTTTGTTTTTAAATTTTCATTGAATTACAATACATGCAGAAAAGTGTACATCTTAAGTGTACAGCTCATCGAAAGTTCACAAACTGAGCACACCTCTATAACTAGTACCTTGATCAAGAAACAGAATGTGGGACTTCTCTGGTGGACGAGTAGTAAAGAACCCACCTTCCAATGCAGGGGATGCGGGTTTAATCCCTGGTCAGAAGCTAAGATCCCACGTGCCGTGGGGCAACTAAGCCTGCGTGCCACAACTACTGAGCCCGTGCACCTCAACTAGAGAGCCCGCGTGCTGCAAATACAGAGCCCACGCACCCTGGAGCGCACGCGCCACAACTAGGGAGAGAAAACCCACACTCCACAGCTAGAGAGAAGCCCGTGTGCCGCAATTAGAGAGAAACCTGAGCAGACGGCACGCCATAATGAAGAGATCCCGCATGCCTCAACAAAGATCCCGTGTGCCGCAACTAAGACCCGATGCAGCCAAAAAAAAAGGAAAATAAATAAATCAATATTTTTAAAAAACTAGCAGAATGTGACCAACGCCACAGAAGACCCCTGTGCCCCCTTCCAGTCACCTCCCACCTGATACACACAGGGACCAGTGTCCTGACTTCTAATAGCATAGATTTTTGCCCAGTGAGACCCATGTCAGACTTCTGACCTACAGAACTGTAAAATGATAAATCTGTGTTGCTTTAAGCCCCTACGTTTGTGCTTATTTGTCACAGCAGCCATAGAAAACTGATACAGTGATGCAGCTGGTAGATGGGAGAGCCACAAGTCAAAGTCAGGGCTCTGTCTCCAAAGCCTGAGTTCTTAAAAACCACCATAATATATAATATTGCCTTCAGCTTTAGTAGGTTTTTGGCCTTTTGTGGAGGATCAGAAGGTAAAATAAAAGTCCAAACGTCATCCAGCATCAGGTTAAGTTGGGAAGTAGGTAGAATGTGTCTTCGAAGTATGCTGACTTGCCCATCCCACAGTCCCCATGTTCAGAATGCCTCCTGTCTAGAAAAACGTAATATGATGGTATGTTACTAACACTTCAATGTGGATTATTTTAGTATATTATCCCTTCCTAAAGTATTTACATTCTAAAAGACCCAAGGAATGACTCTCTCATATTTATGAGAAAGACGGCTACACTAGGGTACTGCAGCTGACCCTGTGGGTTGATGAACCCAGCACCCCATAAGCAATTCCCTTCTTCCTGTCTACCTCTACCATAGAATCAGAAAAAGCCAAAGATCCCCTTTCCCACGCTGCCTTGTAGCTTGGGTTACCAATGAGTGGAAATATAATATGGGCTTTCTAGGAAAAGTTTTGCTTTCCTGATGAAAGGGATAGATGTTGCTGGCACGGCTCCCCTCATCTGCAGCCCCGCCCCCCCCCCTTTTCCCTCTGTTGAACATGAAAGTGATGCCTGCAGCTGTGGTGGCCAACTTGTGACCATGAGATGGCAAGCATGAGGATGAAAGTGAACATGGTAAGGATGGCAGAGTGGGAAGCTAGAAAGACCTAGAGCTCTGACCACATCACTGAGTCACTGAACCAACCCCAGCAACTACCCTCCTCCAGGGGTCTTGTTACAGGAAAGGAAAAAGCCTCGCCTTGTGCGTGCCAACGCTAGTTGTCTTTTCTGTTACTCGAAGCTGAATACGTTCCGAATGGATTGAGGTGCCTTTCAGCTCACTATAAATAAGGCAACTACCCAGAAGTAGGGACATGGGCACCAAGAATTATTTAGAAGGAGAGAAATTCCTCTGATCCCCCCACCAGACACACACACACACACACACACACACACACACACACACACACACACACACACACACACACACACACACACATACACCATCACCATGGTGAGCACCTCCAGGGGAGCCATCCCAGGAGAATGGCATTTAACTATAGATATCCAGTAAACCTGATGCATTGCATTTGGAGAGAAGAAGTGCAGTGCTCGTAGTTTTAAATGAAAAGGTTAGTTAGAGCTAGGAGACTTTGGAGAGCAAAACCTTTTATTTGTTTATTTTTGTTTCTGGTGAGGTTTATTACCTTTTAAAGAGAAATGCTGTTAAGTTCAGGACCTCTGAGAATGACCATCTGTCCCATACTTTCTAGGACCACCCTGGAAAATATGAGGCGTATTGTCCCTTTATCTCCACAAGTGTGCTGCTTTGGTCTATTTGTGGAGTCACATCGGAAATCTGGCTATTGTTCTTAAAAGCTCAGTTATTTATGAACCCCCAGGAGCCAGGTGATCCCTTATCCTTAATGGCACTTACTGGTGTGGACGAGTACTTTCAGAAACTCAGAGAGACATTGACTTTGTAAGCAACCGCTAAGAAAGATCTCTGGCCAGCTAAAGACAACTCGAGCAAAAAGGTGGTGATATATATTATGGCAGCTGAATACTCCTTTACAGCCCAGGGAGAACAATCGATGAATTCATTCATTTAACTCATGAATTTCCCTTTATTTACACTTTAAACAAACATACCAGTTGTCTGCTTAGCTAACAAGCTCTGCCTTCATTATAAGCCATTAGTGGCTAGTAATAATTGAAACTGTGTTTGGATTTTAAAAATACAAAAAATCCAATAAATTCCACCCTTAGTGATATGGAATTGGTAGTAACTGACTTGAACTAGGCTAAAGTTTGTATCTTTGCTCTCTCCATGAAGCAGGAGTTGCTAAACTATTTTATAGCCATGAACAAGTTGTTTTGCTTTTTTTTTTTTTTTTTTTTGCGGTACGCGGGCCTCTCACTGTTGTGGCCTCTCCCGTTGTGGAGCACAGACTCTGGACGCACAGGCTCAGCGGCCATGGTTCACGGGCCCAGCCGCTCCACGGCATGTGGGATCTTCCCGGACCGGGGCACGAACCCATGTCCCCTGCATCGGCAGGCGGACTCTCAACCACTGCGCCACCAGGGAAGCCCTATGAACAAGTTTTATAGTAGAATTTTTCAAAAGAAAAACTAAACGAGAGGTTAAATCCACATGCCTGTAAGGAGTCAGGCAGCAAATGTAAATGAGTGCATGGGCAGAGCATCCTTTAAGAAATACTTGGTCTTCTCTGCCTACTTTTGATGGAGATGTAGAGAGAAGAAATATTTCACTTTTCTCTTAATCCTGCTATAGGAAAGGGGTGGAGGGAAGCACATATAATCACATATGATTAAAAATGACAAATGGAGTCAGCCAGTGGTGGGGAGATAGGAGGGAGTGAGGGGGAGCTGGGGAGCCCAAGCCCCCTCTGAAAGGGTCAGCTGCTGTTCAGCTGCAGTTACTACATAGGAATGTGAGCCTAGTGTAGTCGTATCTTTCAAATTTTAAATAAAATTAGAAAATCTGGATTTCTAGGTGAAATCTTCCTATTTATAAATTTTGGCAATGGATTTCTTTTTTTTTAAGTTAAAAACGCGTCCGTCAAAGCGTAGATCAGCGGCTCTCAGGGTGAGGTCCCTGGATCAGTAACACCAGCATCACCTGGAAACTTCATAGAAAATGCAGATCTCAGGCTCCACCCAGACCCATGAATCAGACTCTTGGGAGGTGTGGGCCCCATGATTTATTTTAACAAGCCCTCCAGGTGGGTTGCCAGGTTTAGCGATATTGCATGGGACACACACTAAAAAATTTTAGTTATTTCTATGAAATTCAGATTTAACTGAGTGTCTAGTATTTGTCTAACTACCTACCTTTAGGTGATTCTGAAACACGCTGATGTGGATCGAGCAAAACATGTGTGCGAGCCAGGCTGCCTGTATGTGAATCAGCTTTGGCACATACCAACTATGGGATCTTGGACAAGCAGTATAACTTCTCTGTGGCTTAGTTTACTTGTGTGTAAAACGGGGATAATAATATCTTCCTCACAGCGTTATTGTTAGAATTGAATGAGTTAGTGAACATAAAGTCCTTAGAACTGTGCCTGAGAGAGGGTAAGCGACGTCTAAGAGTTTACTGTCATCAGTACTTTATTTTTCCTTTTCTTTTTCTCCACCACCATCATTGCAACTGTCAGGGAATACTTGAACTCAGCTTCCTTCAATTCTCTTATCCTAGATCCAACTTTGATTTCGTGATAGACCTGATTCTGACACCCTAAGCCCTAAGGTAGCTCTGGTGCTCGTTCCTACCCAAAGTAACCTCCTGCTTTGAAAGCTAGTTGACAGTGTGGCTGTCTGGCAGAGGAAACCCGTGTGTCCTTCCACACCAGCATCTGCTTTCAGGGCTCGTCCTCTCAGCCTGCAGTGCCCTGCGGTATCCAGGCCTGTGGCTCTAACGACCAGCCTTTGTGCTTCATGTGTGCCTCCACCAGCCCCCAGCACAACACTTAAACACATTTCTGACTACATCTTGAGTTTTCAGACGCCCAGATTGCCTGACTGGGCCACGGGCGCTTGCTCTCGGTTGTGGAAGCAACTGATGGCCCCCTCACCAATTAAAGTTCTGAGTACTCTTTGGGAATTCCCCACCATTTCTTTCTTTAGACTTGATTTGTGGATCCAGAGAGTGCTTGCACTGTATTTCAAAGGAAACCCATAACCGCACTGCTCTTACTGCGGGTGGTGCAAGCTGCCCAAACGTCTCCCTTCATGAAGCAGCTTTCCAAGCTTCCACATGGCCACAAATGACAGACTTGTACACACAGCGAAAACCAACTGGATGAGCTATTATGGTTCTCAGTTGCGCCATATTATTGCTGTTCTGGGAATGAAGCAAAATGCATTATTTTATTAAATAAAGATTTTCCCTGTATCATGGTAGAGGCTAATTTTATTAGCTCTCTTTATGGGAACAAACATCATCACCCTGGTTGGGGAGGCCAGGAGGGGGGGCGGGGGTGAGGGAGCAGAGAGAATCACATTTTGTCATCCATGTGCTCCAGTGGAGGCTGCCAACACGTTTTAATTGGTAATTACTTACCAGAAGAGTTCTCCAGATCCTGCAGAAAATGCACAGCTCTCAGTGCATAACTCATTTAGAGATGATTCAGAAGGCCTCTTCAGCTCCAATAAATATTGTTTATATAGTTGGGTATGGGTGTGCCCCTGGTATCCAAAACACCAGAGTGTTCAGTAACTTAAAAAAAAAAAAAGTTAATTCTTTCTTCTCCCCGGGAGCATCCAGAGACTCCTTAGGTTGAACATGTACCTTAAGATTCCGAAAGAAAGGAGTCCAAATCTAGAGTTGGAAAATTCAGTCAAATACTGGTTTTTGTCTCTGAACCTTTAGCTTTAAAACCTGAGACATCCACTTGAAACTTCATTTAGCTTTTTAGGTGAGCATAACCATGAGATGCCAACCCTGCCACCTTCCTCAGGCAGGGTAGCCTGAGTTAGGTGTAGCCAACTACTAATCATCGACTGCCGGGGCTGCCTTCACTTAGCACGCAGGACTGAGATCTAGAAATCCAGCTCTAGGGACGATGCCTGCACACAGAAGTGAAGTGTCCGCTCTGCTTATGGCTCTGCTTATCGCTAGCTGAGCAGTCCACCAAAGGCGGTCTCTGTTGTCTAGAGTCAGAGGTGGTCTCCATGTTTTGTCATGGCCATGCTATTAATTTTTACTCTTAGCAGTAGGCCAAGGCCGGCACTAAACAAAATTATGAAGCTGGCAAAAATGTTTCGGTGTCCCCAGCGGCACCACTTTCCCCCTCCTTATACCTCAGGAGGAGCCCCCTCTCTCCTCCCAGCTGTCATCCGTGCTCAGCTTTGGGGCCTTTCCCTCTTTTCTGTGAGCAGCCATGCGGAACCTGGTGGGATCCAGATGTTACACCACAACGTGCCATGAGGCCGTGCGCTTCTCCTCCTAAGATAACTGCTTCAAACCTGAGATGATAAACTTGTAGCTCCTGTCCATAGGTTGGTTTGCTTTGGCAAAACGTTTTTTAAATGTGTTATCTACTTCCCCCTATTGTTTCCTACTTTCCTCCCGTAATTACCTATTTCCTTATACTGTTATCACTCCCCTGATCTCGTTATCTACTTCCCTCATCTTGTTCTCTACTTCCATCTTGTCATCTACTTCCTACCTTTTGTTACGTGCTTTCCTCATTTTATCTGTTTCCCCACCTCTCATTACCTATTTCCCCATCTCCTTACCCACTTCCCTCTATTGTTATCTACTTCCCAACTTTTGTTACCAGCTTCCCCCATCTTATCTACTTCCTTCATCTCATCATCTACTTTCCCATCTCCTGTCTACTCCCCCCACCTCTTTGTCTACTTTCTCATCTTTTTTCTACTCTCTCCACTGAGTTATCCACCTCCCTCATTTTGTTATCTTCTTGGCTCCTGTAGTCCTTTGAGTTTGTGATCGCTTTGAACCATCTCTTCTTAAAAAAAAAAAAAAAAAAAAATCAGAGGATTTTTAGCGCAGTGAAACTACTCTGTATGATACTCTACTGGTGGATACATGTCATTATACGTTTGTCCAAATCCACAGACTGTACCACACCAAGAGTGAGCCCTAATGTAAGCTACGGACCCTGGGTAATGATACATCAGTGCAGATTTGTCATCTGCAATAACAAATGCACCACTCTGACGGGGGAGGTTGATAGAGGAGGAGGCTGTGTGTGTGGCGGCAGGGCATATGGCAAGTCTCTGTACTTTCTGCTCAGTTTTGCTGTGAACCCAAAACTGCTATAAAAAATAATGTCTCTTCAGGAAAAAGAAAAGTTAGGCTTTAACAAAAGGGGGTGGGAGGTAGAGGCTGGGGAGAGGCAGTAGGCAGTCTGGCATGTTGTCCTTCCTGGGCTCCTGAAATCGTACCCTAGGGACTGACCCTTGCACCCTTGCACCTGCTTGTCTAAGCATCCCCGTGCAGTGGCCCACAAGGGACCTGGCATAGGACAGGGTTAGGAAGAATGGTGTTGCATTCAGGAATTTAGGCTCTTGGGGGGGCTTCACCAGAGGAGTAGTGATGCTCCCCTCTCTTTTCCCCTCTCCCTTCTTTCCCTACCTTCCATCTCACCAGAAAGAGGCCAAAGCTTTGCTGATCACAAGGTCTGATAACCTCCGGTCAGTTCTAGCTGGGTCCTGGGGTGTGGCTGGTCGCTCCCCTTGGGTGGACTCTGAAGATGGAACACCAGGGAGAACAGTGAACATTGTACCACCGGCTTGAGCTGGCACGGAGGAATGGGAGCCCTGAAGCCACAGGTCTAAACCCAGTGACCCTGGGCAGAGTGGGTCAGAGTAGGACTTCAGGGTCAAGACTGCGTGAATGGAAATACCAGCTCCATTACTTACCAGCTGTGTGACCTTGAGCTAGTCCTTTTACCTCTCTGTGCTTCACTTTCATCATCTGTAAAATGGGGCCGATAACGAAATCTATCTCCTGAGATGATGTATGTAACATATAGTGCCTAGCACGTAGCAGATACTCAAGCATTTGAGTCTTTCAAAGGAGTATATGTTTCTGGTAGAAGTCTCTGGCCCTGGGGCTTCCCCTCAGTCACTCTCTGCTATAGTCATGTTGGCAGTTTTAGCCAAAATTCATTTAGATAAGTGAGTAGATGTTTTACTGCCTCTTTGCTATTTAGAATTTTTATTTTTTATCTTTTGGCCGCGCTGCATGGTCTGCAGGATCTTAGTTCCCTGAACAGGGATCCGACCTGGGCCCCCTGCAGTTGGAAGCGCGGAGTCCTAACCACTGGATCGCCAGGGAAGTCCCGCTATTTAGAATTTTTAAAGGAAAACATACACTAACTAACATTAGCTTTTTCTCTCAAACCTATATCCTTGCGTTGATCCGCTGTAGTAAGTTTTCTTCCAGTTTTTAGATCTGGTTTCCCCCTCAGGCTACCGAAAGGCCCATATCCCCATATCTCCTAAGGCACCAGTTTAAGACTACAACATGTGGCCACAGCGCGGGATGCCTGATGGAGCAAAGGGAAGGTTACTAGTCTCCGCTGAGCAGTCTCAGAGCCAGAGGGGAGCAGAGGCCCTCCAGGTCGTCTGGGCCATCCCTTTGCCTTTGGGACAACAGACACGTCCCCTACCTTAGACTGCATCGGGGAGCGGGGCTAAGGGATTTCATTGCACGGGTGAAGGGGCCGGAGCCGAGCGTTTGGTTTGTAAATGCACCGAGTGAGGTACTGGCACAAATCACATCACACCTTACTGAGGAAGGGAAAGCACGTCCTGAGTCTAAGGGACAGCTAACTACGATTTGTCCTCCCTTTCAGATTGCCCCAGAGTACTATGAGTCTGCCTTTCAGTCATCCAAATTAAATTTGCAAGTAATTAAGTCATGCAAGTAAAAGTTGCTTTCACATGATTATGAGGCCCTTAGAACTCTCCAGTTTAAGTCTGCAAGTACAGGAGCCTGAGTTCCCCTCTTTCTTTGTTCTTCTTTCCTCTCTCTAATGGGCTCTTGGGCTCCACATGTTGAGACTGTGAAAAACTTTGAACCCATAAGAAGTTCAAACTTGAAGAATATGTGTCTGTTTCCTGGACAAACCTCCAAGAATCTGTACAAAAAGTGAATCTGCTCCCCCTGAGGGGAGTTGGGATCTACTCCAGTGTAATGGAGGGGTGGCCTGGAGCTCTTCTTGTCCTTAACCAAAAGCAATTTCCTGTCCTCCTGGTCCCCCTGCAGCCTGCAGGGCTGGAGCCCCCAGTGCTGTACCTCTCCCTGAGCAGCAAGGTGGGCCACGCTGGTCACGTCTCCCTGGACAAAGGAGAAATAAATCACACTCCAGCCCCTGCTTAAGATCTGATGAAATTCCCCATTTCCGCTCCAAATTGAATTCCTCCCGAAGGATTGGAGCAGCTCCCGTGTAATGAAGGCACTCCTTCCTCCTCTGCTAGAAGCATGTTTTAAATGAACTGACACAGCCTTCTAATCTGGGTGGGGAGGTAGCTTTTAGGAACAATCTTGAGAAACTGTTTTCAGACCAGAAAAGATATTTTTAATCTTGAGGGGCAAGGCGGCAGACAGACAGTACCACGTGGCCTTTGTCGGGAGGCAGCCCCGCTGCTGGTGGTCTCCTGGGAAGGAAGGAGAACACGTGTCCTGCTGTCGCTCTGCCCACCCCCCTGCTCTGCCCTGCTGGCCTCCTAGATCACTTGCAGTGAAAGAGAATTTATGATGGAGAATACAAAACAAGAGGGCTTGTACTTTTTGAGAGTTGAAAATATTACTTTCCCACCCATCTCTTATTTGGGAAAAATGATCAACTCTGTGATTTTAAAAAAAAAAAAAACCAAAACCCAAACCAAAAACCTTCTTTAGGATGAAGATGTCATTGAAGTGATTATCTTCCGTCCTCTGTAACGATGATGAATCAACAATTTGGCATTTGTAGAGGCAGTTGACACAGGCCCTTTCAGGGGAAAAAGGGAAAAGAAAAAAGAAAACCTGTTTTCAAATAGGGCCTGTCAGAATGAAGGCTGGTGTCCCGCTGCCTGATTAGGACCATGAATAAGATTCTGAGAACTCAGAAAGTGTGAGGAACCCAGGGGTAAAACTTATGAATCAAGTGTAAGGTAGGAGTAGAAAATTCTAAACATTCATTTTGTTTTGAAGGTGGGCATGAAGGAGATTATCTGCTGGTAGAGAAATATTTAATATTATTCCTTGAAGTGAGTTTAAGAGCATTATACCTTTCTTCATTCATTGTTGGAAAAAGCAGTTTAAAAATTCTACTTAACATGAAAAATCCTGACACTTAGGTTCAAAAGGAGAGGAAGAAATTCTCCTAGAAAAAAAAAATTCTATGGGTCCTTTTATGCCAGAATTTTGTTAACAACCCTTGAGAAAGGTTCTCAAAACCTTACTCTGTGTTTTTAATTCAGTTTAAGAAAGAACCTATTTCGCTCATAGAAGCTATGACCCACAGGTAAAACCCAACCTTAGACGACAAACTCCGCTGCAGGAGGATTTGGGGTCTGGTTCTCAACTGGAAAATTGCTTTTCAGGGAGAAGGTCATGTTTTCCACTGATAACAGGGTCATTTATATCAAGTGAAACGCACATCCTCCGACCTAGGAGGAAGTTTAAGCTTTGGTCTTTCTCAGAAGACAGGAGGAAATACATTTCTCCCTGGCTAGGAAGAAAGTATTGAGGATGGGAAGTGGGAATTCAGGCACCATTCCAGCAATGCCAGGGTCTGTCCTGAGCCCAGCCAAGGCCAGAGTGGTATCTCCAGAGTACTGACAGGTGGGGAAGGAGGTCTGGTGGAGACAACAAAGACTGTTGAAGGGGAAAAACTACAGGACAGGAAAATGAAATGCCATCCCCCCCACACACAGCTGGTTTTGTGCCTTCCTTCAGGCCCTTGCGGACTTTGATATTTGCATAAAAGAGCCTGGCTCGGCTTCCACGCTGGGACAAAGCAGCGAGCAGGTCGCCGTGGACAGGGCAGCCTTTTTCTTCGTGAACAGTCTCGCTGCCATGTCACGGTCATCAGCGTGTGTACACTTCCTGGGCTGCGGGGTCTGCTCAGCTGTACCGTCTCTGTAACTGCGTGTGCACCGTCTGGGTCTCTGGCCAGAAGACCTTTCCAGCGCAGGCTGTCTGTGAGCCTGTTTACAAAGCCCGGAGTTGCTTCTGTTTTGCTTTAGCCAAAAGGGTGAAGTGCTGCCAGCAGTATGTCTGGAATGTTATTTACTTGGTACATTTCTGTGGCTTTTCTTTGCAGTGCTGCACATGCCAGAGCAAAGGGTTATTTACTTGAAAATGCCAGGTTTTGCAGTTTGTCTTCTCCGTGGGGCCACTTTCTCAAGAAGAGGAAGTTTAGCTCCTGGGCCTCTGTTTCCTCCCTCCTTCCTTCCCTCCCTCTCACCCTTTTCCCTTTCCTTCCTGTCTGCCTTCCTTCCTTCCTTTTTTTTTTTTTTTCCTGAGTTAGTGCTCTGAACTCCTGTTGTTTGCATCCTGCATCGCACCTTTGTATCCTAAATGCCCCAGCTACACTTTTAATTCCTGGCGTTTCTGGTGGACTCTGCCGGGATCCTGGCTGACACCTTCTCATTTGCGCGCCTGCCCTGTTATTATTTCACATGAAAGCTGTCTATTTTGGCACACATGACTCGCGCGCTTTCAGTTGAGCTCTCTGAGCTGAACGGGCGATGCTGTGCAAGGCAAGTACAGGTGGGGTTTTCTCTACTGGCCGCCGTGGGGGCAGAGGACAAAACCGCAAGCCGTCCTGGCTTGCGCAGAGCCCACACGATGGCAAATGCATGGCTTTTAAAGGAACGAACCAGTGTGTACAGCTTCTTAACTTGGAAGGTTTCACGACTGCTTTTGTTCAATCGATGGAGGAGAGTGCTTTTTTTTTTTTTTTTTTCCCCCCGGTACGCGGGCCTCTCACTGTTGCGGCCTCTCCCGTTACGGTGCACAGGCTCCGGACGCACAGCCGCAGCGGTCATGGCTCACAGGCCCAGCCGCTCCGCGGCATGCGGAATCCTCCCGGACCTGGGCACGAACCCGGGTCCCCTGCATCGGCAGGCGGACTCTCAACCACTGCGCCACCAGGGAAGCCCGAGAGTGCTTTTTTTTAAAGAGCAAATTCTTCATTCATAAGACGGTAAACGAGTCCTGTATAAATGAGAAATACCGAAGGTGGAAGCACAGGAGGTATTTCCTTTGCCTCTTCTCTCTTCAGCCTCCCTTCTTCCCATTCCATCAATGCAATTCTAATCATGGTATTTGGGGTTTTAAAAGAAGGTGTGGGAAATGAGATTAGATAAATCTCCCAGGCTGGTGCCAGCCCTGGAACCATTTGCACACCTGAGTGAGTTAATTCCCTTCTTTCTCTCTCTGCTTAGTTTTATGTCATGGGAACGTATGAGCATCTATAGATAGAAGATACCTTTGAAAACCTCGGCCTCACAGAGACTCAGCCTTTATCAGAGTCTCTTGAAACCTCACCCACCCATGGCACCTAGGAGTTTGCTGCCTCTGTAACCACCCTCAGTCTGAACTAGGAAATGTTTGGTTCCATTCTTCTCGGCTTTCCCTGTCCTTCTGCATGACTTCTCACTTTGTTTGTAAGCTGCTCGGATTGTTTGGCTGAAGGCTCTTCTTTGATCACTGTCTCGAAGGCATGGGCTTCACATTCTCACACCTGCTCTTCTTTTACAGTCCAGATTTCAGGGTAAGTGCTTCCATCGCCTTGTAATTTCTTCAGTGTGAAACCTCGGTGCAGGTTGCTTATTACAGGTAATAGCTGCTTGATGACGGAGACGACTGCTTGGCAGAAAAGGCAACCTGAACCTCTGCCAGGAACTTAAACTGACACTTTATTTATTTCTAAAATCACCTAAGCTGCGAGCCCATTGGTCGTGATCTAGCATGCACACGATAATAACAGGCTGGGGCGGCTGTGAGGACAGGCCCTGATAAGACTGTGTGTGTTTTCTCCCCCATGATCCACAGCCCACACCTCGTCTTCCTCTCTCAGAGCACCTTGACTGGAATGAGCCAGTTCTGTGGGACCCGTCTCTGCCATGAAATTGCTCACGCCTGGTTTGGCCTGGCTATCGGGGCCCGTGACTGGACGGAAGAGTGGCTCGGTGAAGGGTTCGCCACTCACTTGGAAGATGTATTCTGGGCCAAGGCGCAGCAGGTAGGTTTCAAGTGCACTAAGCATTTCACTACCCAGAGTCAAGTTCAACTCAGAGTCTTCCTATTCAACAGATAGGTATTGAGTGCTCATTATGCACTTAGGCACTTGTTCTATTTGCTTTGTAAATGGGAGGAGAGTCCTTGCTCCTCACGGCGTTCATGGTCTAGCGATGAGAGAGAGAACAGATACACGACTACATCTTTAACATGTAGTGACGAGTACTGTCAAGAAAATGAAGCCGGATAGAGAGAGGTGGGTTTAGTGCTGTTTTAGAAGGTGCTTGTCAGAGAAGCTCTCTGATGAGGGGACATCTGAGCAAAGACTTGAAGAAAAGGTGGTACTGTGCATACTCAAGCACTCCTTTGTGGGATGGTTGTGGTGTGTTTTGTTTTATTAAATAATGAGATGAAATTTTAAATCAAGAGTCATGATCTCAGATGTCTGCTGGCAAGTAATAAAGAATGAAGCAGTTGGTGTTATAGATTCGGGAATAGTAAGGACTGTGGCAAACCGGAAGCTTCTCCTCAGCTCTAACCGATTGCTGTCATGCTGAAAGGAGGGCTCAATACAACCTGGACTTCTAGTTTTTTAAAGGAAATTATGACTCTGGATTTTTATGTGAAATTTACTCATTTAAAAACTATGCAAACCAAACATACACTGAGGCCAAACCTAGTCAACACACTCCCAGTTTGCAACCTCAACTTTTTTTTTTAACTTTATTTTTATTTAAAAAAATTTTTAAATTTAGGTAAAATTGACCTATAACCTCTCACTAGTTTTGGGTGTACAACATAATAATTCTATGTTTGTATACATTGTGAAATTATAACAAGTCTAGTTAACATTAGTCACCTTACATAGTTACAATTTTTTTTCTTGTGATGAAAACTTTAAGATCTACTCTCAACACTTCCAAAAATGCAATACCGTGTTATTAACTATAGTTACCTTTCTGTATATTACATCCCCAAGACTTGTTTATTTTAAATCTGGAAGATTGTACGTTTTGACCCCTTCACCCACTTCTCCCACTTTCTGACCCCTGTCTCTGGCAACCACCAGTCTGTTCTATGGATCTGTGGGCTTTTGTTTTTTACAACCTCAACTTTAAAGAATTAGCCACCAGCAGTAAGGAAGATATGGCAGCTAACCGGCTTCCTGCTTATTTTCTAACTTCTAATATTTGGCTACTTCTGTTCCCTACTGTCTCTACACACTGGACTACTTGACTTTTTCTGAAATTCCCAAGTTTGTGCATATCTGCATGATTTTGTCCAAGTTCCTTCTGCCTGTTGAAATCCTATTTATCTTTCACTAGCAGCTCAAGGTCACCTTCCCTTGATAGCCCAGACTGTTCATCTCACTCACAGTTCAATAATACTCTTGTAGAAACTTTGGATTTCCACCTGTTTTTTCTCACTTTTTTCTTCTTCTTTCTATCGTCATGACTAGACTGTGACCCCTTTCAAAGTGGCACTGTGTCTTACTCAGCCTCCCCCTTTCACACCTTGGCTGTAGAGCTAGCAGTGTGCATAGCTGTGTCCCCCTCCACACAGAATCCTGTGGAGAGAGGCCACCTGGAAGGTTCTCGAGCAAAGGGGCTGGGTTTGGAGTCGGACCGGACTCGGAATCCCAGCTTTGCTGTTTACAGTAGGTTATGTAGCCTCCCTGAGCCTCAGTTTCCTCATTTATAAAATGGGTATAGGAACGCTTAACCTTGCAGAGTGAAAGGGATAGTGTGTGAATGAGCTTAACACAGTGCCTGACACGTGGAGGGTGTCCAAGAAATACCAGTTCTCCTTTCTTGTTCTCTTCCTCTTTGATTTTGCCACCACGTTGCACACAGTAGGCATTCAGCCAGGATTAAATAGGTTTAGTGTAAATGTGCCTCTTTCACCATCACTTCCCTGAGGTACTTCCATCCTGAGACAATCAGATTTATGCTATTCTTCATAATCCTGAGTGTATGTCAGGCATCTGACGATCATCTCTCTGTCCTTTATCTCCTGAATCCCCAAAGAACGCTCCCCCTTTATCCTTCCCCTTGCCTGTACCTCCTGGAATCTCTTTGCTTGTGTCCTCCCTCCAGCTGCCCTACCTTACATCTGTCTCTACCAAAAAAGGCACGATGCTGGCCTGGCTGCATCTCACAACTGCACAACTTCCATGTGTCCATTCTGTGCTAGATCTGTAGGGATAAAAGGATAAGACTACAACGCTGCTCTGAAAGAGGTCAGAGTCTAATTTTGAAGATAAGGAAAGCACACAGTAGAAGGAAGAAGAAAATAAGTTAGAAAAGAGAGGTAAACACCAAATATTGTGGGAGTTCACAGGTGGAAGAGGCTGGGTATGAGAAAATCCAGAAAGCCTTCTTGGAGGAGGTGACTTCTTGTGGGTCTCAAAGGGAAAGTAGGAGTTGAAGTTTCTCTACCCCTCCTTTTCCCTTAACCTGGAGTAGGGGGCAATCCACCTCATCATCCTTTAAGGTGCACGCAGTAAGTCTTCAATATGTGAAAACATGGACACCCCTGAAATGAAGTGGCAATTCTAGAACCAGCACAAAGTTGGGAAACATTTCCAGAGTACATCCATTGCTCTGGCCCCTTCCTTGAAGGTTGAGTTAGACTGAGCGGCTGATGGTCCCTGACAAGTGTTCACAGCAAGCCTCCCAAGCAGGAGAGGAGTGCTCCTTGGGGCAGGAAAGGGTGGGCCACCTCACGGGACTCCCAGTCAGCAGGTCATTTCATCACTGAACAGGGCGTGAGGGTGCCGTGTTGCTTTGCTGCCCAGGAGACTGCATTGTGCAGCACCGAGCATTAGCAAGTACAGCAAAGGGGAGTGAGAAATCTTTGAACTAGGAGATAGAAACCCACATTCCTCTCAGAGTGGCTTTCTGTAGGGAGAGGTGAATTGAGTTAGTGGCAAGTTGAATCGTATAACTTGTCATCAACTTGGAGAAAGTCTAAACTCCTTCACAGCTGTCATAGTCAGCTTGGTCTGCCATAACAAAGTACCACAGACCAGGAGACTTAAACAACAGACACTTGTTTTTCTCGCAGTTTGGGAGGTTGGAAATCCAAGACCAAGGTGCTGACAGGCTTGGTTTCTGGTGAGGCCTCTCTTCCCTGGCTTGGGAAGGGCCATCTTCTCACTGTGTCCTCACATGGCCTTTCCTCAGTGCACACATGGAGAGAGAGTTTTAGTGTCTCTTCCTCTTACTATAAAGACACCAACCCTATTAGATTAGGGCCCCATCCTTTTGAACTCATTTAACCTTAATTACCTCCTTAAAGGCCCTATCTCCAAATACAGTCACAGCTGTGATTAGGGCTTCAGCACATGATTTTTGTTGGGGAAGGGGACAACACAACTCAGTCCACGACAACAGGACACACACAGTGTCTTGATCACCTGGCCTCTGCCAGCTACTTGGCACCTCTGTCCCTCCCTGGCTGGCATCCTGCTCCCTGCCTGACCCTAAGCCTCACCATTTTTAAAACATTTCACACTCCTGCCAGGCCCCACGAGCTTTGTACATGCTTTCCATCTTCCTGAAATTCCTCCTTCCCTGGCCGGCTCCTGCTTTCCCTGGGGAACACCTCTTCAGGAAAGCCTTCTGACCACCCTGGTTGACCAGGTGGCATCTGGGTTCTTCCTTAACCCCTGCCATCACTGAATTCTGATGGTTGCTGTGCTTATCTGTCTCCCTGGACTCCTCACATTCAGAGCTGTGTCCATTATGTCCTCAGGGCCTAGCAGAGAATCAGTAAATATCTGTTGAGGGAACTATTAGGGACCTTTAGTTCCCAGAAATTCCTGTAGACACTGACAGTTCCTTCCACAGTGGATGCTCTGCTGCCCTCCCTTGTGCGGTTACAGCCATGGGGCCTTGTGAGCACATCGAGTGACAGGAGCCAATTCTGACCAGTAGGGCAGGGTGTGATGGCCTTCCCCTCCCCAAGAGTGAGTCCAGGCAGTGCACTCTTTCTGGTTATATGCAAACAGAATCATCTGGGTTGCATTAGCTGGCTGCACTGTAAACAGCCCTTAACAAAACTGAGGGCTGGAAAAAGTAGGAGGTAAATGGAGGGGACCTTTCCCACCCTGTGCAAGAAGACAAAGCAGGAAAAGGCTGGATGGGATCAGAGTGGAAATGGCTCCCTAGGGAGGTCTGCTCTTTCCAGGCCAGGGGTGGAGGTGAGGGGGCAGGGGGAGGTTCCGGGGCCAGGAGGCACCTCCCAAACAGGCAGCGCAGGAGTGAGGGCTGGTTCTGTGTTTGAGGACCTAAGAGGCCCTTTCTGATGGAGCGCAAGGTGCGGCGGGGACTGTCTGTGCCATCCCCCCTGAAACAAAGCCAGCTGCTCCAGTGGTGGCTCCGACTCCGCGGGAAGACGACAGTGACTGTGTCCTGAGCATTTGTGTTTGTGTGTCTGTGCTCCAAGCAGCTGGCCCCCCACGAGGCCCAGGAGCAGCGGGAGCTGAGGGCTTGCCTGCGCTGGCGTCGCCTCCAGGACGAGGTGCGGAACTCCCCGGAGGATATGCAGGTGTTGAGGTAAAGCACTACGTGATCCCGTTACCTTCCGGTCCTCCCCATCACGCTCCTCCTTTCCTGCAAGGCACATCCAGGCCATCTCTTAAATCTGCTGTGTTTCCTTTTTAAATTAAATTGGGCTAGATTACTCATCTTCCCAGGGATGTGATTGTTATGTTTTAAGTCTTTCAGGGTGTGGGTTTGGATTTGCCTTCTGACATTTTCCTGGTGTCTCTGTTCAGGAAAAAACTAGCACAAGGCCATTTCCGGGACCAAATTCTTCATTTGAAGTTCTAATAGTTACTTTATGTGGTGGCTGTGGACTTGGAGAAGGTTAGGGTCTGGTAGCCTGGCAGACAGTAACTCTTTAAAGCCAAAAGGAAAAAAAAACCTTTAAGAAAATATTGATTCCTAAGTGTTTAGTAGTAACAGATGTTTGTGTCAATGGGGCCTTTTGTTCCGGATGTGTCCCGGCAGGAGGCCACTCCTGTGCTGGTGGGAGGATTCTACTCTCAGCTCCTGTGTTGTATTTTCAGAGCGTTTCTTGCAGCACCGGTAGGATTACTTCTTGCCATTTTCCCATTTTTTTTGTCCCTCTCTGTTTGCTTGTTTTTTCTCCACTTCTGTAAATAGTTGTTGATCTGAAAGCTGAGCCTCGGCCCCAGGAGCACTGTGATTGCTATGGCAACAGATGCTTTCAGCCTGTCCCCTCTTGACTGGAGCCAAGCCTGTGGAATCTGCCATCAGACAGGTGGGAAGGCAGCCATCCGGGAATCACCCCTCATTTTAGATGGCAGCTCTGAAGGCCAGTCTACCGCCTGGGTAGAAGCCTGCCTGGACCCGTCCTGTTGTTGTTTGTTTTTAAATAAACACCCCTCTCTGCAGGACTGCCCACTGAGGCCAAAGTCTGAGGGGAATGCCGAGCCCAGCCTGACCCCAGCGAGGCTCGCCAGTCCTTTGTGCGGCACGGCAGCACAGGGTGTGGCCGCTCTTCCCATGGAGAAGTCCTCTCTCGCACGCTAAGCGCTGGCGTCTGCTGACTCATCCATTGTTTAGGAAAGCCGGAGCCGGGAGTCCTGTCTTCCCCACCCAGCGCCACTGTGCAAGCATCCGTTCACTCAGCCAGTGGGATGGCTACACCCACCGCCAACGTGGACAGGGTCCCTGCTCTCATGGAACTTACACGTAGCAGGGACTCTCTTGTAGGCACAGCTAGTTACAGGTGGTGAGAAGTTCTGTGAAGGGAACGCCGAGGTTTACAGTAAAGAGGCTGGGGAATGCCTCTCTGAAGAGCATCAAGGCCTGAGGCGGGAAAGGGCTTGCCATGCTGGTGCTCGAGGGGCAGAAAGGAAGGCAGTGTGGTTAGAAGGGCGGGGAGTGGCGGGCAGGAGCTCGATCATCCAGCCTTACCCTGAGCGCGATGGAAGCTGCCCCAGGGCCTTCAGCACGGAAGGATCCTTATCTGTCTTGTGCTTGCAGGCAGCAGACAGAAAGCCAGGAGAAGGGTTAGAAGGTTGTAGTAGTCCACGTTCGAGGTCCTGGTTGTGGCAGGGCGGACACAAGAAGCAGACCTATTTAAGACATGTGTTGGCAGATCTTTGGTCTGTTGAATGTGGAGAAAAGGAAATTGAAAGTGTCCAGAATGACTTCGAGGGTTTTGACCAGAGCAGCTGAGTAGACAGGTGGTGATGCCATTTGGGGAGATGGTAAAGGCTTTGGGAGGGGCAGGCTTTGGAGGGAAGAATAAAGATTTCAGTTTTGCATGTGTCAAGTTTGACATGCCAAATAGATATCCAATATTGAAAACCCAGTGAGGTTTACAAGTTAGGAGCTCATTGGAGAGACTGGAACATTCAGCCTATGGAGACTTAAAATTCTGAGCATGCTGAAATGACCAGCTAGAGAGGAAAGTGAGAGAAGAGGTTGAGAGGAAGATGAGGGGCCCGTGGAGGAGCTGGGGAAATCAGTGCGGAGAAAACCCCGATGCCGGGAGTCATGGGAGTCAGGAAAGGAAATGCCGGCTGCTGCTGAGGGGTGTGTAAAAGGGGGGGAGAGAAGTGACCTTCGGGTGGACTGCATGAAAGGCGTTGGTGACCTTGACATGCAGGCATTAATTCATGAGCTGTGGAGAAGGGAGCCCGACTGAAGTGGATAGAGGGATGAATGGGAGGTCTGGAAGCAGAGACATTGAGTGTGGACTTTGTGAGAGATGTTGTGCCGGGAGGGGAGGGAAATGAGGATCAGGGAGGTTTGTTTTAAGGTGGCTGATGCAGGAACAAGCTTATGTGTGAGCTGTATAACTGGGCCAATCCTGCCAGCTCTCAAGACTCAGTTTCCCCACTCTCCAAGTCTCTAAGTCCCTTTGATGCCCCCAGTTCTGTATGATCATAGACCGTCGGTTCGGGTAAGGACACTATAATTAACAGCAGTTGGTGAAACGTGTTCCCAACTTATAAGCAGTCAGATGGACCCTGGGAAGTCAGTGCACATGAGTAGAGAGCCTTGTCTCTGGGGTTCGTGGAGCTTCTGATGTCCAAGAGCTTTTCCTTTGTGTGTGGAGCCGGGAGAAGGAATACGCTATTTTTAGAACCTTGTGCTAAAAGGCTTATTATGGCATTTGTTTTTCTTTTTCTTAGTATTCAGAAATTGTGTTTGCCTAAATTTAGGCTAACCATGAAATGAGTGCATTTGAAAGATTTGTTGCCCATCAGTATGGAAAATATTGTTATCAGATGTACTTACAATGAAGAGGAAATATTTCTGAACCTGCCCCAAATTATATAGTCTAGGTTTAGTTCATTCCCATCCCTTAGAATTCTCCCTTAAATGGGCTCAGAGAAACTAGAAATGACTGACAGTGAAAGGAAGAACCAGAGTTGTAAAAATTTGTTCTCGGATTTTTGTTTTAGTACACAAATAAGACCTTGGGAAAGAAGTCTCTTAAAACAATACAGTAGTCAAAGATGCTATCTTTTTTCTTTCTTGCTTTTAAGATACCCCATGGTCTTCAAATGATGGACCAAGAACAATTTAGAAGTCTTGGTTTCACGTTGCCAGAGGCAATGGAAACTTCTCCTACCCACCTTTGCAGCAACTTGCAACATGGTTGACCACTCCCTCTTTCTAAACACACTTTCTTCCCTTGGCTTCTGTGTCACACTCTCCTTGATTTCCTTCTACCTCACTGCTGGTCCTTCCCCACCTCTCCTGCTGGCTGTTTAACATCTTCACTTAGGTGACTCATGGCTTCGAAAGACCAGTTAAGGTGTCCAACATCATACAGCCAATAAAGAGCAGAGTGGGGATGGAAACAATCCTCTTTTCCCTACACCACCTCCCTGCCTCCAAAGAACTTGATATAGCATTTAGTTGCATTAAAAAAAAAAATACTCCAGGTATCTTGAACTGTGGAAGGACATGAAGGTCAGGTTGAAAAAAGTATCCTTGGGCAAAGTGTCTTTGTCTTTTTACACATGAGAGTGTGTGTCTGATTATTTCAGTCAATATAGGGAAACAGGAAAACTCAATATTGTGTTGATGATAGCTATTGGAGGGGTATTGATAAAGTGAGAAGAGAAAAATTAAAATGATGTTTGTCTCTGACTTGCTAATTTCAGTAATTTATAAGCACTGTTTTCCATTTGTGCCTCCCATATATCCAGTGTTGAATCATGGCTCTCATCAAATGTGTCTTAAATTGACCTGCTTGTAAGTTTCATTTGGTTAAAACAGTTCCTTGTGTTTTCCGAGGTTTCTCAGCCTTCCCTGGCTGGGGAGCCTGTAATGTGGCTGCAGGCTCCCGAGGCATAGTTTCAAAATGCTAGGGTCACATTACTGGCTCCATGCCTTTTCCCATTTGTTAATTATTAAAATGCCTTTCCCGTAGATGAGACCCCAGTGGCTCTCTCCAGACTTTCCCTCACCTCTCCCTCCACCAGGCCTGGGCAGAACCGTTTGCCCTTCAAAGCCTGATGTGACTCTTCCACTCTGCCCCGCCTGGCTGCCACCACTTCGCTCTCCGCTATTCGTTCCCCCAGTCCCCCCACTCTTGTCCAGTGCAGCAGCCATGACTCTTGACAAGGAAGATGCCAGGGGGCTTCTGAAAGGCTCCCGTGCCTGTGGTCTCTAGGGTATAGCTGCGTCAGCATCTTCCCTCTAAGTGTTTTCAGTTAGTGTATCATGACAGGCCGGCGGGATGGAAGAGCTACGGTGGCGGGGTCAGAAGAAATCTCTGTTGGTTTTTATAGTTTGTGATTTATTATCACTTCCCCCTTTTTCTGGATTCATTGTTAAAGTCAAGCTCGTGCTGAGAAAAACGTTAAAATATATCACGTTGAGTAGGCGCTGACAAGCCCGGAGTCTGACGTGGCTCTTTCTAGCTGCTGCCTCCACAGTTGATACAATTCTAGAGAAATGCAGTCTCTTTTCCCATCTTCCTCATGAATCCCTCAGCCCCCTGGTTCCAAAGACATTCCATAATAATAGGGAACCCCCCCCGCAAGTATGTAACTCTATCTACAGCCAAAATGAAATGTGCATGCCACAAGTTCTGTGAGTTTGCACGATGCCTAAGCACTGTGTATTCCATTTAACCGGTGAGACTTTTTTCCATTAAAAGCCTATGTGTAAACCTTCTCTAGTATTCATGAAGTTTTCACCTTTAAAGTTTTTTTTCAAAATTTTTATTTCTAGTCCTTGAAGAACATAGCAATCTTTCCCACCCACATGTGGGAACGTGTCCATTCTCAGCCGCACAAGCCTGCCTCATGGAAAAGCTCCAGCCCAGAGCTTCACTGCTGGGCCTGAACACTCCCCAGAATTCTTCTTCAGTCTCCACTGGCCCTGCAGGCATAAATAAATCCCTTCACTCCTCCTTGGGCAGCTCCCTTCTCCTTGCCTATGGTATTTATTCCAGACCTTCCCCATGCTCTCTTCCTTCTCTTGCCTCCTGTCCCACAGGGAAGGTGGAGGCCACCAGCCTATTCTCCCTTTGATTCTGTAAGCACATCAGCATGCAAATCTACCCTGACCTCTCAGATGCCTGAGTGCCAACTTGTCGGTCTCAGTACAGCTAAAGACAATTTTCTGGTTCCAGAAACAGAACTAGAAATGAATGTGCCTTGATGCAGATCATAGAGCTACATATATAAGTGAGTTTTGGAACCCTCTGCCCACGAGGGAGAAGGGAAGGAGGAGCTGTACACCAAGGGAGGATGAAGCTCTCATGACTTTGGACGTGAACTGGGGTCACAAGTCTAGGGAAACTTTTTCCATTTGACATTATCTCTTCCTGGTTGCCCTACATCTCACAGTGGTAATCCCCTCTCCCACTCCCATCTGCTCACCTCCAATAGCACTGAACTCATCCCTGGTAGCACAAGTTCACACACTCATCCAAGGTAGAAACCTGGGAAACTTGTCCAATTCCTCCCTCTCCCTGGGAGGGTTTAAGCCTTCACTATGAACTTACCTCATAAGTCTTTCTCAATTCGACGCTTCTCCACCCCTAATACCACTGTCTCTCTCTGTTTAGAGCTTAATGACTTGCTGGCACCAATCTAATATCCTGTGACTTGTTTTTTCTACCTGTAGTCTAACCCCATCAAATCCATCTTCCTCACTGCCACTGAGGAGCCCTACTTAAAACCCATTATGATTCCACCACCTCCTTGCTTAAAACTCTTCAAAAGTTTCCCCTTGTCTCCAGGAAAAACTTCCACAGCAGGCAAAGCCCGGCACACCATCACTCCCATTCTTCTGGTCTCTTCTCTTACCATTCTTTGCTTCACTCTCTAGCCACCCCAAATAGTTCATAGAACCCTACCGAATCAGTTTGCCAGGGCTGCCATAACAAAATTCTACAGACTGGTATGTGGCTTAAACAGCAGAAATTAATTTTCTTGCAGTTATAGAGGCTAGAGGTCCAAGATCAAGGTATCTTCTGAGGTGTTTCTCCTTGGCTTGCAGATGGCTGCCTTCTCTTTGGGTCCTCACTTGGTCTTTTCTCTGTGTGTCTGCTCTCCTGCCGTCTCTTTGTATGTCCTAATCTCTCCTTATAAAGTCACCAACCAGATTGGATAAAGGTGCAACCTAATGGCTTCATTTTAGCTTAACTCCTTCTTAAAGGCCTTATCTCCAAATGCAGTCACATCCTGAGGTACTGAGGGTTAGGGCTTCAACATAACAATTTTGGAGAGATGTAATTCAGCCCATAACATCTACTGTCTGCCTGTTCTTTCTTATCTCCTTGCCTTTTTTTCATATTGTCTCTATTTAGAATATCCTTCCTTTGTTGCATGACTCCAGATGATTCTGACTCAACACAGGTACAACTGCCTTCCATAAGTCTCAGGCCCTACCCTGACAGGATAAGCTGGTGACCCTCCTCTCTACCCACTAAATGCTCTGCTTGTATCTCCACCCATGACCTTACTACATTATTTTATAATTATATTTAGAATGAGCCGTGTTAAATTCCCAATATTTGACTACATTTAACCTATAAAAACAGCGTTTTCACATTGCCCAGCTTGATACATCTCTCTTCTGACCCATCAACCTTCTGAACCTAGGGACTATGTCTTCTTTGCTTCTGTATACCACAGTGCTTGGCACTGAGTGGGTGCTTGATAAATATTGAAGAAGTGAATGCTGTAGACAGCATGATCTCTGTCCCTGAGTTTCTTTGTATATTATTCAGAGAGTTGAAATATTGGTCACAAGACAATAGATAGACAAATTCTAGGCTGCACCCTCAGAATTCAAAGAGCTGAGAGTTGAATATTGGTAAGCTTAGTTAGAAAGGGCCATTGGGAAGATGTGAGGCTTGAGCTGGGATGGTGAGAAAGAATTTCACTGAGGCTGGTAAAGCAGTGAAGAGGGGGGAACTCAATGAGCAAAGCCTGGCAGGCATAAACAGTGAATCGACTGTGGAAATGTCCATTAAGTGAGAATGGATTTACTGAAGAGGAGAGCCATTAAGAACCTATGAGACTGAAGGTGGACCAGGCTAAGTAATGGAGTTCCTTAGATGCCAAATTCAAGAGTTTGCGTGTGACCATCCAGGCGGTGGGGAGCTATTTTCAGTTCCAAGAATGATGTAATGCAAACGGAGTTCTGGGAAGATTACCCAGCCTTCGGGATAACACATGATCAGATAGACAAAGTGGAGAGGTCAGATAGAATTAGATGGCTGTTTCAGGAACCCAGACCTGAGATTAGAAGAACTTGGAATCCTCTTCTTGGATGGCCTAATAAGGCTTTGAATAAGTCACTTTGGAGTTATTCAAAACTGATTGAAATGTCAATACAGCTTCAAGAAGTCTTCTAATAATATGATGCAAAGCTATCCCTGATCGCAGATAAGGATCGATCCAATAAAGGAACTGATTGAATATGTGAGCTTTGTGAAGTTCGTTATGACTTTGAACAGAGTGAAGGGCAACAATCCCAGTGCCTTCTTGGCCAAGACCTGGTCTATTCTGCCTCATTTTAGAGAAACATCAACTGAGGATGCAGAACTGAACTCTCTCCAGGGCTTGTCAGTGTTCAGTTCTCAACGCAGGGAAAGTAGTATAGGGTTAAGCAAGCCTGGAAGACAAACTGCCTGGATTTGAGTTCAGTGCTGACTCCACTACTTGCTATGTGACTTTGATAGTTACACGACCATACTGAGCTTTAGACTCCTCGAATGGAATGGGAATAATAACACGACAGTTTCCACTTTATAGGTGAGTGTGAGGCATAGATGCCATGAGTACGTGCAAATCATTTAGAACACATGTGTTAGGGTGAATCACAGGAAATTGCCATTCTGATGGATCTAAAATAACCGATTATCGGCAATTTCCTGTGGTTCAACCTATAGTAAATACTCAGCACATGTTAGATACTGTCATCTAGACCCTCCGGCACCTGATAAAAGTTTGCCCAACAAGTGACAGAGGCACAGGACACAGCCCCCACAGACAGCCTCACTCTGCCTCCTGGTTCATTCTGGTTTCTGTCTCTTCTTTCACTGCTGCCACCCTCCGGATGGCAACCACAGAGGCATCCTGCTCGTCTCTCTTTAACAACCAGAGCCTGGAAACACCTGCTTTTCCTCCTCACAAACTTACAATTGGCTGGAATGTTCAAAAAGTTAATTTTGCTAAGAAGTTAAGAGAATATTTTTTTAAAAGTGCAAGAGAATGCCTGGTTACAAATGAAAAGGATAGGGTTAAAAGCAAACCATCCCCCCCCCCCAAAAAAATCTGAACGTTAAACAAAGATGCTCAAATGAATAGCTTGAGGGAAGAATTAACTTGGCAATCCTTCTAAGACTAATGGGATCCTCATACCTTCCTGGAACCTACTTCTGGTCTAATCTCTACATAAGGGCCACCCTGGTGTCCCCTCTGGCTCCACTTCCCTGGCCCCTATACAGAATCTGACTACCGCCCTGAGAAGAAAAACGTTCTTGCCTCTATGGCCTTCAAGAGTTCTAACCTGAGCTCGGACCACTGGCACTGGCCTGTGAGTTTCCTAAATCTCCACCTCTGTATCCTGGAACTTCTGCCCTCTACCCTCCATCACTCAGGCTCGGGGTCCCTTCCACCCCATTCTCCCTGTCCATTCTTTTTTGCTGTTTGTTTTGCTTTTTTAATTTGAACCACACATGCTAGGCTGTGTAGTCTGTTTCTACCCTTTTGTGACTGGAGGCTTCTGTACCTGTGCCAGCATTTTCTGAAAAACTTGAGGGCTCTCAGCCAGCCAGAAACAGACTCTGTCCTTTCCTGTCTCAAAGGCCAGCTCCACCCCCTTGAGCTGCCCACTCAGTTCCTGTTTCCTGTTGGAGGGACACCCTCAGCTCTCACTTCTTTTACCCAGCAAAGATGACAGACATGTCCTGAATAGTTGAACTCAAATAACCCTTCCTTATTCATTTTTCTAGACCATTCTCTGGTTACTCATCACTCAGGTATTTCTAAGGGAGGGGTAGAATTCTCTTTTATAGGCCCCTAATAACATACTTACTGTACATGGTGTTTCATTTTTTGCAATAACACTTGGTAGAGTTTTTTTAATATAGAAAAACATAAAGAAGGAATAAAGTTGTTCATAATCACTATTTAGTTAGCCATTTTTTAAAAAATACAAGTATATCATGGGAAATTTCAGTTTAGAAAAGTATAAAATTCCATCCCCACCACCGTAGTCCTCACCCTAAGGTAATCACTGCTAGCATTTTCTTGTGAATCCTTCAGAAAATAAATTTTATAAGTATATGTGCATAGTTTTTCTGTATTGCTGCCCTGTGGGGCACTGATTCATTATAACAGTATTTGCCCGTGAAATATTTTCTTAAAAAGTAATTCATCTCCATAAACCAACCTATAATAGTTCACTCCTATTTTGCTCATCCTTGGAGGATATCTCATGCCCTCAGCCAATCCTAGCACTATGTATATTACATTCTTGGCTAATGAGTGTTAGTTTCCCATTCAGAAAAACTCTCAACCAGTGAGTACTTTCTCATGTAATCCTAAATTGACTCTGTTCTACAAATTATTTGCTTACTCCCTGTAGGTCTCCCCCATGCTCCCCAAAACTATTGTGTTTTGGCCAATAGTTTTGACCAAGAACAGCTGACAAAAATTGTGCAACTATTTGACTGAACCTGCTTCAAAGATACATAATGTCTTTAATATGTAATAAGAAAAACTTCTTGCTACATATTAAAATCCAGTTTTATAGGGACTCCTCCCCCTTTCAAGTCAGTGGTTGAGGAGAGAAGGGATAAAAAAGAGGAATTGTATTTCTGTTAAACATTGTACTGGAGGGTCTAGCCAAGGCAATTAGGCAAGAAAGTGAAATAAAAGACATCCACGTTGGAAAGGAAGAAGTAAAACTATCTTTTTGCAGATGACATAATCTTATATATAGAAAATCCGAAGGAAGGCATCCTCCCCCAAACACTGTTAAAACTAATAAACAAGTTCAGTAAGATTGCAAGATACAAGAGCAATATACAAAAGACAGTTGTGCTTCTTTTTTTTAATTGAATATTGTGTTAGTTTCAGGTGTACAGCAAAGTGATTCAGTTATACACACACACACACACACACACACACACACACATACATACATATATATATATATATATATACACATCTATATTCTGTTTTTCTATTGTCTGCCATTTTGGTTAATTACAAGATATTGAATATAGTTCCCTGTGCTATACAATAAATCCTGTTGTTTATCTATTTTATATATGGTAGTGTGTATCTGCTAATCCTGAATTCCCAATTTATCCCTCTCCCCAGCTTCCCCTTTGGTAACCATACGTTTGTTTTCTGTGTCTGTGAGTCTCTTTCTGTTCTGTAAATAAGTTCATTTGTACTATTTTTAAGATTCCACATATAAGTAATATCATATGATGTTTGTCTTTATCTGACTTACTTCACTTAGTATGATAATCTCTAGGTCCATCCATGTTGCTGCAAATGGCATTAATTCATTCTTTGTTATGGCTGAGTAATGTTCCATTGTGTGTACCACACCTTCTTTATTCATCAAGACAGTTGTGTTTCTATACACTAGCTATAAATAATCTGAAAAGGAGATTAAAAAATAAATTCATTTATAATAACATCAAAACTGATAAAATACTTAGGAATACATTTAACAAAAGAAGTGCAAAATGTATACTGGAAACTACACAACACTGTTGAAAGAAATTAAAGAAGAACTAAATAATTGGAAGAGCATCTTGTGTTCACAAATTGGAAGACTTAGGGTCCTTAAGATGCAATCCTCCCTACACTGATCTACAGATCCAGTATAATCCCTGTTACAATTTCAGTGGCCTTGTTTTTTTTGCAAAAATGGACAAGCTGATCCTAAGATTCACATGGAAATTCAAGGGACCCAGAATAGTCAAAACAATCTTGAAGAAGAAGAACAAAGGTGGCGTACTCATACTTCTCAGTTTGAATACTTACTGCAAAGCTACTGTACTCAGGACAACGTGGTACTGGCATAAGGACAGACATATAGATCAATGGAATAAAACTGAGAGTCTAAACACAAACCCTTTCATTTATGGTCAGTTGGTTTTTGACAAGGGTGCCAGAACTATTCAATGGGAGAAAGAATATTCTTTTCTACAAATGTTCATGGGACAACTGGATACGCATGCAGAAGAATGAAGTTAGACCCTCTGCTTCATACCACATACAAAAATTGACTCAACATAGATCAAAGACCTAAATGTAAGAGCTAAAACTATTAGGAAAAAAGCCATAGCTATAAGTCTTCATGAACTTGGTTTAGGTAACAGTTTCTTAGATATGACACCTAAAAAGGGTCAAAAATCAAAGAGGGAAAAATATCAATAAATTGAACTTTATCAAAATTTCAAACTTTTGTGCTTCAAAGGACTCTATCAAGAAAGTGAAAAGACAACACAGAGTGGCAGAAAATATTTGCAAATCATATATCTGAGGGACTTGTATCCAGGATATATAAAGAACACTTACAACTCAACAATGAAAAGACAAATAACCCAATTTAAAAATGGTTAAAGGATCTAAATAGACATTTCTCCATAGAAGGTAAACAAATGGCCAATAAGTACATAAAATGCTTGACATTATTAGCCATCAGAGAAATGCAAATCAAAGCCTCATTGAAATACCACTTCATACCTACTAGAATAGCTATAATGAAAAAGACAGATAAGAACAAATGTTAGTGAGGATTTGGAGAAATTAGAACCCTTATACACTGTTGGCAGGAATGTAAAATGATGCAGCTCCTTTGGAAAGCAGTCCAGCAGATCCTCAGAAGGTTAAACGTAGAGTTACCATACACACCAGCAATTCCACTTCTAGGTATATATGAGACCTGGAAACATAAGTCCATACAAAAACATGTACATGAATGTTCATAGAAGGCTTATCTTTAATAGCCAAAAAGTGGAAACAACCCACATCCAGTAAGGGATGAATTGGTAAACAAAGTGTGTTATATTCATACAATGGAATATTAATCAGCCATAAGAAGGAATTGAACTACTGATATGTGCTACAAAAATGGATGAATCTTGAAAACACTTTGCTATCTGAAAGAAGCTAGACACAAAAGGCAACATGTTGTATGATTCCATTTATCTGAAACATCCAGAATAGGCAAATCTATAGAGAAAAGAAGTAGATTAATGGTTACCAGGGGCTGGGGGAGGAGGAGAAAATGGAAAGTAACTGCTTATAGGGTTTCTTTTGGGGGTGATGAAAATGTTCTGGAATCAGGTACTGGTGATGGTTGCACAACCTTGTGAATATACTAAAAACCACCTAATTTTACATGTTTAAAAAGGTGAATTTTATGATATGTAAGTTATATCTCAATTGTTTGAAAAAGAGAGGGATTGATAGAAATCATTGGATGTTTTATAACATCACTGTAGCCTTAGCAGGGTTGACCAGCAATTGTCCAAGGAGAGATGGAAGAAGAAAGTATGGCAGCAGGCAACTGCTGTCCTCAGGGCATTGGATGAGACTTAAGGAGCCATTTCCAGTGCTGGATGCCAGGAAGACGTCTCCATAGTGTCTGTGGTATAACAACCCCTCAGAGAGATGATTCACTTCCAAGAAAGCATCCCTCAAGTACAAGTGTATATGCACCAGTGTGTGTGTTAGTTTTTTCCACCCCCTGTAATCCTGACTATTGTTCTGTTATCGATGCATGCAGGTCCTTTTTTTTAACTGCTCCAGAATATTCCAGGGTATGAACACTCCATGACTGACTAACCATTTGTTAACCATTGGACATGTTGGTAATTTCCAGTTTTTTGCTTTTACAAACCATACTGTGTTGAAGAGTTAATGTATGAATGTTAAATGTAAGACCTAAATATAGTACACAGTTGCCCATAAGACTGAGAACAGAGCTGCTCTCCCCACTATTCGTCCTGTTTTACATCCTGGTGCGTGTTGGGCTTCAAACTCACGCAGGCCCTCCACCCGCTGCCACCTCTAAGTCCCCAGCACTGTGCCATCCTCCACCGAGGAGGGAAAAGTCCTTCTCCAGCTCCCACAGACCATCTGCTCCTCTTTGAGTCATAAGATGAGACGATCCTTCCCATTATCTCAGCACACAGCACCACACATGCTGTTAGTGTTCAAAACGTGCTTCTAATCTCCCCTTGTAAAATGAAGTCAGCATTTGTCTCATTCGCCTCTTTCCAAGATAAAGTCATGGAGTTTTTTTTGACACATCACAAGAAAAGTTTTCCATTTTTACCCTTTCTCCTTTTGCTTCCTGTAACTTTCAGGTTCTGTATGTTCCTGTGTTCTGAATGTCTGGAGCAGGCTGACATTATTATGTCATTATGATCACCTTAGCGCTTTTTAACCTGGCTTATGAGGATACTAGTTCAGGATACTAGTTCATAGGCACCTCTCAAACACAACCCTGTAAAAAAGATAACGAGAGCCTTGTATCGCTTGGATTCTATACTCTCTAGCTAAGTCTATCCCTGAATATATGTGGTTGAATAAAATTCAGTTATGGTTCCTCTAATTCATTTAGGTTTTTTTTTTTTTAATGAAAATCACCCTTGGTGGATTTAGCAAACCCAAGGCTGCAGAGCAAACTTATTGACTCCACTGCAGTGGATGAATGATGTTTTACTTCTAAATGCTGCAGCTTAAATATACTCTGGGCTCTCTTATCTCATTCAATCATAGACTATTAGGGTCAGAAAGGGCCTTAAAAGTGACTTTGCCTAGCCTTCCGTATCCCTGACAGACAGCCACCTAGCTTCTTCCTGAGTATTCCCAGCATCCAGATCTCACTGCCTCAGCAAGCGGCAGCTTCCGCATGGGAACGGCTTATCTTAGAATGGGCTTCCTTGGATTGGGCTGGAAGCTGCCTTCCTATAAAGTCTGCCCTGTCCTCTTAGCCCTTACCTCCAGAGTTGCCCAGGATTCGCCTTGTTCTCACACAAACAGTCCACATGTCTGAAGACCGTTGTCTTTCCTTTTCTAGTCACTAGGTCACAGGGTTGGGAGAACGGTTCCCTTCTCGGGCTTGGTTCCCTGTTGTTCTCTTTGTTGACAATGGCCTTCTCCAGATGTGACACCTGAACTGAATATAGCACTCTGTTTGAGGTTACACCTGTGAAGAGTGTCACTATTATTGCTTCCCTTGATCTGGATAATCCAGAAAAGAAAGGACAAGCATTAATAGGATTAGTTGAAAGCGCTCACATATACACCATATTTCATTTTTAAACCTAGTATCATACACCTTCCCAGGGCAGTCTGAGCATTTCAACTCCCATGCATTTTTTTCTCCTTAGTTACATTCATTGAGTGCTTCCGATGCGCCAAACATTATTCGAAGCACTCTATGTACATTTATCTCATTTAATCCTCAAAATGGCCCTATGAGATAGGTACTAGTACCGTCTTCCTCCGCATTTCATAGATGAGGAAACAGATGCGTACAGCAATTGACCACCTTTCTACCGCTAGGGAGTGGCAGAGCCAGGGTGCAAGCGGAGGCAAGTCTGGCTCCAGAGCCCAGCTTCCATGACGTCTGCCCCGTTCCCAGGAGGACTTCCCGTTACATCTCATTGCTGCTGTCAATCCACCTACTATTGTGTTTATTGTTTTGGAAGCCACATCATTCACCTCTTGCTACATGTTGAGTTTACAGACAATTTAATATACCAAATCTTTTTCATAGGTAAATACTAACTTTTAAAAGCCTCTTTGTCCTTACTAACTATTGTTTTTATTAATTTTGGATCCTCATCCCAGCCTGTGGTTGCTCTTCTTGACTGTAGATACTGTCAGCTAGACTTCCAGACTCGACTTATTTGCAAATCTGTTAAGCCAATAAGTCTTCATTCCTTGGGCACAGCCCTAAGGACTCCCTCCTGGTTATAGCAAGTAATTAATCAACAGCCTTGGGGTTCTGTTTCTGAACCTTCCAGAAAGCCATGAAACAGCCACCATATGCTAACCACCACATCCATTCTGCCAGCTGCCGGAAGTCAGGATGTCTGATACCCACAGTGAATTTCTGGAAGTGGCCCTCAAGATCCCACGCGACCTCCTTGCAGTCCATCATTTTCTAAGTGCTCACAAACTATCTGTTCAATACCTAGTCACAAATTCTGCCTCCCCTCCTCTTATTCCCTCTTCCTTTGAAATCAGAATGACATTTGTCTATCTCCATTAGCCCCCTTCCCATCGTCTCCATGATTTGATGTCTCCAGAGGCCTGTGATATTGCAGATGGAAGTTTTCCAAGCTGTGGCATGTCCCTCACCTGGGCCTGGAGTCAGAACTCCTTTAAAGGATGAAGGCGCCCTCTCCACCGGTACCAAGGATCAGTTCCCAAGTATGAAACGTCAGTTCCCACATAACAGTGCTTGTTCTACCATGTATAGTTTGAAAAGTATTCTCCTTGGCAGGAAAGTTGAAGCAAAGTGGAGTCAAGTAGTTCTCTTCGTTCTGTCACCTCTTAACACCTGGTCTTCTTTAGGCTGCAAACATCACTTCAAAAGCCCTTTTTGTTGTCCTGGGCACTCTCCCTTAGCACCGGCTCGTTCTGAATTTCTGCCTTCCTGGCAATGATTTTCCTGCTTCCCAGCTCTTGTAGTGAGCTTTCTCCAGCACCCCCCCTTTCCTCTTTCGTGCATGTCCTCTGACAACCCACCTTATCAGAAACCTCCGGGGCACTCCTTGCTCTCTGTTTTCTTCTTGGTCTCCTTTGAAAACATGTGCAAATGACCTCTTGGTGTGTTGAATATGATGATATACTGCTCAGACTATTGTATTAGTGTGTTCCATGTTTTTTTCTTTTTGGGAGATTTCATTTCTTAGAAAGGAATTTCCGATTTGTGGCCGTTCAAAACCTGAGGACTATTTTGGTGTTTTTATTAATGCTCATTACTTCCTGCTTTTCTAAGTTTCACCGTTCGTTTCCCGGCCCTGCTTAGCAAAATTTGAGGAGTTTTTTGTGTTGTCCGCAGTTCTAACTACGGTCTTTTCATGTCACCCTCATCAGCAGCTGACTTCTCCTTTCACCATCAGGGGACAGATTATACCTTCTTCACTTTCCTGTGGCTCCTTGGAGAGATGTCTCTTTCTGTCTTAAATCATTTTATCAATTGCCTTTTTCAGCACTGGAGTGACATCTTGCTGTGTTTGCTATAGGATAATGGTCCCCGATGGGAAAAACCTTCATGCTGGGTAGCTGTTAAATCCATTGTGAAAAGCACACAGATAATCAAACTTGCCAAACACCAGTAGCTTTGACACGATACAGCTTCATCAGTTAAAGGTGTGCACAGCCTTTTGTCCAGTTCTCTCTGGTAGCACTGCCCAAAGGCAAGGCAGTGGCGGGTGTTCATTATACACATTTTATAGATGGAAAAATTGTTGTGAAAACAAATGGAGGACATAAAATTCCTGTACTTTCAATCATTCTGCCTCCATTTTTCACCCAAAATTTTAGTAATCTTTTCACAGAGTGGTATAGACTGGGGGGCGGGGGGTGTCAGGAATACACCCATACCTAGCTTTCTAGAATTTTAAGCAACACCTGCAATTTGTGGTTTCTTTGTATTTGTTTTCTGATGATGATGCCACAAGGAGCAGGCTTACAGACCAGCCCCTGAAAGGTTTATGCTCCAAATCGGGGGTCTCGGAAAGAGAAGGTGTACGGCCACATTTATGTGCCTAGTCTTTTTAAAAAATACTTTTTATTTTGGAATAATTTTAGACTCGCAAGTAGTTGCTAAAATCATAGAGTTCCCGTGTACCCTTCCCCTTGCTTCCCCCAACGATAACATCGTACACATGTAACTATAGGGTGATGTTTTTCTTACGTCTTTGCCTGTCAGAGGAAGGCTTAGCTGGTACTCCCTGACCCCAATCAGTATTCATTATGTGAGATTAGCATCATTTATATTGTGCTTACAAAATGCCAACAGACACTCTGGCTAAGCACTTTTAGACACTGCAACAGCCTAATGAGGTGCCACGGTCACTATCATTGTCCCCTTTTTACAGATGAAAACTGGCCTTTATGGGTTGCCTGACTCACTCAAGATTACGTGGCACTTAAGTGGCAGAGTCAAGATTCTTAACCCAGTGTGTTATGCTGCTTCCCCAGGAGATCTCATTTGTGCATTTGGAGCTCAGAGGTCTCCAGGGGTCTCCACAAAGGTAGTATTTAACTTCGTCTGTTACTTCGGGGTGAGTGAGGCCCTGCTCCCGGACCCTGAAACCTTGCAGGGCAGCTGCCACTGATAGAGCAGGGATGTGAGAATGCTGATTAATCCCTTTCTGTCTCATTTCTGGGATGCTTCATCCCCGACTCAAGCACTGCAGCGGCAAGTTTATAGATGAAGCTGTCTCGTGGCTCTCACTTTTACTGCCAAGGAGTACAAGACAGAGAATGCTGGCAGACGGCCCGTCTGGGCTGTGGCAGAGCAGTAGGTGTTCAGACCCAGGCTGACATGCCTGAGCACCTTTCAGAGGCGTTTTCTCAGATCCCACCCTTGGCGATAGCCCTGCAGAATCGGTTCTTTCTTCAGGAGGTTTGATTCCAAATCAAATCATGTGGATCAAATATCACTGCCATCTGACAGCTTTTTAAATGTCCATATTGCTTCTGTGAGTGCAGTGGAAAAGCAAGGAGGTGGGCAGGGAAAGGTCACGCTAATCTCGGTTGTTACATTTGGTGCCAGGTACAACAGAAACCAAGGGCATTTAAGCCCAAACGACCTTGGTAACTTGATCTCTCACATTCCATGTATTCCAGCCAAGGAAATAAACACTGGTGTAAAATGTTGAAGAGATTCTTAACACTTTTACCTTACAAAGTGCTTTTATGTTATCTGAGCCTCATCACACTCCTTACAGGTGAGGAAGCTGAGCGTAAGGGAGAGTAAACATGTTGTCTGAGGTTCTCCACTTAGTTTTTGGCAAAACCGAGATGGGGGCCTGGATCTTGGGGAAGCCCCAGAATGCAGCAAGGACTTTGGTGTTCCACGGACCCGGGTTCTAGCCTCATTTCTGCCACTAACTAGGTTTGCGGTCGTCTCCAGGCCTCACTTTCCTCCACTTTTAAATGGGCATCATCACAGTACCTGCCCCACAGGTTCTTGTGAAGGTAGAAGGACGTGATACATAAAAAGCTTGGCAGAGTACCTGGCACAGGGAGATAACAGGAATGGTAGCTATTAGTATTGGTTCAATTCTCCATCCGTTAGGAATGAATCTGGCTTCAACTAATAGAATAGTAAAGCAACGTTGACTTAAACAAATAGGGGTTACTTTTCTCATACAGTGAGTGTGAAGGCAGGCAGTCTTGGGCTGGCCAGCAGCTGAATCAAAGACTGAATCAAAGACTATCAAAGACTGTTTACCTTCTTTCATTCCATCCGGGTCTCCATAGCATGTTGATTTGCTGCCTAATGATTGCAAAGTGGCTGCTGCAGCTCCATCCACCATGTTTGGGGGAAAGAGGAATAGTACTAGTCATATTTCCCCTTTTGTAAAGAAAGCAAAAGCTTTCCCAGAACCCCATTCCCAACTACAGCAGACATCTGTTTTTGTCTCATTGGCCTGGACTATGTCTTCTGACTCTCTGTAGCTTCAAGGACACCTGGAAAGTGAGTGTTTACCTTTTTAGACTTAATTGTACAAGTGGCAAGAAAGAAGGTGGATGAGAATGGGAGTAGACTGAGCCAATTGTATTTGCCACAGTTCTACCTGCCTCTTACAATGTCCTTAAAAAGTTTTTTATTTAATTGGTCCTCAGGTGTAGAGAGCTTAGTTAACCCTAGTCATATGTTCATGGCACATGAACAGCAAAGCCCCTTTTCTAGACTGATTCCATTTTATTCTCACAAAATGTGTACTGTTTCATGTGCATCTATTTTTTCTTAACTTTTTAATGGAAATATATATACACTATAGTGCACAGATATTTCTAGATGGCTCAGTAGATTTCTACTATTTATCCTCACGAAAGCACCACTCAGATTAACATAGAGTTAATCCCACTGTCCCAGAAACTTTCCTCTTTTCTCCCCACTCTGTTAATACTCTCTCCCAAAGGTAACCATTATTCTGGTCTGTATCCTCCTAGATCTGTTTTGCGTGTTCTTTGGCTTCATTTAACTGGAGTCATACATTTGTATGTAGTCTTTTTGGGTGTGACTTCTTTCATTCACCTGTGAGAGTCATCTATTATCGTAGGTAGTGGTAGTTCATTTGTTTCCTGCTTTCTCTCTGTGCTTTGTCTCCCTGCACAGACATGGAGTAAGTGGTATCACGAGAACCAGAATAGCACCGAAATGGAAGCCACGCTTTTTCCACTTGTGGAGTATCTTTTCCTCATAAAAACCGCCCCCTTCGATTTCTCACGAAGCTCGCCTGGGCACTGCCCTCTCCCATACCATGTCTACTTTAAAAGGAATCTCTTGGGGACTTGTACATTTGCCTTGGATGCTGTCAGCGTAAAAGAATTTTCTTGAACGCTTGGAGAGGGTGGAAGAGGAGAGTAAGAGAGAGATACTTTCTGGAAGGACATTTTTAGTCAGAGGAAAAAAGCACCAACTAAAGTCGTCATCTGAAACTTGAGCCTGGAAGCCAGCCTTTGGAGCAGGGATTTAGGTTGGTCTTCTGTGTTCCTCCCCTTCTAACAGTCTCCATTCAGAGCTCAAGGGCAAAAGAAACTCACAGCAACTCTGTCTGTCTTGGGGCTGGGAAAACTGGTTTGAATTCAGGTTGACACTGAGAAGTCTTCCTCCCCCCAAGGTGTCTGGCAGGCTTTCCTATCAAAACCAGCATGGCTTTCTTTCTAAAGACACTCAACTCCAGGACAAACTTGAGAGCAGGAATAAAGCTGATGCTTTTCAATGGAGTCTTAAATCAAGATGAAAGGGACTAACTAGTTATTCCTGCAAGTATGGTCACGTCTGTAAGTCAGGGATCAACTAGAAAAATTCAAACTATGCAGTTAGCTCTAGTGGCTGGTCGTCATCGTCTCTCTTTTAGGTATCTGCTGGTTCTGAGCCTGTGTCTGCTGAGATAACGTACTAGAATATTCAGCAGGGACTTAATCAGGGGTTCTTTGCTTGGCAGCTACAGCACACTGCAAAGGGACTGATTTGGCAAGCTGGGTCATCCTCAGGCACTGCCGTTCAGGTCCAGCGCCCTTCCATGTTTGTGTCTGCGGGCATATAGGATTAAGGGGATGAACCATTGAAATCTATTGCCTCTAACATCAGATGACCAACCTTGAATTTAGCAATATTTACTGCTAACTTTAGAAAATTTTATTAAGTTTATTGAGTCATTTCTGTATCCCCAGCCCTTGCTAAGGGCTTTGCCTATATTAATTCAGTTATTCCCCGGGTGACCTGGGGAGAGAGGTAAGGTTATCCCCATTTTTGCAAGTGAGTAAATTGAGGATTAGAGAATTTAAGTAAACTGCTACTAAGTAACAGGTAGTAAAGAGTAGGATTGAGAGTCAACACTAGGCCTCTCTGATTCCAAATGCTGTGTACTTTGTAACACTAACTACCTTTTAAAAATAACCCCTCGCTATATATACAATAAAATACTACTCAGCCATAAAAAAGAATGAAATAATGCCATTTCCAGCAGCATGGATGGATCTAGAGATTACCATACTAAGTGAAGTAAGTCAGAAAGAAAGACAAATACCATATGATATCACTTATATGCAGAATCTAAAATATGACACAAGTGAACTTGTCTACGAAACAGAAACAGACTCACAGACGTAGAGAACAGACTTGTGGTTGCCAAAGGGGAGGGGGGTGGGGAACAAATGGATTGGGAGTTTGGGGTTAGCAGATGCAAACTATTATATATAGAATGGATAAACAACAAGGTCCTACTGTATAGCATTGGGGGCTATATTCATAGTTTATGTAATAAACCATAGTGGAAAAGAATATGAAAAAGAATGTATATATGTGTATAACTGAATCACTTTCTGTACAGCAGAAATTAACACAACATTGTAAGTCAACTATACCTCAAATAAGTTTAAAAACAGCAGCAACAAAAAATAAATATATAAATAAAAATGGGGACTTCCCTGGTGGTCCAGTGGTTAAGACTTCATCTTCCAGTGTAGCGGGTACGGGTTCGATCCCTGGTTGGGGAGCTAAGATCCCCACATGCCAAGCGGCCAAAAAACCAAAACATAAAACAGAAGCAATATTGTAATGAATTCAATAAAGACTTTAAAGATGGTCCACATCAAAAAAAATCTTTAAATATATATATAAATAAAAATAACCCCTTGCCTTTCTGATGTGCCAGCCCTTCTGTCAACCCTTGCCTTCCCCTCACCCCAGCACATGCTCTTCAATGTTTGTCCAATAAGTGACTGGTTTTCGAACAGCTAAAAGCTGTAAATACCTTGTCACTTACTTTGAATTTAGTTAGTTGTTGAATTGTCACTGTAACACAATTATATTTTATTAAGGGAATTTTTAAAAATATTTAAAACCATAGAGCATAATGGAAACCACTGATAGGTAATAAGGAGACATCATTGGTTTCAATCCTTAATGTCGCCATGAATCAAAACAAGCTGTGAGACCTTGGATACAGACTTAATTTCTGTGTGCCTGTTTCCCTCATTTGTGAAATGAGGAGGTTGAAGTATGTGATTACTAATGTCTCTACCTGTTCTAAAAACATAGGCCTCTGTGACTTTTCTTGTTCTGTTTCTGTGGCTCTAAAATGGCTTTAGAGTATGAATATTTCTTAAAGGAGCCTTAATTACTAAATGCAAATCAAGAGAAGTAGATAACATTGGGGCTTTCAGAATTTTTTGGAAAAGATATAAGTTCTTTACTCTTCCAAGTAAAGCTACATTTTCCATTGCATTTCCCAGTCCAACATTCCCACCAAAAGAAAAGTGTATAGTTTCTTAAATAATTCATGTTGGAGCTGAGATTCCTTGAGGGTCTGGCAAGATTTAATCTTGGATAAGATGATGTAGAATGCTGCCAGTAGCCAACCTCAGGTTGCCAACCCAGATATAAATCCCTCCCTGTTCAGTATATGCATTTATAACGTAAACCGTTTTAAATTATACCTGGTACTATTGAATAGAATTAAGACGCTGTTGGCAACTCTGAAAATAAGAAATAAGGCGATATTATGGTCTAATTAGTTAAGAATATGCTATACTTAAAGAAAATTTTACTGCATCATTTTAGACCCAATAAAGAGAAAACTGGCCATGTGAGTGACTCAGGATCTTCTGTCATCAAACACGGGCTCAATCCGGATAAGGTCTTCATGCAGGTTCATTATTTAAAGGTAAGCATATCTGAGTGGCAGAAGCCAGTTATTATGGTGCAGCACTTTTTAGATCTTACATATAAACAGTGAAGGTTAGTAACGTGGTTGGGGCAAAACAAAAAAAATCATCAACATTGTAATGACATTTGACTGAGCAGATTCTGATTGTCCAATAGTTAAAGCATTTCATACCCGAATAATGAGGCACGAATCAAAGGAAGCCGAACTGTTCCCTTCCCTGTACCTCCCTTCTCCCTGCTTCATGTCAGCTTTGAAGAGCAGACTCTTAAAATTGCTGTCAGGTTCCACCTAGAAGATAGGAGTGATTTTAAAAAGTATTCTAAGTTGTAAAGGCCTTTCCTGATAGCTGAGGGAGAGAGGAGCTGGGTCTCTCTTCCCTTTTGGTCCATGATGGACCTCCAGGCTTCACGTAAGCCAAGGATAAACAAGATGGTGATACCATTAGTAGATCAGTTGAAAGCAGAGTAGTTGATCCTCAAGTACCAGACTCGACCTTACTGGTAAGAATATAAAGGGCTGCCTGGGACAGGTCAGGCCAAACTTTCTAGATGAGCATAAGGTGCTGGGGGGTAGGTTAGAGTTGACTTTGTAAGCATTTTTCTGACGAACACATGATAAGTATCTTTTTTTTTCTTCTTCCTTTCTTTTAGGGCTATTTCCTTCTCCGGTTCCTTGCCAGAAGACTTGGAGATGACACCTATTTTTCATTTTTAAGAAAGTTTGTGCACAAATTTCATGGGCAGCTGATTCTTTCCCAGGTAATTTATAAGTCCTTGTGAGTCCACGATATACAATTGGAGGAGGTGTAGCTTGTGGCGACTAGATGATGTGAATGTTTAAAAGTAGGGAGGGCTTCCCTGGTGGCGCAGTGGTTGAGAGTCCGCCTGCCGATGCAGGGGACACGGGTGCGTGCCCCGGTCCGGGAAGATCCCACATGCCGCGGAGCGGCTGGGCCCGTGAGTCATGGCCGCTGAGCCTGCGCGTCCGGAGCCTGTGCCCCGCAACGGGAGAGGCCACGACAGTGAGAGGCCCGCGCACCGCAAAAAAAAAAAAAAAAAAAACAGGGAAAAGATTTTTGTTTTAATACAATAGGAAAGATAGGAAGTTAATGAAGTGGACACAGGGAAGTGTTGTTTCCGAGAGGGTGATCTCCCCATAGTTTAGGACAGACTGTAACCCAAAGCTGTCCTGTGCACAGTGATGTGGGTAGTTGCACCTTAAGTGACCTGGAAAACAAAAACGAAACAATCCTGCTCTCCCTTCCACCTGGAATGAGCTTTCCAAGGTTGGCTGCTTGTCCTTTGTCTCAGTGTCAGTGCCACAATCTCAGAGTCACTCCAGCTGAGCAGATACACATTCACCCAGTTCTTCTCTAACCTTTGCCTTTTTCATTGCCTTCCTTGCCATCACCGTTCTTCACAATTGTATTTTCCTTTACGGGTCCATTTGTTTCTTTTCCCTCTCCTCCATTCTGTGTATAAGCTCAACAAGGCCACACCAGTACGAAGTACTAGTACTTTATTTCACCAGTACTTAGCATATGATTCGCACACAGTACATACACCATATATATTTGATAAACAAATAGATTAAAGACAAGATACACTGAAATATTCAGACAGTCTGGCCACAAAACTGTCGGAGAGAGACTCCGTCAGTTTATAGGGACGTGAGGCCAAGCTGCACATAACAAGAAAGTTAACAAAGAGGGAGAGGCTCTGAAAACAGTGCTCGTAGCTGATAGAGAATAAAGGATGCAGTCCCAGCGCAGATTGGACTGATGTGTATTTCTGATTTTTGACAGTTGTGCTCATATACAGTTTTGAAGTCAAACTGTGCACAATGTTAGATGTAAAGGATGTACGTGTATAATCTGAACATATGTGCAAGGAATAGCATGAGTGTGACAAAACTAGATACCCGTTCCGTGTCTCTACCCTCTTCTTATTCTTTGGTTGAGGGGAGGGGCGGTATTCCTAAACCTGTATTTGGAAAGGCAGCTTGAAAACTGGCTCAGGAGTCTCATATGATCAGTTGACTGAATAGCCCAAACCACTTCTCGCCAAGATACTGCCGCACTGAAGGAGTGTTGGGTTTACTGTGACTTCTGAGGCTCTGATACCCGCTTCCCATGGAACACTTAGTGCTCCCTCCACCAAATTGTTCAATTTTACTTTTGTTAAACTCTTCTGAATTATAGCTTTATTGTTTTTTCATAACAGTTTTATTGACATATAATTCACACACCATAAATTTCACCCTTTTAAAGTGTACAAGTCAGTGGTTTTTAGTGTATTCACAAAGTTGTGCAACCGTGACTGCTCTCTAATTCCAGAACATTTTCATCACCCCCCAAAGAAACCCCACACCCATTAGCAGTCACTGCTCCATTTCCACCTCCCACCGGCCATAGGCAACCACTAACCTACTTTCTATGGATTTGCCTATGCTGGACATTCCGTATAAATGGAGTCATATGATACGCGGCCTTTGGGGACTGGCTTCTTTCACTTCGCTTAATGTCTTCAAGGTTCATGTTGTAGCATGTATCAGTACCTCATTTCTCTTTTTTAATTTTACTTTTTAACCTTTTAAATTGTGATGAAATACACATAAGAAAATTTACCATTTTAACCATTTTTAAGTGTATAGTTAGTGCATTAAGTATCAATACATCGACATAGTTGTGCAACTGTCACCACCATGCATCTCCAGAACATTTCAATCTTCCCCAGATGAAACTTGTATCCATTAAACAATAACTCCACATTCTTTCCTCCCTTCAGCCCCTGGCAACCACCATTCTATTTTCTGTCTCTGAGTTTGACTACTCTAGGTACCTCCCACAAATGGAACAATACAATATTTGTCCTTTGGTATCTGGCTTGTTTCACTTAGCGAAATGTCTTCAAGGTTCATCCATGTTATAGCATGTATCAGAATTTCCTTCCTTTTTATTTTTATTTATTTTGGCTGCACCACACAGCTTGTGGGATCTTAGTTCCCCGACCAGGGATTGAACCCTCAGCACTGAAAGTGCAGAGTCCTAACCACTGGACCACCAGGGAATTCCCTTCCTTCCTTCCTATCAATATTTCTTTGTATGCATATTCCACATTTGGTTTATCGATTCATCCATTAATGAGCACTTGGGTTATTTACACCTCTTGGCCCTTGTGAATAATGTTGCTGTGAACATTAGTGTACAAACATCTGTTTGAGTCCCTGCTTTCAATTCTTTTGAATATATACCTAGAAGTGGAATTGCTAGATTATGTGGTATTCAATTTTTTGAGCAACTGCCATATTGTTTTCCACACAGGCTGCACCATTTTACATTCTCACCAGCAATGCACAAGGGTTCCAGTTTCTCCACATCCTCACCAACACTTGTTGTTTTGGTTTTTTTTTTTTTTTTTTTCCTGTTTTTTTTGATAATAGCCATCATAGTGAGTGTGAGTCGTATCTCATTGTGGGTTTTTTTTTTTTGTCTTTTTTTTGCGGTACGCGGGCCTCTCACTGTTGTGGCCTCTCCCATTGCGGAGCACAGGCTCCGGACGCGCAAGCTCAGCGGCCATGGCTCACGGGCCCAGCCACTCCGCAGCATGTGGGATCTTCCTGGACCGGGGCGTGAACCCGTGTCCCCTGCATCGACAGGCGGACTCTCAACCACTGCGCCACCAGGGAAGCCCTCATTGTGGTTTTAATTTGCATTTTTCTGGTAACTATGCTGAGGATTTTTTCATGGACTTATTGGACATTTGTATATATTTTTTGAAGAAACGTCTATTGAGATCCTTTGCTGATTTTTTATTTGGGTTGTCTTTTATTGAGTTATAAGAGTACTTTATATATTCTAGATTCAAGTCCCTTATCAGATATATGATTTGCAAATATCTTCTTGCCTAATTAAAAGTTACTCCTATGTTTTGTTCTAAGGACTTTGTATTTTCCCTCTTATATTTAGGTCTCTTACCCATTTTGAGTTAATTTTTGTATATAGTGTGAGGTAGATGGTTCAGCTCCATTCTTTTGCATGTGAATATCCAGTCGTCCTTCTGCCAGTCCCATAGTAAGTTTGGAAATTATTGCTTTTCCGACTGACACCTACTCATTATAAAAAAATGTAATAAGCAGTACAGAAAAGTACAAAGAAGAATATAAAATATCATTCAAAATCTCACCATCCATAATTACCTATAATTAATATTAGGTGAACACCATTCTAGAAATTGCACTCCGTTTCTTTCTTCTTTCTATATATTATGTATGATATGTATACACGTATCTATGTGTATATGGGTATATAGTACATATGTATGTGTGTTTGTGTATGATTGTACACACATGTATAGTTACAAAGACATATTTAGAAATAATTTTCTAAAAATATGATTATATTATATGTGCTTTTTAATGAAATGTTTTAAATTTTATTTTACTTGGATTTAACACATGAAAAAGAAACTAAGATGAATATAAAAGACTTTCTTGAACTTCAGATAAATATAAGAGAGATCACTTCCTAAAAGATTCTTCAATTACAGAAAATCTTTAAGAGATTGAAATTGTTAGTTTTTTTCTCTTTAGATATATATCTTATTTTTAGAAAGCATCAGTTTTTTCTCTTATGTATAAGATGAGGAAACCAGTAGTTATGTACTTCAACTACTTTTCCCCCAATTCTAGATTGTTCTTAATTCATATTTTTACATAGTTAAGAGGTTTATATCATTTATGGTGTGTGCTGTTACTACAATGTAGTTTTCACATTGCATAGTCCTAGCTCTGTATGTAAAGGATTTCGGTATTCACTAACAGTCATTTTACCACGCTTCTGTATTCATGAATGCTTTATTTTGGTTCAACTCTTCTTTGGCTAAATTTAGTTGGCAAATTGATGTTCAAGTTGCTTGAGAATGTTTGCCTGTTGCCTTTATATTTGAATTACAAACTGTCTGGGTATAATATTCTTGGGTCATGCTTTCATTTCCTCGGAACTTTGTGGCTATTGCTCAGCTGCCTTCTGGCATTAAATACTGCTGTTGAAACTTTCGAAGTCAGTCTATTTTTTTCTCTTTCTACCACTCAGATGACAGAAGAATTCTTTACCATTGATGTTTAGTAATTTAATCAAAAGTGGCTTGGTGTCCGTGAGTCTGCATCAGTTTTTTTTCCTGGAAAACACTGTGCATTTTTAGACTCAGAATCTATTCTTCCTTCTTTCAGTAAAATTGTCTTAATTGTATGTTTGAACACATTCATTTTTTTTTTTCCCTTGCGGGATTCTGAATTTCAAGGTTACTGGTTATCTGTATGTTATGTCATCTTTGTCCTCCGTACTTGTTATTTTCTAGTTGCTTTTGTCTTTATAGTGTATGTTTATCTCAAGCAATATTATTTTTTATTAATGTTATTATTATAAAATTATTAATTTTTTTCTTTAATAGCTGTTCTTTTTCTTGATGTTTCTGTTTTATTAATGCTTGTATAGTGGTATTATTTTGGTTCCTAATTTATTCCCTTTGCTTTGAAATCTCTTCCTCTCATTTAGTTGTTTTGTCATCTTGTCTGAGCTTTCATTTTACTGAATTTATGTTCCTATTATTTTCTTTTAATTTATATTTTAGTGTAAAGCATTCGTGGAGAATTTTCTTCTGTGCCGTGGATTATGTTTTCTTCAAGACTGGATTCTTTGTCTTTTATGCTATGCTTCTTGTTTCTGTCTCTCTCTTTTGGTGGGTTTTTGTTGTATTAGTTTGCATAGTTGCCATACTTTTTTTCTGGCTCATTCTCAGCATGAGTTGCACTGTCCTGACCTTCTGTTTATTCTCATATGTATTGGAACGTTATCCTTGATTTCTTTTGCAACTTCTCTTAGGAGTGTTTTTCTTCCCCTCTGAGCTACGGTTTGAAGTTTGGATATTATGCATGGAGAGGGTGGAGGGGAAGAGCTCCTCTGGAGCTGTATACAGCCTTTGTTGTAAGAATTTGGCTCCACTAACTCTTGAAATTTTGTTAAAGGTCCCCAGCCAAGATTCTCTTCACCTAATTTGGGTGCCACTTTTTTCCATTGCAGGTACTCTCTCAATTAATATTGTTCTTCCAATTCAGCTCGGAGCCCTAGAACCTATACAGTTCATGAGAGTGTCATCCTCGGTTGTTTATTTCCCAGGTTTTGCTCATCTCACTTGAGCGAACATTTTTCAGTCCCTTCACAGTCAAAAAGAGAGGAAAAATAAAGATATTCCTGTTTCTTTCCAAATGTGTGGGTATTTGTGAGAATTTGTGGGGTTTGGGCAATTCATCAGTACCACTCCTGCTAAGCTTGAGGGAGGGGGTGGTACAGAGGGAAGGTTGGAGGCTGTGTTGGAATCTTATGTTTCTTCTTTAGTTGTCTCTTTGAAGTTTATGCCACAAGCTGTGTTCTCTCTGTGTTTGGACGCTGCTGGTGAAGTTTTTGCTAACTTTTTTTAATGGATTGTGTTTTTGTTTATATTGCTAGTTAGTTATTGATGAGGAAGACCATGATTCAGTTTCTTTACTCAGAAGTTCCTCAGTTTCTTCTTTTTCCAATTTACTTTTGAATCCTTTTCTTTCCGAATACCCCATCTGCCCAGTATTTCAGAATTATCATCTTTCTACCTCCCAACTAAAATTGCTCTCTTGAGTTTAACAATAACTTATTCCTGACCATTTCGTTCCTTTTCAGTTCTTATGCTGCCAACACTGTCCTTATTTCAACATTTTGATTGTTTGTTTTGCCTCTCCTACCTCCCCCTTCCCTATGACCATAGTAATTACTCATAAAACGTCTGACAGAAATCCCTAAACCTGGGTAATTATCAAGCCAGTGTCAGTTTATCCAGTAGACTCCACATGCGCCTGCTTTTTGTTGAATACTTTCACCAGGACTAAAAAATAATTACCAAATTCGTCATGTGCCGAAATCGGTGTCGTTTTTTTTTAATTGTAATGCTTTATTTAGTGTTGTTAGGTGATAATCAAAATAAGCTGTCTGGGACTGACCTGATTAGTATATAGATTATTAGGAGAATAAAAAATGAAAAAAAAATTCCCAAGGAATGTGTTTTTCGACCAGAGTGTGGGCTTGTAATAATTGTCAGGGATCCAGATAAAATTTCACCCCGACCCACTGTCAAAACGGCAGGATTGTTGTTGTTGTTGGTTTTGTCTTTGGCTTTAATTTTTTTCAGGCATACTCTAGTGGTGAGAAACTGGGACCCCTAGTATTTGTTGCTAGCTGACTTTGTCAGTGATCCTAGATCAAGTCAGTGTCTTAGATCCTGTCAGTGATCCTAGAATCAGCCTTGAAAGAAAACCCTCCTTGTCCAATTGATATTTGTAAGTTGTTTTTATAAAAGTGCCAACATGCTGAAGGGAAGAGTGAAGACAGATGAAAATTGAAAAGAGGTGGTAAGGGAAGGAATAATCATAAGAGACATCTTTCTTTTTATAACATTCTGTTGTGGAGAATGGGGAAAGGCTTCTATGATGAATCCACTCCAGGAGTATATGCCAATTTATGACTAGAACCAGGAGAACTAGCGTTTTGTGGTTAAGATTATGTCTATGAAAGGAATACAAAGGGCCAGTTGAGTTGATTCCACTGATGATACAAAGACCGCCTGGATGAGACCAAGTGTCTTCTTGCATTGGATGGAGCATAGGACAGAGAATGTCTAGCACTGTAGACAAACATTCCCATAGCCTGTGGAAATACAGGCATCGTGTCTTAGAGATGCTTGAGGTATTGGTTTTTTGTGACCTAGGGTGATCCCTTAGACCCATCATCCTCAGCATTGGTTGGCAGCCTTCAGCTAGCTGCTGTGTGTCCTGCAGGTCTCAGCTCTGAGACAGGAAGAGGCAGATGGCCACCTGCTAAGAAGTGGGACAGTTATCTTTCTTAAAAAATGAAGCAGGGTTTCTTGGGGACTTCCTGCAGTTTTCTTGTATTCACACAAAATCTGAAACATTGCGCCCTGCAGTTTTGTAAAGAAAGATCCAATTGTAATTGGAAAATGCAAAAGGGCAGAATTAAGGTTAACTCTGGATTTCCTGCTTCTCATGCAATTAAATTCTCCCCCTTGCCATTGAGTTAATGTAATTTTCCCCCCACATAATTGGGCATAAATTACTGGACAAATGTGGGATAAGTTGATATGGACTATAAGAAGATAATGAAGTAAAATTATAAGAAATTATAAATACAGTACTTGGATTTTTAAGAAGCAAGAATTCTGTCATTAAGCCAATGAAATATCTGCAAAGTAATCTAATAATAGATTATGAAAAATTAATTTCTAATTCAACTTTTATTTACAAAATAATTATTAAAATAATAAAAATAATGACTCTAAGAACCTCAGTCAAGAATACTTTTTTGCATTCTAAATATTGCTTTTGTTTCCCTTGCTATTTTTCCCAATATACCCACTGCAGGTGCATTATTCTATTTGGGGTTGTCCCCTTCCATTTTGACTGATACATGTTTTGTTTTGTTTTTTAATTGAACTATGGTTTATTTACAATGTTGTATTAGTTTCTGGTGTGTACTGCAAAGTGATTCAGATATTCTTTTTCAGATTCTTTAACATCATAAATTACTACAAGATATTGAATATAGTTCCCTGTGCCATATAGTAGAGCCTTGTTGTTTATCTATTTTATATATAGTAGTGTGTAACGTAGTAGTATGTATCTGATAATCCCACTCCTAATTTATCCCTCCCCCACGTCCCCTTTGGTAACCATAAGTTTGTTTTCTGTGTCTGTTTCTGTTTTGTAAATAATTTCATTTGTATTATTTTTTTAGATTCCACATGTAAGTGATATCATATGGTATTTGTCTCTGTATGACTTACTTCACTTAGTATGATAATCTCTAGGTCCATCCATGTTGCTGCAAATGGCATTATTTTATTCTTTTTTATGGCTGAGTAAGACTTTATCCATCTGTTGGTGGTCACTTAGGTCGCTTCCATATCTTGGCTATTGTAAATAGTGCTGCTATGAACATTGGGGTGCATGGACTGTTACATGTTTTTACTATTAGTTTTGTTGTATTTGTATTGTCTATTTTGGGTGAAGCAGCAATAGGCAAGTAGAGTCTTAGAAGAACAGAAGTTGCAAGAAATAAATCTTTCACTACTGCTCTTAATAGAAAGATTTTTGCCTCTGGAAGAGATGGACCTAGCCACCCATAAACACATAGGAAGTGATGGCTGGCTTCACCAATGTAGTGACGGCTGTGCTTAATGCCATGATAGTAAAAGAACACCCTTGTCATACAAATTGTTTGCAGATTTCTATTCCTGTGTAATTCCATCTGTTTGTAATACGACGGTCTGCACTGCTGCTGGCACCTCACGCTCTGAGTTAAATGGATCTCATCAGAGCCCTGTGCTGACCCTGGATCTGCAGACTTGATTGGGGTGGGCGTTTCAGTCTGGAGGGATGCTCATTCAGCAGTGTCATATTTGGTCATCTGGGCTTACACATGTGCCCTCTTTAAAGGACCAGTTTGAAGGGTTATTTTCAATTTATTGAAAGAAAACCTTCATGTATAGGTCTTATTTATTGCTCAATATCAAGCCTCTAGAAAGTTAAACATTGTTCTTGTTTGTTTCGTGTTCTGTATTTATCCAAAATGTATCTTATCAAACCTTCAGATGGGGGAGGGTTGACACTAGACTTACCCATTTAGCAAATAAAAATGTACAACCCCCATAACAGATAAAGAACAAATAACTTTTTAGTGTAAATATGCCCCCAATTTAGCTGAGCATCCTGTATTTTATCTGACAAACCTAGTTGAGACCAAATCAAGATTCCAGAGTTAGATGGGGTAAAAAGATTGGTCACAACACACAAGTTGCAAATTAAATATAAATGTGATTTTGAACATTCGTGTGTGAATAGTTTTTAGGTCTTCTGGTATTGTGGTTATGTTTTAAAAGACGCCTTATCTTTTAGAGATATTTACTGAAACATTGACTGGTGAAATTATGTAATGTTTGCGATTAACTTCTAAATAATACAGGAGGTAGGTAAGTGGATGGGGCAGATTGGCTGTGGGATAATGGGTACGTGAAGGTAACTATGCTTTTTTACTACTTTTGAATGTGTTTGAAATTTTCCATGATAAAGGATAAAATGGGTTTGTGTGTAAGTCATGCCTTTAGATTAAAAAAAAAAAAAAATCTATTCTTGAAACATCTTAAATGTCAAACAATTGAGGACTTGCACAGTGGCACCAGAAGAGGCTGCAGATGGAGGCAAGGGCCCGTGAACGATTTCTGGAATTGTGACATCTTTGTTCCTCCACTGGGATATTAATTGCCTTGATTTTCGTCTTTATTGTCTATAGAGCAATGCAAAAAAGCTGTTGGTTACTAGCCTCCCAGAGTTGAGATTATTCAGTGTGTAATAGGATATCCAGGGAGAGCTCACAGAGAGTAGAGCATGGTTAAGTAGAGAGGGATAGGGCTTTATGCTCTGGCCAGCCTTTTGAAAATAGTGAAACATGAAATGAAATAAACCGTTGGGTTAGGTCAAAATAACAAACGTTACTTTTTTCAATTTGTTTGTGGTTGTAACTGATTGGATTGAAGCCCTGGTAAATTAATAAATTGAGTATATAGCCTAATAATTCAGTATCGGCCTACCTTCCCTAGCAGGTGAGCTGTCAGCAGCTGGGAACGCTCAGTCCCTGGCGTGACTCTGGGCAGGGTTATTTACTGATGGACATCTTTAATGATTTGTCTTTTTCTTATTCCAGGATTTCCTTCAAATGCTGTTGGAGAGCATCCCAGAAGAAAGAAGGTGAGGACCGATTTAGGAATTAAGGGCCCAGTTTTATTTATTTATTTTAACATCTTTATTGGAGCGCAGTTTTATTTTTAATGTTAAAAATGACTCTGCCATTGTTTGGCAAGTTGCAACCTAGAAAGTTTAATCTTCCTCTCTCAATAGAGGAGGGACCTCCGCAGACAGCAGGAGTCCTGGGATGATCAACTAGGTCTAGAAATATTGGGAGTGTGGATTCTGGGAGCCAGCACACGCAGCAGGGGAGCCCCAGAGTCAGGAGTCCTGAAAGTGGTAGAGGAGGCAAGCCAAGGACACTCTGTGGCCTCAGCTGCTGTGGAAAAGAATGGAGGGCAGAAAAGTTCTAACAGTTAGGGTGGCTTGTTTTGAAATGTCTGAAATGTTTCAGATTTACCATCCTCCTTTTTTTAAAGTAAACATATGGGTTTTCTTCACGTAAAAAATCACATCAGATGTAGCCATTATTCCTAAGGTCAAGAACAACAGTTTACCTGTGAGAATTTTTCTTTTCTTTTGTACTTGCCCTGAAATAACTTTTCAGGTCCTCTAATAGAATGGAGCAGTTTCCTTAGGAACTAATACAGAAAAAGGAAAAAGAAAATGAATAGAAATTGTATATTGCCTCCTTAGGCTGTTACGAAAGTCTGTTTCTGAATGACGACTGTGCATTCTTTAAGAAGAACTTCTCAGGACACAAATACAGCAATTTTCGTGGAAGCCACAAAGTGCATTTTTAGTTTTGGAGGTCTTCTTTCTTTTCATCCTCTTCCTAATAAGGTTATGGAGTTATTTGGATGGCCCCAAGCCCTCTGGCTCTGGGGGACCTGGATTTTATCATTGCGAATATTTTTTGTGGACCCACAAAGAGACTTTTGTTGTGATTGTGGAAGTTAAGAGCAGCATCTCCATTGAATGGTGGCCACAACCACCAACCTTCACCCCTGAGAGGACGCCTTGCCCAGTTAGGATCACTTTTTCGCTAGCAGGCTTAAGCTTCTTTTTAAAATTCTCCTGAAGCGTTAAGGAGATTTCATTGCTACAATGAATGTATTTCAGCAAGTATACTAGAATATATTTTGAAACTGAAACATCTTCTTTCCTGCCAACTAATCTCAGAATCAAATCCAGCTATTAAAGCAGACTGTTCACCCTTTTGCCTGTGCGGCATGTTGTACCAATTTCATCCAGGTCTCCAAAGGCCCCACACCTACCCCTGGAGCTTCCAACCTTTGGCTCCATTGCAAACCGATCCTCAGGCACATCTGTTAAGCACGTGAGCTGTTCCGAACAGGACAGTCTTTCACTTTAGACCAGCCAGTTAGGGTCCTGGGGCTGGCACGTCTGTGTCATACTGCGTTTCCATTGTTCTCTTGCTTTGATGAATTTTAGCATCCTCTACTGAGCACCTCCCTTACCAGACTATAGGCTGGACACTAGGTAACAGAAAGGAATCAATTCTATGCCTAGCCCTCAGGGAGCTCCTGGTCAACTTCTGAAGACGAAGATGTACATGACACAGGTCATGACTCAGGGTAGGAGGTTCTCTGGTGAGCTTCAGAGTCCTGGGTGCATGGAGATACAGTTCAGCAGTCCTAGCCTCGAGCCTTCAGGCCAGAGGTACTACTGAAGGTTTTAGGTAGGGAAGTGCCGTCAGCAGGTTGGAAAGATACTCGGGGGGGGCAGCATGGAAGATAGATGGGGGTGGGGAGAACTAGACGTCAGGAGACCAATTAGAGACCGGTACAGTAGTTCACTCAAGAGATCCAGAGCTGGAGCCGTGGGTGGGATGGTGGCAGTGGGCTTTGAGAGTACGAACAGATCTCAGGAATATTCCGGAGGTGCCACAGTTAAGACTTGGTTGATTGGTTGTGAAAGCTGAAAAGAGGAGTCCAGCGTGAGCTGACCTTTCTCTCTTGGCCACTTAGTTACGTGCTGAGTGTAGAAGCCCTGGAAATCCAGCTGGTAGTTATTTGGTCTCAGGAGTTAGTATGGGGCAGAGGGAAGGAAGGGAGGGTATTTGCAGTGGAAGAGCGGAGATGAGAAGTCATGTTTTAGACGTCTTCAGTGTGAGGTTTCAGTTTAAATGCTGATGAGACCAAGGAAGGAAAAAGCTAGAAGTGCTTAGAAGGAGATTCAAACAAATCCTGGGTGCCTGTCTGCCCTGGTAGAACAGCACCATATCCAACATGCCTTGCCCATCTGATACTCCAGCGGTACCAACAGCTGCGGGTTCTCTCTTTGCTCATCAGCTATTGTTGTTTGTGTGTGTGCGTTCACGTGTTTGTTTTAATTCAGTACTTTTCCTCCCCCACGAAGCTAGGGAGTACTCGTTTGTAACTGTTACCTCAGCAATTTTCATTATCTACCCAAGCACAAATGACTTGCTCTGATCAAGAAAAGAAGTAACCACGTGTAAAGCTTTGAGGCATACACTATTTGCATCCCGCCACATAGGGAGGGAACTTATAAACGTAAATTACTAAAATTTAAAAACCCATACAGAATGTAAGTTGCATTCCAGAACAAGAGCATTTTCTGTCTCAGACCCTGAGCATGGAAGCTCCTAAAGCCTTCATCCATCTAGAACTGTACTTCCCCAATTCTTTCCATCTTCTCTCAGTTCCTGGGAACATTACCGGGCCTTGCGCTTTCCTTCAGAGGCGCAGATAGAATGTGATCTTTAGAATCTCGAGAGGCCGAAGACGGAGCCAAGAGTGATAAAGACCTTTCTCCTGATCAGCAACAAGTTGATAGGCACAAGCAGCAGATCTGGTTAATAGTCAGTTCCCCATCCTTGCCACTCCACCCCAGAGATCAACCGAAGAAGCAATACACCACAGGCAATACTGCTTTCTCGCACGCCCGGGTCGGTTTCTATGTACTGTAATATTACGAAGAGAGGAGCAACTGGTCACTTTCGCAGCCTTAAACACAGATTATTTCTCTAGCCAGCGTCGTGCAGGATGGCCAGCATATTCTCTCCCTTGCAGCATTAACTACACGTGACCACATTTAGAGGTCACAGGGTCCGGAGACCCCACTCCTAAAACTCAGAGCTGCCTTTCAGGACGTAGGCGTACAGCAAGGGAACTCTCCTGCCAGAGGGTAAAACAACTTGCTGTTCCAGATACCCAGGAGGTCTCAGTAATGAGGCAGAAGTACCGCTCACTAGTACAGAGATGGAGGGCGTGCAGTCGTGGGTCTGTGTACTTTTAGCTATCTGTATAAAATCAATTTCCATAGTGATCAGACATGCAGAAGAGTAATTTCCTGTAAGTTCTGGATCCCAGCGAAGTGGAAATGCTTCTGCTTGTCTGTTGTGATTATTTAAGCCACATGATCTCAGAGGGGAAAAATTCACCCTTGGCTCTGACTCTGAGTGTCTTGATTTGAAAAAGTCAGCTTTCAGCTTTACCACTGCTATATATCCAAGCTCAGACCTAAAAATTCACCTGTACTGTCATCTCAGTAATTATGATCAAAACAGCCAAAATTCTGTACATATTTTTTCATAAAACATACAGCCCATTTCTTTCCTGAAAGTTCAGCATTTTCAAACAGTCTCCCATAATTTCCTTGGGAGGTAAGGCTACTTATACTACCTTAAAAAATTGTTTCTGGCAGATGGAGTTAGTGCTTTGATCTTCCTCTCATAGTTTAACATCTCATTCCACGTTAGGAATCTGTAAACAGGCATCAGTGCAGTTTGATGTCTGTGCTGATACTGGGAGTCTAGAAACTGAGATCCTTTCTTTAGCCTGGGCTGACTTTGACTGGTCTTCTTATACTGCAGTTTCTCCATCTCCTAAAAAGCCGCACAACCATTGACACCCACTTCACGAGGATATTATGAGGAATGAAGTGATAATGGTTATAAGATGTATTGAACCTTTCCAGGGGAAAGCGATCTGGAAACACAGGTTCTCTTCATTCACAGGAGAGTGTCTTTTGCTCCTGGATGCAGCTAAACAATGAACTCTCCTGTCCTCATGCTTCTGCCCCTCCCAAGAGTCTCCCTATCTCTTTGGAACTGTAATTGAGGGATGGACACGCAGGGCAACCGCAGCAGCGGCCAGGTTACCTTCAGCAGGAGAGATGTGAACAAGAAGTCAGCGTTGGTGAGAGCCAGCGCAGGCCTTCTCCTCCTGCAGGCTTGTCTGCATGATAAATCGTGAACCAATGTATTGTGGATTAATTTCCTGAATTAAACGCAGAAAGAAAAGCGAGGGCTTTGCAGCCAGGCAACACAAGTTTGAATCCCAGCTCTTCAAGCACCATCTAGGAGGCCCTGCATAAGGCCCTCAGTCTCTTGGACCTTTATTTGCTCAACTCTAAGATGGGGATAATAATATTGGTCTTGTACAGAACCTCACGCCTGATAGACATCCACCGAATGTTTGCCGCAGAGAGAAGCTTTTGCCTGTTCTCAGTCTTCTCCGGTGAAGACTTGAACCTCAGTTAGTAACATGCCGGGACTCAACTCCCCAGCCCCCGCCCTCCTCCATGCCATCCCCCCGCCATGCCACCGCTAAGGAAGTGTCTTTAAGCTAAAATTCCCTGAAGGAAATTTATGTCCCTGTCCTCTTACTCACTCCTCCGTGGACATGCACAACAGCTGTTCACCATCTTTTGTAAAAATCGCTTGAAAATGGCTCTGAAGTCACTCCCCAGACTTCTCTTCTTCAGGATATTTAATCCCAGTTCCCTTGACCTCCCCTGTGGGTCCAATGTGCTTAGCCCTTTGATCATCACTACTGCTTTTTTCTAAATCCTTTCTAAATTCTCTGTCTTAAGTTGTGGCAGGTTTAAGAATGCCCGTTTTCCTAGAATCCGCGGCACAATGAAGCTCAGTTCCGAGTCGGACACTTGCTGCTGCCTTCTTGGGTATCACCTGAAGGATGGGTGACGGGAGCTTTTGGCCCCAGGGCCCTGGACACAGGAGTGTCTCTCTTTGGCTGGAAAGGAAGTAGATGAATGAGCTGCTTAGACAGAAGCACCAGTGAAGGAAGGACAGGGAAGAAAATGGACCCTTGCTTCTGAATCAGGGCAAACAACTTAGACTGCCAGCAGGGCCTGCACAGCCGCTCAAACCCCGGGGCAGCAACCCTTCCCACCCGGGTGCCAGGCAAAGGTGCAGAAGGTTTGCATTCGTTCCAAACAAGAACAGGCCTTCCACTGAGCATAGTCTTCAGTGGAAATTACAAGATTTGTCTTACCTTCCAGCCTCACCAATGTCACTAGAAAATAAAACAACCTCAGGTCTCCTTGGACACTTCTCTAAGTGGCCCTTCTGCCCCACTTTCCTCCTCCTAGCAGATCAGTCATGCCAGTTGAGGGCATTTCCAGTGCCTCTTTCCATGGCCAAGCAAATAAATCAAGCCCAAGAAACCAAGAAAGAATCATGATCTTGATTTAAGGTGCTCTGAGAGATGCCTCCTCTCTTCTCGTCGCCCCCATCCCCAGCCCACGTGCATGTGCACACACACTCACACACAGACACCTGAGGGCACACACGCATGCACGCACGTGAGCACACTCACACACTTCCACACTCTCACAGCCTACAGAGGGGACTTGGCCATCTGCACTGAGGGTGGTGATGTTAGATGACAAGAAATAGTGGGGAAAAGCCCAGGGATGGTGGTACCTGGCCTTTCATAGAGGCACAGCCAGTAATTCCGCTGACCTGGGAACTGGGCAGACAGCCTAGGGAGGTGGTCACCTTCCCCTTATTCACTTCTGGCCTCTTCCCTGCCTGGTCATCCCACAGGTGGGCATCATCTTGAAAATGAATCCAAACCGGTTTCTTTCCCTCTTCGTATTTTCTCTGTTTTGAAATAGCAACAGTTGCCTCCTTCGGCAAACTTTGCTTTTGCCCTGGGCAGGGAAGACAGAGGCACACAGGTGACTTGCTTCTCAGTGGAGAAGCAAAGGAAGGGACAGTATCAGTCAGCCCCGTATTCCCCAAGCCCACCCCCCTCCTTCCCTCCCTCCCTTCTCACTGTGGTCCAGCCCAAAGCCCAACCAGCACAGGTGTGAGGGGAGTACTTGGCCTTCAGCACCTTAACTAATGCAGACAGCATTGTATCTTTGCACAACTTCTTTACAATTCCAAAGGGAGGGAGGAGGGAATATTACATATATGTAATATAGTATATAAAATTAAAAAAAAATACAGAGCGTAACAACTTGGGAATATCCTACTGGGAAAGGTGATTAGTAACTTAAAAAGGAATGATCTTTATTGAGTCAACAATGAAATGTGTTTTCATTCATGCAAATAAAAAGTATCTATGGGGATCCTCTCTTATGCCAAGAACTGTTTTAAGTGCTGGGTTTAGGGAAGTGAGTAAAACAGACTTGGACCCTGGTCTCAGAGAGCTTTGAGCCAGTGAGGAGAGAGTTAAAAGTCAAGTAACCAAATCAATTGCAGTCACAAACTGTTGACGGACGCTGTGCCACAGAAGACAGGAAGCATGGTGGGTATGACACACACAGCCTGGGAGAGGCTCCAGGAAGGCCTCTGTGGTTAGAGAGACTAGGCATGAGCAAGAATTATCTAGAAGCCGGGGAGGAATGGCTTAAACTTCAGGAAGACAGTCTGCTGAGCCTAAAAATATTGGACACTTAGTACATTTAAGGAGTATTTAAATCAGCAGGGCATGAAACCAAAAGATTTCAGCTTCCTTTGGATCAGACGTAACAAGCAATCATAATATTTCAGATAAAGCAGAACGAAGGCGTGCTTGAAAACAAGCAGCAGAAGCCATGTGTGCTCCATGGCTGTGAGCCTCTCAGGGCTCCAGTAATGATTTGTATCATTTTTGCTTGCTGTAGCCCATGGTCACCATAAAGTTGGAATTTCATTTTGGTGTGCTACGTGCTATAGTGTTCAGATTTCACTTTACTCCACCTCTTTCCAGGAAGCAGGCACGCCTGCTGTGTCCCATGAACATGCCCTATCCTCCTTGAATGGCACTCCCAACCACGAAGTTCCTCTCAAGACATTAAAAGCACCTATTGTGGTGTGCCTTTGATTCTTAGATTTCATTGTGTGCACTCCCTTTGACTGGAGAGGAGCTGTACTGAACGTGACCGGGTCCCCCTCCTCACTTTAACCTGCGACAGCGTTGCGCTTTCTCCCGATTTCTCTGGAAGATTGATGCGGTGATGTGCCCGAACAGTTAGAACCATTCTGTGTAATGAGTGCTCTGTAACTTTTTCAGTCCTTTACTTTTTGTTGTTGTTGTTTTATTTTTAAAGGCTTGAGTTGTCTGTTGAAAACATCTTCCAAGACTGGCTGGAGAGTTCCGGAATACCACAGGTGTGCTTAAGATAACTGCTTCCCGAGAGTCTGTGGAGGACAGTAAGGCTTGTGTACTTTGCTTTTCATATTTGGTGTATCCATCATGACAGTGATTTATCTGTATATACTTACAAAAGTAATCCTCTTGCTGAGTTGGAATATCCCTGAGTCAGGAAAATGATGGTCTCCCACCCGCTTAGGCCTGCACGGTGATGTGTGCCTCAGGCCTCTGCCTCTAGTGAGCGTGGTGCTGTAGGTGGACGTTCTGGTTGACCCTGAACTGAGTGTTAAATGAGGTCTTGCAAAGCGTGGCGTATACTTTGGGCGGCGTCACCCGGCAGCAGGTCAATGCTGCCATCGGGCCTCGAGCTCTGCCATTTGGATGCAGCCACATACGCGTGAGCTTGCTTGCCTGCCGCGTCCCTCGGACCGGGCGTACCCATAGTTTCTCCGTCATCACCCCTGTGCGGCTGCCCTCGACTTCCTCCCCTGGCTGTGCATCTCTACCTCCGGCTGCTCTTCTCATCTGAGGGAGCAGTTTAGATTCATTTCTCTGCCTTAGGGACCGGGACCCATCCCTCCTTCAGCTTTCCTTCTCTCCCTCCCTTTCAGCCCATGGGCAACTCTGAGGGAGAGACGGTTCCCAGGCCTCCCTCGCTGCGAGGGGATCACCCAGCCTGGAGCCTTCTCTCCCTTCCGCGCTCCCCGGGTCTTGTGCTTCGCGGAGCCTGAAGGGCAGCCCCGAGGGCCGACCCTAGCTGGAGCCTGGGCCCTGAGAAGTCCGAGGGTGGCGTCCTGGATGTGGCTGGTCAAAGGACCCTGTAGGCCTGCAACTCTCCCAGCCTGGGCTGGCCCCCGGAGCAGCTGCAGACCCATCATAGTGGGCCCTAGCGTCTGGGAGTGGACCCCCAAGGTGGTGAGAAACTCTGCCCCGGGCCCAGGCAAGCAGCGCTGTTAGCCTGTTCGTTTCTGGTTTCATGACCGGTTATATGAGCTTCCCCTTGGGAGTGTCTGAATGTCAATGAAGGTCTGTGAACCATGAAATTAAGGACCAGAAGGGGCTGTTCTCCATTACCTTTTCATCCCTCTACTCACATCTTTGTCCTGTTCTACCACACGGGGGGAAATGTCGGCCACCAGCCACCATGAGCTCATTCCTAAAAAGGACGCATTGCCTTCGGTTCGGGAATGCATGTCACCTGTTAAAACTTGTTTGTGTTTTGGCCCAGTCCTTCTGGCAGTGAAGAATAAACACGCAAAACAAAATGGGTGGAATAAGGCAGCACCTGGTCCTGGGAGGCAGTGCTTTCAACTCGTGTATATTATAATGAGCTCCTGTGATTTCTACGTCAGTGGCTTCCAAACCAGGCCACTAGCTGAGTACAAAACTCCCGGGAAACAAAGTTAAGGTTTGTCTGAACCTAAATAGCCAAGCCTTGCTCTTCTTGTCTCCGATGGGGCTGAGGTGAGGGCTGGGTATCCCGCGAAGCCGTCTGCCTTGTGTTCCTAGGCCAGGCTGTTGCAAGGCTTCCAGACATTCTTAGCAGGGCCTGGAAGCTGGGAAGAGTTGGGAGCTCAAAGAGCAGAATCCCACATTTCCTGGCCCAGAACAACAAGGCCACTGTGTTCAACAGTTAGCCCCGAGGGAAGAGAAAAGAAAGAGTCCTTAATCGAGTGCCCAGAAGCAGGCGCACCCCACTCGGGCTGCAGCACTGGGGCTGACCCGCTTGCTCCCAGGAGGCTCTAATTTCCCCTGAAGAAGAAGAGGCTTTGCCACCAGCAGGAGGCTTTTGCTTTTCATTAAAAGGGGGAGGGGTGCGTGGAAGGGAGAGATTTGCCTCTGAGCGGTACGTTTTTTCCAAAGGTCTAGTTGCATTAGTGACAGCTTATAGCATAGACAAGCATCTCCGCTATAAACTGACGAAACCTGCTGTCAAAACACAGCCAGGTGCAATGAGGCCAACCCGGCTATAAATTGTATTTAAGACCCAACTGGTATTTCCTTGGGTGCTTAACTGTTCGGTAAAAACAACAGTGTCAGACAGAAAAGACCCTGATTTAGCGCACATCTCTCCATTGGTGAATGATCAGACGGCATCTTTTCATCTCTTCACCCATTTTCTGCCATTATTTATGCAGTTGATGGTGATTTACCTGCTCGCAGCCCTTTTCGCTTTCCTTGAGAGTTCCTTCTCGTTTCCACTTCAGTGAAAGACTCTGCGCCCTCTTGTTGCAGGAGCCTCACAGTGAATGGAACACCTTGTTCTTTGTCCCCATCATTATGATATAAAGTTACTGGTGTGTTTGGCCTGGAATGACAACCAGAGCACTGAAATCGTTCTGATGCTCTTTGTTCTCATTGAAAATTTCTGTTCACCAGCAATTGAAGTCATTCACGACAAAAGAGTCACGTTCTACTGGTGAAGTTTTCATTCTACAGGTTACAGAGGCTTTTTGTCTTCTCTCAGGAAGGCTTGCCTTGGGGTTGGCCTCCATTTTCCTTTCTGCCCACATGAATGGAAATCATTTTTTTTTAATGTGGAAATAGCTTCAGCAGCTATAAAAGTAAGCATGAACCCCAAAGAAGTAAAAGAAATTGGATCCAAACCTCTTTAAAGAAACACCCAACTCTATAAACTTTGACTTTGCAAACAGACTTAAAATTGATTGTGTCGTTGGAATTATAGATTATTTCTTTTATGACTTTTTTCTGACTATAGAAGTACTACATATTGAAATATAAAAAGTTTGTAATAAGAAAATTAAAATGACCCAGAGATAATTTTTTGATAGAAATCCTTTCAGTCATTTTACTGGTCTCCCTTTTCAAAAATAAAAATGATATGTTCTCTGTAGCAAGTTCAAGCACTACCAAAGTATAAAACATAAAAGCTCTTGCCCCTTTCAGTCTTACTCTGCAGAGATAATCTACGTCTGGTATGTGTCCTTCCACACATTTTCTGTGCTATACACTATGTAAATGTATATCCTTTTAAAAAAAACGGAATCTTATCATCCAAACTTAAGGTTTTCATTTAAAAATATATCTTAAGCAATTTCCCATATCCCTTGATATAATTCAAGAGCAATGATTTTTAACAGCTGCATAGCTTTCTAATAAGTGGTACCATAATTTAATTTACTCAGACCCTCCCGACTGTTGGAATAGTATACGTTATTTCTAAGAAAGTTGCCCATTCTGCTAATTTGACAGTTCTATAAATAGATTTTTATTTCTTTTCATGTTTGCCCAAAGATCTCCTCCCACTACTGGCCCATATGTACATATATTCCAATCTTTTTTTTAAACATTTCTATGCAAATACGTTAGAAATAACTTTTCTCCCTCCAGCCCTTCCTCTTTACTTCTTTATTTTAGTTGTTACAGAACTCTCTGACTCCTCCCTTTCTTTGATTTCCTGCCCACATTACCTGATATCCTTATGTAAATTTATAATTTTCTTTCCTTTCCTAGCACCTCCCCCACTTTTTCATTATATTTTGCTTGGACTAGTGCAGTAGCTAGTTGCTCTTTTAGCCACCAAGCTGTCACCCTTTCCATCCATCATCTACATCAATGCTAAGTGAATCTTCCCCCAAACACAGCTTACATCCCTCCTCACCAGAAACTTTTTCCCCATTTAGAACAATCTCTTTGGCTTGCTGTTTGAGGCTGTCAGCAGAACTGCCCCAAGCTACCTTTTTAAACTTTATTTTCCACCACTGCTAGGCATATGCCCAATCATAATTATCAGTCTCCAAATAGTTATGAGCTGAAGTTTAATTTTAATATAATCTAAATTTAAATTGAAAATCTAATAATACTGTCATGGTTTGGAACAACATGGGTGTGTGAATGAATCCACTTTTTCAACTGTCAATTCTATGAAATCTAAATTCAGACCAAGCATTTCTGAATCAAATTTAGCATCCAATTGAGACAGACTATGAAAACACATCAGATTTAGACGACTTATACAAAAAAGTGAAGGTAAAATATATCATTAAAGTTTTAAAAATATTGGCTACATGTTGAAATGATTATACTTCGGATACATTATAACCCAATGTATACATACCCAAGAAAATATATTATTAAAATGAATTTTAGCTGTTACAGCTTACATTTTATATGTGGCAATTAGAACATTTTAAATGACAAATGTGGCTTGCATATATTCGTATTGAATAGTGATGCTCTGAAGCTATTAGTTGAGTTAAAATCTGAGTGCATAATGCCTTAAAATCCCTCACTGAATAGATATCATTGAAATCATCTGTATTTTGGTCACATGTATGGATAAAGATGGAGCTGGCCAATCCTTAGACGCCCTTCAATCTGCTCTGATGGCATGGGTGATCATAATGCATGGGTGAGGGGTCGGATGCTGCTTTCACAGCAGGCGTTCATAAGGGTATGAACGAATTACCAGCCTCTCTTCAGTTCTTAATGTCAACTCCCAGGTGACCCATTTCCCAAGGTGCCAACAAGTAACACAATAACGCCGGTGAACCTCACAGCCCTTCTATGGCTTGGGCTCCTCTTTGGGGAAAGCGCTCAGCAGCCTTCAATGGCAAAGTCATGGGCAGCAGTGGCAGCAATGGGGATAGAGAGGGTGGGTAATGGCCAATCACATAAAGCGTCCTAGAAATAGGCAGGAGTCAAGCTCCCAGGATTTAGAACATCAGGTTATTGTGTCATCTTGGAAAATGCCTCTCCTTTCTAAACAAACACCTGCAAGTTGCCAAAGGCCACACAAGCAAATGATGCAAAAGTGAAGTCTCGTAGGGAAAAATGCTGCAGTCACAAAATTGAGGAAACTTGATAAGACATGACGCAAGAGGCTGCATGTCGTTGGGGCCGTGATGTGCTTTTAGCACAGAGCAAGCCAGGTGGTTTGTTAGAGGAATAACTTGTAGGCTTCTTTTAGCACAGATTATGTACTATTATCAGCATAACCTAAAGGCCCATTAGGATGCTTAATCTTAGTGGTGTCTATAAAAATTCTCCATTTAATGGTCATTCAAGAAAACTGAGACTGGTTATTTTGCAAATTCCAGAGAAATCATATTTTTCAAATTATATGTGTTATGAGATCCTTGGTTCTTTTATATCAATAATAGCCGTGGCCATAATGTGGTGTGGGTTTTGGGCTCCTAGTAATTTTGCTGTCATTCTTGTTCAGTGGTTAGATTAACAATTTCTAAGTGACTAAACATCTTGTCAGGGATCCTTGGAGATACGTTCTCTGTCCTCACTTGGGGCAGGGCCTGCATTGTCGATGAGTCACCACTGTCACTTAGCGTTCATCGAAGTGACGGCCCCTCTTCCCACAAGCGCCACAGAGTGATATACTGCTTGGCAGTCACAAGAGACGAGGAGAGATTTTATTGAAATACTTTCATTTTTAGCCTAATTTTCTTTATTTCTGGCATCTGTGGCTTTGTGCACATAATAGCTCAGGCTGCCATAACAAAATACCAAACTAGGTGGCTTAAACAACGGACATTTATTGTCTCACAGTTTTGGAGGATGGAAGTCCAAGATCAAGGTGCGGGCAGGTTTGGTTTCTCCCAAGACCTTTCTCCTTGGCTTGCCGATGGCCACCTTCTTGCTGTGTCCTCACACGGTCTTTCCTCTGTGTGTGTAGAGAGTTCTGTCTTAATCTCCTATTCTTATAAGGACACCGGGTCCGATTGGATGAGGCCCCACCCATGTGATCTCATTTTCCTTTAATCACCTCTTTATGGGCCCTGTCTCCAACACAGTCACATTCTGTGGAACTGGGGGCTAGGACTTCAACATGTCAATTCGGAGGGTACAAGTTTAGCCCACAATAATGCTGATTCCCAATATTTCTCTGATTAGTTCCACATTTCTTGTGAATCCTTTCAAAGTGACCTATAAAAATCACTCGAGTCAACCATACTGTATTTTATTCCCTTATAAATGAATATGCTTTGGATATAACTTTTTTGGTCCCAAATGACATTAGCATCCTGTCCACAAAACTTTAAAGACTCTGATGAAATGAGAGACAAATGTGGGAAGGAAGAGTCTATTCTCCCAGGAAGAAGTAGGTAATCGAAGGTCTGTACCAGGCGTTGTGTATTATTGGGGGACATCCGATTTGACACTCTCCAAATGTATTGACCTCTTCACAGTGTAAGGCACTGTGAAACAGCAGACATTTTCCTTTGGTGCCCCAAATGAAAGCACTGTATCTTTCCTTCTTTTCTCTCCCTTTCAAAACCTGATTTCCAGAAAGAATTTGAATCTCATTCACAGTAATCTATGACTAGACACCAAGTGAATAGTAAGGATTAAAAGTGTCTCCTCTCCCTTGAAGATTTCCTTTGTAACTGTGTCAGATCTTAGGCTTCGACAAAACTGTCAAGCATCCCAGACCAGATGGATGGGATTTGCTAGGGGACACTTCTTCCAGGATCTGAAATCATACCTCCCAGCCAGGTGCCTTCCTTCCCTGCCCCTTCCCTTCTTTCTGTGAATGTTGCCCGTATATCTATCCTTTACCAGGGACTGTGCATGACTCAAAGATGAGAGAGACACAGGCTTCACCCTCAGGATGCTTAATAATTCAGTGGGAAAAATAGATACGCAAATAACCGACCTAAAGCAGAGAGCCGTGAGTGGTGTAAAACTAACTCACTTTTAGAGTTGGGAAGAAAGAGGTCATTTTGCATTTGTGGAAGGAGAAAGGATTGAGGTACCATTTAAAGTTCAGTCTTGAAGGACAGGTAGGGGAGAAGGTCATTTCAGGCAGGGGGAGTGACATGTTCAGCGTCTAGTGGTGGAAACTAAGTGTGCATGTTTGAGCAGCATGGGGCAGAGTCAAAGCTCAGTGATGGGGGTGAGGGGAGGTGTTGACTAACTAGCTTGTCATAGCATGATTAAGGCTCTGTGGGTAGTGCCTCAGGACAAGGGGAATGGAGGCAACTTCCCCGGGGGGAGGAGCGGAGGAAAGGACCCACCCTCCTAAGTGAGCCTTACTCTCACTCTCAGCTCACTTGCCCCAGCCCCGGCCCCTGTCACACTCTAACCAAGGCGATTCCACCCCCCAAAATAGACAGGTGAATGCAACTCATAGTGATAAAATACATCAGGTGAATGCATTTTGACTATCATTTGGAACAGCGATCTCTCCTTCTCCATTTTCCTTCTTAGGAAGTAGTTTATTGTTGCCCACTTTGCATGGAGAGCGGGATCTGCGAAGCGGATTGATTAGTAAGGCAGGACACAGCCAGACTGCACAGGGCTGAATGTGATGATGAAGAGTTCTCACAAAATGCACCGAAGGCTCGTAGAAAGAGTGCTAGTGCTTGAGTGGCAGTTAGATACCTGGACAGGTGGGCCAGCAGCCTTGCTGGAAAGAAAACTCCCTGGATGAAGGGCCAAGTCTTTCCCCTCCACGCAGGTACTAGGGAGTCTCGTGGAGTGAGAGGCACAGTTAGAGAGACGTTTGCTCCTTGGTTTTCAACTTTTGAAATTTTATGTCTAGAAGCTATTCATTTACATGGATACTTTAAAAAAGCATCATTAGGGGCTTCCCTGGGGGTGCAGTGGTTGAGAGTCTGCCTGCCGATGCAGGGGACACGGGTTCGTGCCCCGGTCCGGGAAGATCCCACATGACGCGGAGCGGCTGGGCCCGTGAGCCGTGGCCGCTGAGCCTGCGCGTCCGGAGCCTGTGCTCTGCAACGGGAGAGGCCACAACAGTGAGAGGCCTGCGTACCGCAAAAAAAAACAAAGAAAACTACAGGTCCCAGACTCAGGCCACACCCTCTGAATGAGGATCGCCATAAGGAGGGCTGGGACCGACTGATAGAATCCATAATTATGTCATCTTCTGAAATATATTCTGTGAAAAGGGTTCTCCTTCTTTGCCGAGTACAATCTAAACTCTTAGAGGCCTTCACGTTTATGTTCTTCCTGAGCAATCCAAATATTTGGCTTTGTGGTTTAGTTTATTCATTCAACCAATATGCCTAGCCTTGCGCTGGGCCGTGGACATAACAAAGCTGAAAGGGCACAGCCCCTGCCCAGGAGCCCATGGTTTGTGGGAGCATCTGCAAACCAACCATTGTTCAAGGTGTGCTCAGGAGGCCTCTGCTCTGAATTTGAGACCCATGGGGAACCGTAGGGGTTGACTTCTGTATTTGCCAAGTTCAGCCAGGAGGCCAAGTCCATTAGAAGACAACATGCTTGGAGGCTGGAGACTCGGCTGTACCACCCCCATCCCCCCTGCCCCCTCTTGGTCACAAGTTGGCCAGCTTATTGTGCAAGGGAGCCCATGTGATGGTCCTCAAGGTGCAGTGACTGGTGGGTCATGTTTGAACACACAGGCATTACCTGTTCTTCAGGTTCATGCATATTGTGCACCCACAGAAAGATTCACTTAAATAAGGACACTGTAGCTCTTGCAAAGAGTGATTCTGTTTAACAGGATTTCCCTGAGCATTGCTTTATCTGTTTCATAGAGAGAGATCTTTAGAAAGAAGGAACAAGGTAAACTCAAAGCACTACGACAAGGATATCAACTTCGGATTACAAACCTTTTGTCAATAGAAAAGACATTCAGTTCTGCCTTTTAAGAACTGCCCCCGTTCTCTCTTCTATTAGGCTGAAGACGTACTCTGGTAGACTCTTCATCAAAGGCACGTTATTCTATATTTGCATCGTGCTCTTCCCACACCTGGGGGAAAGCCCTGAGACCTAGCAGTGCAGTGAGTTGTGTACATGGGTGCACACACACGCAGGCCTCCTTGACTCTTTGACATCGCACGGCATCACTGTACATGCTGGTGTTCAGATCTGCATCCCAGGCCTGGGGGCATCAGCTCCTGCTGTGGCCGTTCACAGTGCTCACGGGATTTCTGCCCATCTCTGCTGCCAGAGCACCTGCTGACAACAAAAGCTATTAGGAACACTTGGCTGCTTTTAGAACATGAGGCTTTTTTCTCCTCTTTTGTGGAGAGCCATCATGTCATATAAAATAGGTGTACATTTAATATCTGCGTGGTACATATCTCTTGGGTGTGGCCTCTATTGCTTCATGGTTAAATTTTAGGCTTTTCTGGTGTTGCAGGACTTTCAGTCTGCTTTAGAATCCTTGGTAGGAGCAAGTCTTGGAGAAGAGCTCATCTGTTCATCCGTGGGGTAGCTGTGCCCAAGCTCATAGCCCTAGTTAATGGCAGAGCCAGGGCTTCGCTCTAGGACCCTGAGTCCTCAGTCTACCTAAGACATTTTATATTTTTAGCAGAGTTGCTTTTAATCCAAATTAGCTTGGTCCCATTCTTGACTTAGTTTTTACAAGACATATAAAGAGATAATAAATGAATACAGCAGAAAGCCTGAGCAGGGATGATTTTGAATTTAATTAATGACTGCTATTTTTCCTGAATATGTTCATTTCTATTCTTTACAGGGCCAAAAAAAAAAAATGTGCTTTGTGTGTACAGTAATGTGAATCTCACATTCCAGGGCTTTTCATATGTGTCACAGGTATACACGACCCTCTTCCATTTATATGTATCTAAATGGTAGCCCTGTATGTCTGACAAAATATTTTGCATAGAAAGTATGGGGCATTCAGGGCTTCCCTGGTGGCGCAGTGGTTGAGAGTCCGCCTGCAGATGCAGGGGACGCGGGCTCGTGCCCCGGTCCGGGAAGATCCCACATGCCGCGGAGCGGCTGGGCCCGTGAGCCGTGGCCGCTGAGCCTGCGCGTCCGGAGCCTGTGCTCCTAAACGGGAGAGGCCACAACAGTGAGAGGCCCACATATCGCAAAAAAAAAAAAAAAAAAAAAAAGAAAGTACGGGCATTATTGTACTGAAGAGCTGGTATCTTTTTTGGAGTGAATGAATGCAAGTGTGTGTAGAGATTAGGTCTATTGTCTTTGGAAAGATAGATACAACTGTTCCTCTCTTGAGTTGGAAACCAAATTAAATAATAAATACCAGGTGGCCAAAACAACAAGTGAGAAAAAGCAATTGGTTGAACAAAAAAGTGTCTTTATGTACCTTCTAAAGCATTCAAGGGATGGTTCCCGTATCTGCTTATTTGCTTTCAAAAGCAAATGCCAACTGGAGTCCCTGGCTTTTGCCCTCGTTTGTCCCCTCTGCTGACCCAGAGGAGGAGAGTGTCAGTGGCACAGCCCAGTGGCAGCCAACCAGCAAGTGTATCACAGGTCAGGGTAACAGTCAATGATTGTCAGACTGTCCAAATCCAAATGTGTGTTTAAAACAGGGCAGCGTTCGTGTCACACATATCTCTGAATGCCAGTTCTCCAGGATTTATTGGCGCTTGGTAACGAGCGTGTTCAGCTCATTCAGCAGAAGACCCCATCCTTCCAGGTCAATCCTCTGCTTTGGGCCTTTACAAGCTCAGTATTTTCTGCTTCTGATCCTGTCTAGTTATAATTGCTACCATCACACTCTGAGTGGGATTCGGACAATCTGATGCATAAAATGCAAAGCTGCATTATTCTGAGGTTAGTGAACAAGAGTGGAGGCTGGATGGAGGAGCAGAGTCAAGCGTGTTATATGCAATGTGCTGTTTTCACACAGCATGCGGTAGTGAAATTTTGTTCTGCAATAGTCTATGTTGGATGAAGGAGATAACTGATACATTAGATGCAGCTTTGGAGAGAGCCCTGCACCACTAAGCTGTGTGCCTGTGGGCGAGCCACTCGTCTTCTCTGAGTCCTCACTGCTTCTTTGGGGAATGAGGGGAACAGGCCTAGGTGAAGGTCAGAGCCACTTTGAGCCTCATGTCACTGTATGCTGTGCCCAGTACCTCGCTGAGGCCTCAGCTCCTGGTTACCTCTGAAAGGAGGAAGTTGGAATTTACTTTTCCTCTGAGTGTCTTCCTTTCCTCTCCAGGAATCTGTTGAATTGCCCTCAGACTGAAAACTCGCCCTTAGTTAGGAGTGATATCGGGAGAGTTTTCATATGTTTTGTCCTGAGTGGTGTTTTACAAATGTACACTATCAAAAAAAAAAAAAAACCCTGTTCATGCCTTTCTTTTCTCTTCCACTGGAAAATTGCTATATGAAAGGTTATTGCGAGAAATCTTAAGTAATAATCAATCTGCCAGAGCATTTATGCTGGTTGATCATTGAAGGATAGGCACTTGCTACTGATTAAAATCAATTATTCACAGATATTAACCTGTTTGACCCTCAGGAGATGAAAAAAATTTTGGTAGGGTTGTTAATGACTTAAAATTCCTGCGTATCAATAAAAACTGCAGGTGAGTTTCACCTTGGACCGTGGCAACTATTGCTAGGATACATTTTGAGACATAAAAGCAAGTACTGGTATATGTCTGTTGTCCAAATGACCTTGGGAAACATCGTCCAGTGAATTCTAGGTTGCTTTTTGAAGGAGGGGAAAACATTGGGGGCAAATGCTCCAGAAGGAGCACTTCCTTTTTAGGCTGCTTTTATAGTTAAATCAGAGTATTTGCCACTTTAAAAATAAAAACAGAGCCAATAATGAAATATTTATGAGAAATTGCTACAGTGATTGCTGCATAGTTTGTAGCAGAATGTTGCAGTGCTCCTTATACTGAGAAAGTAGAACCTATTAGGTGTTGAGGTACAACAAGAAATGATTAAACCCAGATGCTTTCCTAAAATTATATTTTCAGTGCATTTATATGTCTGTTACAAACTGTGCTACATGCTAAAAATATTTTCCTTTGTAGGCCGAGGGAAATTTCAAACCACATCGAGGGCATCATAGATCAGATGGTTTTTCTTAAGAGTGTTAAGGGCATCCTGGTTGTTATCAGCCCAGACTTTACAATATGATATTATTTATGCCCCGAAGAGTCACAGTTCGGTTCTTAATTTCAGCAACTTTATTGGCATGAAAATGCATGGGAGCTGGGCCAGAGTCAATACATCAGAATGGAGGACTGAGACTCTAGGGGCACAAGTGACAATGCGACTAGACTGGAGAGAGCCCCTTCATCCCTGTGGCCTGTTGCCCTGGGGAGAAGTCACCCCCCAGGTCCAGTGGCTCCTTTGGCCTTTGCTCCAAGCACTCCACCTCTTTTTCCCTCTGTGCTCTCTCCCTTTTCCCTCAGCTATGCGTGCTGAAACTTCATATTTTGTGCGGCCAACCAAAGACACATTCTCTTTAAGACTCTTCTCGGTTGTATTTATTACAAAGTTGGCTTCTCCTGAGTTCTCACTGGTGCTCTGCTTCTCAAATTGTATTTCTTCAACACTGTCATTGATTTTGTAATTGAGGGATGTCTGCCTGGGTTTGGCATAAATACTTATAGTGAATTAAACTGTAAATGGGTAAATCCAAGAATATATAGGTAGTGTAACTCCCTATAGAATTGTATTTTTTATTTAATCCTTCTCCCCTCCCCACAGTGCACTGGGGTATACTATTTTGCCTATTAGAATATCCAGAATGAAAAAAGGGCTATCATTTTACTGAGTAGGTGCATTTTATTGAGTACGGTGCTCAGTACATTATACGTAATTGCTATATACTTTTTCTAGTCACAGCTCTCTAAGACTGACATCATTACTATACCCATTTTATAGATGAGGAAAAGCAAATCTGTCTAACTAGAAAGCCCAAGTTCTTAATTATTATATTGGTTTTAAATGCATGTAGCTACTATTAGGATTTTAGATGTTTCTGCATCTAGCACCAGATCGTGCTGGTATCTTCAGAGAAGAACGTAGAAATATCAAATTTCATTTTACGGTCTTTCTGTAACAACAGTGGGCTTATTGTTTTGAGCGAGGTGGGGTCAGAAACAGCACGATCTCCTTTATAATCAGGCATACGAGGAAGAGAACTTGCTCCATTTTGTCCACCAGTCCTTTGGGAAGGGACAGGCAGTGGTTTGCAGCGCCTCAGACGTGTCATATCTCTGCAGGCTCTGTCCAGTGGCATCGTGTCTGTGTGGTGGGTTTTTATTAGGACGTCACAACTCGATTATTTTGAGACCTTTCAAAGATTACTTAGGTTCATAATACGAGACCGGCGTTTGCTTCTGAGGGGAAAGAGGAAGGGAATTAGCATTTACTGGTCTACTTGGTGCCTCTGCCTTTATGCACCATCTCATTTCGTCCTCAGCACAGCTCTGCGAGGCAGGTTTCCGAAGGGTTGTGTGACATGCTCAGGGTTACGTAGCTTCTAGATGGCAAGAATGGAGGGTGCCTAGGTCTAAGTTCTCAGGTGTGTATTTCCCATTACATATGGCTTTGTACAGAGGTACTTAAGCCACATTCACAAGCCAGCACCGAAAACAGCAACAGCATGTTTGGTTGTACATTAGCATGATTTCCAGTGCCCTTGAACCTGAGAGCAAGGTAGTGAAATAGGAAGTGCTCAAATAGAAGGCAAAGCTAAAACAGACCACAGTATTTAAACTGTAAATTGAAATCCATAATTATAAAAACAATCAAGTGACCAGAAGATTGTTAGGTTTGAGATTCTAACGTACCTAATATTAGTATGAATATACATTAGCTGGGTGGATTCTTAAATTCTGCATATTAAGAGATGTTTATGAGTCTAATGAAGCTCTAATGTTCTTTGTGGTTCTTTTCCATCTCATACTACTGAGCACAAAAGCTGTGTTGTGTGCAGAACGGCTGGGTTTATCCCTACTAGAAAGAAGTTATGTTTGGTATCTAAAGAACAATGAGAGTTTACTGCCTGGCTGACCAATGGTGGATCAAGTTCACATTCCCGGGCTCCTACTCTCCCACCTACACATGCAGGGGGTGGAAGCAGAGCAAAGGGAGGGAGGATACCTCCTCTTTTCATGGAGGAGGGGAGAGAGAGAGAGAGAGATGTGAGCTCAGGATTTCCTAATATGGACACAGCTGGGCCTGTGTAGCATTAAACACTGATTTAATCCACCGCTGGAGGAAACATCCTACAGAAAGTAGAGATTAGCAGCCAATTAATTCTGGCCCTTCCCATTGTTCTTCTGGAACATCTCTTATATGGATCTAAATGTTTGGTGAACACACATTCTGGAAAATAGCTTTTTTCGTATATTATTTACATTTGGGACAGCCATCTCCCCCCAGTTGTGATGGATTTTGTTCTTCCTACACTGTGTGTGTATACGTATGTACGTGTGTGATCCTATTTCTCTACAGAGGTAGGATGACTTAGGCCCATTCCTCTTGTGACTTTGCAAATTGTGACTTCATGGGGTTCCTTTGGGAGACCAGATGATAGGCAACAGAGTCTGAGTGCCAAGATTTTTAAAGATAGAAATGTTGGAAAAAGAAAAATAGACATGCCGAGGGCCACAGACTCCAGGGAGCACGGGCACTCCACGTGCACACACTTACAGATACCACACCCATTCCAGTTTAGGGAATAACCAAAGGGACCCAGACGTGAGTATTTGCTTTTCAAGCTAGTGAAATGTTAACATATAGGTTTGTGTTTTAAATTAGTGACTAATATCACGGGAATCCCCTGGTGGTCCACTGGTTAGGACTTGGCCCTTTCACTGCCGGAGCCCGGGTTCAATCCCTGGTTGGGATTAATAATAATTAATAATAAATAAATAATATAAGGCATTTTGCCAGAGTAGTTTCCCTGTAGCATTGATGTAGTGTGTCTTTCCTGAACAAGGACGCCCATTTGGTTAGAGCACGGTACCCAGGACTCAAGCTACCCGGGTTGCCTTCTGCGTGAAACAGTAGCTTTTGCACGCAGCAAAGGGCCTTTTCTATTGGTAGCCACTGTCCCCTAATCCTAGCCAGCAATCTTCCAAATGCAAAATGCTTGTTTCCAGGGAATGTGTGGCAGCCATCAACATAATTAGAGCATTGTTCACGGGGGAGGAGTGGGAAATACCACCTCCTGTGTACAGAATTCCAGGTCAGCACTAAAATCAGGGTCCCTGAAGATGAGGATCTGTGCTCTTTCAGTCAGGATCCAGAATCATATTAACCAGGAACCTGGAAAAAACTCTAGACAGTCAAATATCCATCCATTCTTGCCTTCCTTCTGGGTAGTGTTGAGATCTTCCATTTCCACTTCTTTTTAATTCTTGTGTGTGTGTGTTGTGTGTGTGTGTGTGTGTGTGCACACGGGCACGCTTAAGTAATCTTGCCCTGAAGTTTATCCCTAAGAGTAAGCTATAGGAAATGCTACCCTAGGTCAGCCTGACAGCCCATCCTGTCCAGCTTTGTGTCTGCCATCTGCCCAAAGGGACTTATTGTAATAGAACACAATAGGTGGCTGTCCTCTGTGGCATTGACCTTGAAATTTAGATGTCTCTCAAACGCCTGGAATTTCTTCATAGTAACCTATTAGAGATGGGTCATCATTAAAATGATCCAAACCAGTGGTTCTCAACACAGGCTGCCCGTTGGAATCCCTGGTCGGGGAGCGGGGGACTTGTAAACTGACTGATGCCTGGGGCCCACTTTCGAAGATGTGAATCTAAGTGGTCTGGAGTGCCTCCTGGGCACTAGGATTTGTAAACCCTCCTGGTGATTCTAATGAGCAGTCAGGGGTTGGCAACAACTGATCTAAAACCACATCTCCATAATTTTATATTTCACCTGTGAAACTCTTTAAGATTATAGTGTCCAAGAATGTTAAGTGCCTGTAAAGAACTGCAGTCATATGGGGATTGAGGAGGATATACTTATACCTGTTTTCTAAAATGTCTGTTTCAATAGACCTTTATGGTATGGGATTATATTTTACGGGCTGTGTTTTAATGTATGGTTGATCTGATCCACATAATAAGCAAATATCTTAAAGCGAGACAGTCGGGCTAGATGTTCCCTAAGCTCTCATGCTAGAGTAGAAAGAACATTTCCAGCCGGGAGGTCTAAGGGCCACACAGTATGAGATATTAAAAGCACTATACTTCCCTGAGACTCAGTCTCTTCATCCTGAAGATGGGACAGTATGAGAAACAAACAGAACAGTCTATATGTGGAAGTGCTTTGTAAACTTAATCTTGTACAAAACTGGCCACTCTGGTTCTTTCTACCAGTTCTGAGGTTCCACGGTCTCTGATATATGTAGTACTTCAGCACTTTTTTTTGTCTTCAGGTCACTTTCCTCCAGCTTCTAGTGACGTTGTGTTGCTTCTTAGTTCCGGTAGTCTACACTTTGGATAAGTAACAACTGCCTTCTCTTGTAAGCACATCGCATGTGTCATTTGATCTTCACAACTCTATGAGAAAGAGGCTTAAAGAGGTCAGGCAGCTAATATGTGGCAGAGCCTGGATTCAAACCCAGACAGGCTGTCTGCGCACTCTTTATACCATGCCGCCTTACCGCCTGGTCATACTAGTCTCCTGAGGACAGGGATGGTGTCTTATTCATCTTTGTGTTCACAAAGTCTAGTGCTCTGTTTTGCAGTAGGCAAACTCAATGTGTTCGTTAAGTGAATAACCCGTCTCTATGTTCCTCTGGTTTTGATATCAAAAGTGATAAAGTACTTGGTTGGTTAACATTTTTATATTAGTCCTCTGTGATGTTTGTATAGTATTATATTTCTTTTTGGCTTTATTTTTTTAACAGTTCTTTTCCTCAAAATTTATAAATAGGGTATAATCATAAGTCCTTACCTTCTATACGTCACTTCTAAGTGTTAATGGAGCGAAATACTAGAACCATAAAATTTTTTTCAGACCCCCTTCCTCCCTCCAAAAGAGAAAAAGACATTTAAAGAAAGAAAAAATAAACCCAGAATATTTTATTTATTTATACTCCTCCTTGTTCAAAAGAGAGTTAAGCAAACTCTTAGAAAGCAAAATATAGCATGATAAAAGTAACTTAAAATAAGAAAACTGAAGCAATGTGAAAATAACGTTAGGAAAATAAGATGGGGCCAGGAATTCCATTAGCATACAATATGTACCCCCTGAAGTTCCTGTACTTGGCTTAAGGTAGGGTCACAGAGCTTTCTAGAAGAAGCAAAAAGGATCAATTTGCAGTGTTCATGAGGTAAAACAAACCAGTTGCCTAAGTCCAGCCATTCCTGATGTTGATACTACGGGGAAGTTTTTCCTATGGGTCCTCACAGAAAATTACTATTTAATATAATAAACGACCATCTAAAACCATCCTTACGGTAAACACTGTGATGGATTTTATGGGTTGTTTTTCATAATGCACCTCAATAAAGGTTGATGGCTTCTTCCCAGAATGTAATGCGATAAAAGGAATTTCACAGAGCACCAGTAAGATGCATCCTGCACCAGCTGTGAGGTGGTCTGCCTTAACCCAAGAAAACCTTAGACTCTCCTGGGCAGGAGTTTTGGTATCCGCAAACTCTGTGAACCTCCTGACAATTGGTGTGTTGGGTGGCTGTGCACCTTGGTGTATTTTTCTCTGGGGAGCCAGTAGTTGATAGCAAATGCTTCATCAGATTTTCAGAGGGAATCAAGAAATGGAAGAACTGAGTATGCTACCTCAGGCAAGCTCTGTAAAAGTTTTTGAGCAACAGTGAGTTCAGGGTTATGGTTGCTAAGAGGAGAGATTCTGTCAGCCAGGTCACTGTGAAGCAAGTGTGGGATGGATTTCCTTTTTTGAAAGCTATGCTTTATAAGGACTTCCACTGAGAAGTTCATTTGGCAGGGCCAAAATCTTCTTCAGAAAGAAATTAGGCATTCATTCTAACATACAGACAAAACGGGCAATAAATTATAATACAAATTATAATTTTTCTAAAGTCAAATAAGTCAAATATAAAGATATCATAAAGGAATGTTACGTTTTAAAATGAAAGAGCAAAATTTAAAGACATAAACATTGGCTAACTTTGCCCCTACTCCTTGCTTGTTATTATTTGCAACCTGAACTAACCTTGATTTTATTTCCAGACATGTGTAGACTCTTACCTTCTAATTTACCCTGAATATATGTTGGCTATAGAGCCCTTCTGAAGCCAGCAAAAGCTTCTGGACCTTTGTACCTTGTTTGGTATTAAAAAGTCTTTTGACTTCTTATAGTGGATAGTTTTCCCTCTGCTGTGCATAAGGGAGTATAATTTGCCATCTGAAGCTGTTCGGTCTAATTAAAGGGCTTCCCTCATTAGCCCTTTCAGCCTTCTGGTTGCCTAGGAAGGCATGCTGCTGCTTCTCATTCCTCTGGACTGTACCTCATCACCAAGCAGAGGCACACATCCATATTAACAATATGAAATTTGTATCACTATCATTTTCCAGTGAAAGGAGTCATTTCAAGGAGTTACTTCCTCCCGACTAAAAAAAGAAAACAGAAAAAGGATTTTTCCCTCCAAAAGTAATCTCCAGCCACTAGGTTAAGTAATGCTTTTATTTTAAAAGCAATGGCATTTTCCTCAGCTTCTGAAATTGTCTTCAGCTGTTATAAACTGCTTTGACAAGAAAGTTTCTTAAAACATTTTTTTTAAAAAAAACTTGCATCTCTACTAGACAAGCCATTTTTAAAGATATAATTAAAATAGAAGACATCTGTTTTTAAAAGATAGCTTTAAAGTGCTTTCACCACATTTTCAAAGACAGTTATTAGAGTATTCATCCCCAGCTACAGAATTCAATTTTTTAAAAAGTCGTCTTCTTCAAGTTTCACTGGGGTCCTTCACTGGGGTCCCCTGATGAAGAAAGGTAGATTTAGGTGGACAAAAGGAGAAACGTGTTGAGGTTATATTGAACATGCTCAAAGAGAATTAATACTTTTCCAGGGTCATGAAATATGTTAATATTTCATTCCAGATTAAATTCAGCTCCTACCACCATTTTGGGATACAATTTTAGTGAATAATGTATGAGGGAATTAGGAACTTTTATTTCCCATTTCTATTTTTATTTTATTTTTTAAAAAAGGTCATTTTAGAAGTACCCTGGCAATGTAACTGAAAACCCATGGTGTCTCCTTTTTAAAAATGTATAATTCTGTGCTCTTTACAAATTAAGATATTTTAGTAGAGCAGGAGTTAATTAGAAAGATCTTCTTCTTAAGATTTTCCCCCATGAAATTTCATATGCCATTTATTCAGTCATTTATTCCTTTATCCTTCCATTCACTTACTTAACACATTTATTGAGCATCTACTATGTGCCAGGCAGTGTTTTTAGTGACTGGACAAAAATCAGGAACAGAAGGGACAGGATCTCTTTCTTCCTGGACCTTAAAATCCAGTCAGGGAAATAGATATTTGATAAATTAATAAAAAATAGTTATAATAGAACTGTATAACACAAGAGTGAACCCGAATGTAAACTATGGACTTTACTTAATAATGTATCAAATATTGGTTCATTAATTGTAACAAATTCCTGGTACTGAGGCAAGAAATTAATAATAAAGGAAACTGTGGGTTATGTTGGCACATGGGAATTCTGTGCTATCTGCACAAATTTTTCTAAAAAATAATGTCTCAATAAAAATAAAACATTTTAGGGCTTCCCTGGTGGCGCAGTGGTTAAGAATCTGTCTGCCAATGCAGGGGACACGGGTTCGAGCCCTGGTCTGGGAAGATCCCACATGCCGTGAAGCAACTAAGCCCGCATGCCACAACTACTGAGCCTGTGCTCTAGAGTCCACGAGCCACAACTACTGAAGCCCGCGCGCCCTAGAGCCAGTGCTCCACAACGAGAGAGGCCAGTGCAATGAGAAGCCCGCGCACCACAACAAAGAGTAGGCCCCGCTCCCTGCAACTAGAGAAAGCCCGCTTGCAGCAATGGACCCAACGCAGCCAAAAATAAATATTTTAAAAATAATTTTAAAAATAATAAAAATAAAAAATTTAAATATCTATAAAAGATAATTACTTTCAAGGAAATAAACAGGAAAACACAGTGGGATGACATAATTTGGATTGGGGAGTGAGGAAGACCTTTCTGGGGAAGTGTTGTTTAAGCCCAGCACTAGAGAATAAGTAGGAGCCAGCCAGGCAAAAAAGAGAAGGAAATGCATTCTCAGTAAAGCAAAGTGATACCATTTGAACTACCTTTGTAAATACCATTCTGGTTTCTTTGTGGAGAAGAAAGATTGAGGGGGTGGGTTTGGGGGGCAAGAGGACAAACAAGGAGACAAGTTAGTAGGCACTTAGAATGGACCACAGCTTTTGCTACCCACTCAGAGTCCTAGAAGAGCAGAGTAACAGTAGGATGTTTTCTTGCTCAGCTTGTGCCAGAAACCGTTAGATTCTCTGTGAACTGGGTGCTAGCAAGAAAGGAGACTGTCAATGGCACCGAGATGGTGTTCCCAGGTCTCAGTTCTTAAGATCTTTCCACTGGCTCAAAGGGATTTTTAGAATGAGGAACAATCTTGTGTGTGTGTGTGTGTGTGTGTGTGTGTGTGTGTGTATTTGAGACCACAACCAGATGAAAATTATAAGGGGAAAAAGCTTTCAAGTACTAACTACCCAGCTGTAACAGCAGATTTTCATAGAAGTCTGTGTAAGGTTTAATTTGCAATAGTTATCTTTCTTCCTGCTGCTGGATTGTTGGAATTTACTTTGGTTTTTGTTTCTTCTAAGACATGTTTTTAAATTGTTGCTAAATCAACAAAGAGGACACTTAAGAGAGGTCCATTTAGGCATGGCACTGTACATCAATATTGAACTGTTTGTATCAGGGAATCTTAGACATGGTGAATTCCCAAGAAAAAAAATTCTAGTGGGTAAAGGGAAATGTCAGTCAGTGATAGATTTCTATTGATTCTGGAACTGTTATTAGTAGCAGGGAAGCTTAAATAGTTCAAAGTTTTATTTCCATTTAAAATTAAGCAGCTCTGCAATTACATAATCCACTTCATCATTTGTAATTTTAACCTGCCTATATTGATGTGCATTTGAGGCTTGCAAGACTATCTATTTTTGTGCATTTCGTTTACAGTAAAAAAATTGTATGCGATGGTTGTACATTATATATAAAAAGATTCGATAACACCTAGAAAAAATCTTTAGCAAACGAGCATGCATTTCATAGCACTTAGCTAATACCGGTTAATATGTTGATTTAACTCTACATAGGGTTTTTTTTTTTTTTTTAATTCCTGTTAACACAAACACCGAGTCAAGAATCTCCCGTTTGAGCAGTCCTGTTGTTTGTTTTAGGAAACAGAAGTGCATCATCAATGTAATTTTAAGTTAGTCCAGTTATGAATCTGGGATGAAGGGATAAAATAAAGTTTTCCACTCTGATGTCTCCATTAAGAAGCTCCCCTTTGTGTAAAATACTCCATGGCAAAGTTGCTTCTATTTAAAGTAGTGAGTTTGATCTTGGCTTTGATCTAAAGCTTTTGATCTTGAAAGAAGGATGGAGTAGCAATAAAGAGAGGGCAAGACAGATTTTCTTTAAAGAAATGCGATAAAGTTAAAGGAATGGTCAACATCAGCAAACGCGAGTGCGACCCGACTCTTCTCCCAAAGCACTCACCCCCCAGGCTGGTTCAGCCCACTTCTGATGAGGATGGAAAGAAAGCCTTTTGGGGGTCGGCGGAAAAGACTGAGGGAATCTCACACTTTTATAAACTGAGTGGAAAGTTTACCCCTATTTATGAAGACGTATTGACCCCTTCTTAAATTCTGCTAGTCGCTTTGGAGGGGTCCACAGGCCGGGCAAGCGCGGCGCCGGCCGGGCTCACCCAGAGCGCGTTAGCTCCCGCGACGCGCGGGCGGAGCCCCGGGTTCGCCTTTCACGCGCTCGCGGCTTCTCCCCCAGGAGGTCACCTGCCACCGCCCCGGAGTCCGGAGGGGCCACTGAAAAAGGTCAACTCAATGGCGTCTAATCCATTCCCAGAGAAAACTCCATTAGGAAAGTTCCTTTCCCTCCGCGAAGGCCATCTGGACACTTAGGTTTCTGACCCGAAGGGCGAGTTCAGGCTGGCCGCGGGGTTGAGGGAGCTTTTGCCGCTAAGCCTTTTCGCCTGCCGGCGGGCAGCAATTCTGCTCCCACCGCGGTCAAGAAGCCCTTTCGCGGTACCCGGGGTCCCGCAGGCTTGTGGGCTGGAAAGGTAAGTGCGCGCGCCGGGGATCGGCCCGCGCGTGGGAGGGCGCGGGCAGGACGCAGGGAGGAGAAGAAAGATGTTTGCGAAGAGAACAATAACACAGGCGGAGCGCCGGCGGGGGTGGGGGCGGAGGCGACCTGCGGGGAGGGCGGCGCGGCCGCCTATACCTTTAAGGCAGGCCCCGCCCCCGCCCAGCGCCCGCCCGCCGCCCGCGCCGCCGCCCGGGCCCCGCGCTCGCCCGCCGCCCGCGCTGTGCCTTAGGTGTTGCGGGCCTCGAGCGTTCCCCGCTCTCCGGCGGGCCGGCGGGGCGGACGGCCCTGGGCGCGGGTTCTGGCGCCAGGCTCCCACCTTCACCTACCGCGGGCGAGGTACGGGGTTGGCGCGCCGAGTTGGTGGGGCGCGGGGGAGGGAGGCTGGGGCGGCTCTCGGGAAAAACTTGACTCTGTCCCCTTCCCCCGCAGCCGCTGCAGAGGGAGCGCCTGGCCGGGGCGGAGTGCGGGCTCGTGCGGCAAGTGAGCGCCGAGGTGAGTGCGGGCGGCGCGGTCCTTGGGCTCCCTCCCTCCCCGGGCGGTGGGTCGCGCGTTGCATCCCTGGCGCGGAGACCCCGGTCGGCTGCGTCGCGTGGCAGCGGTGGGTAAGATGGCCCTCGTTTAGGGGCTCTGGCTCCCACCGGCGCGGGGGCGGCAAATCGGGCCGATAACGGAGGGAGCGGCCGGGGCGAAGGTCGCGGCCTCGGCTCGCCGCAGACCCGAGGGCCCCCTGCGCTGAGGCGGCCCCGCGACCCCGAAGGGTGCCTGTGGCTCCCCCAGGTGAAGCCGAGGAAGGCTATGTCGCGAGGCTGTCGATCGTTTGTTTCTCACGCTGAGGGGCGGCCCTCAGGACCCGTCGTTCTGTGTTTAAAATGCTCTGTGGTTTTGAACTTCAGGTCGCCAAATGGGTCCGAGTGAACAGGAGACCCCGAAAACGGAAACGAAAGGAGACAGAAGAAGTGTTGGAAAAGGTAGGGGTCCCCGAAAGAGAGCACTGGATGGAGTTCTTGATCAGTCTCCCCGTCTGGCCCTGAATACTTGGTCGCAACGACAGAGTAGCTTTTTTTTAAGTTTGCAGTAAACCTTAGATATACCTGGATAGTGCTATAGAAACGCTGGTTGATAATTCTAGTGACTTATCAACGTACTGTGTTCTCAGGAAGTTAGAATGACCCAGGATAGAGATTTCTTTCATGTTTATTAAATAGAGCGTTAGGACATAAGCGAGTTCCATTATTACATTAGACCAGTAGTATTTATTATGGTATTATATTATTATATAACTATCTCTAAAAAAGGGGGTTGTTCTGAATAAGTCACCCACAGTATCAGATTTCTCTGCTTGGTCGTGACAGAGACAGTAGCACACTCATTCATTTAGACTTTAGAGTACTCTGAAAAATGGAGAGAGAAAATGAAAGAAGTGTATTACTTTTGAAACACTAGGAGAGATTTTATTTACTAATGCAAATGAGAAGTTTGTTTTTCTACACTTAGAATTTCAGTATGCTACTTTGCAGAAGTTTGGACTACCTGTTTTCTCCTGAAATTGGGTTAAGTCAAAACTTGATTTGTCATTGTAATAAGTAATACGAAATAAGGTAAGTAGTCTGTCGTTTCCTGAGTGATTTCATTGAAAACTCTCAAAAGTGAATAACGTTTTTACAAACCTTACAGCAGATATGATTTTTGTTGCTTTAATTATTTTACTGTTTTTTGATTCTTGAAAGCACCAAGGGATTAAAATAGCAGTGTGTTGTTTTTCTGCTGCTAGAATGTATGATGAATCACTTCTGATTCTGAAGCCAAATTCTTGCTGATAGCATTGCTGCCAACTTCTGTGATGTGTTGCCTTAGTATGGGCATTGCAGCGTCCGAGAATGTGCACAGAGCACATCGTAATGAAGGTGATACCAAAGTTTCAGAGTGCATTTAAGGATACCAAGGGCAGCTTCTGAGAGAATTACAAAAAGAACTGGCCTAGGAGTACAGTCATTTGTAAGGAGTCATCCAGTGTGTGAAGAGTGTGACTCTTTAAACCAAGAGTCACATATGTCACTTCAGTTAAACAGGAATAGAAAAAGTTGTCATTTTGAATGGGCTTGAGTTTTCTGACCATACCTTGACATGCTATGGTAGGTCGTGTTTGTTTAACTTTCATGGTCTAGGTGTTTTTAAAAATGTTTGTGAGGTGATGGATAGATGAGATCATAAAATGTTCAAAGAAGGAAAAAGAATTACGGCTTATTTAGTATTTTAAAAAATAGTTTTTAGCTGTTATTTTTTTAAACCCAAAGTAAGATTACCCAAGCACACAATGTATCATGCATAAAAGAAGTGGAAGCCCTTATCTTTGTGGATTACCAGCTACCATCACTACCAAAATCTGAATTTGAAGTAACCGTTATCTGTGACACCCAAGACCTGACCACTGCCTTCTGAGAATGAGAAGGGTAGGGACTGAGGATTTTGCCTTCCAGGAAAACTGGAGTTCTTCATTGAGCCGTTTCTCCTTGAGAGAGGCTGTTGTGTTGGAGCTTATGGGGAGGACGCACTTTTGACTTTTCTTAGAAATTGTAGGCAGCAGTTTTGAGGAGGACGTGAAAATGAAGTGGGTTGAGACCATCATGCTGAGCTTCCTTTCCAGGAATGGAGCTTAAAGCTGACTAGCTTTGAGGGTGGAGGTGGGCAGGGCAAGAAGGTGGGAGATTTCAGAATTGTATCAGACAATATTAATTATCAGCGTCTTCCGTCTCTCCTTCTGGTTCTGCACAGCGGCTGAGCCCTTTGCCCACTGTTTTGCCTCTGCTGCACCTGGGAGAGAGTTTGGAGCTCACTGAGGCAAAGCACATGCAATATTTTCAAGGGCAGGGTTTAGAAAGGGGGAGCGATCAGCTGCCAGGGGCATGAGAACAAGTTCTGAAAGGCACAGAAGCTACCCTGCAGCTGGTAGCCGAGGTGTGTCCTCTGATTGCCCGAGTGTCTATTCCAAAACGCAGATCAAATTCTGTGCTTATGGGTATTCAGATAGGTCATTTGTTAACTTTTTGCTGGGATTTGAACCTGTTATTCGTAGGAATGTAGGTAGTTAACTTACTATTGAGTTTAGTAAGTTTTTTTAAATGTTTGCCATAGCAGAAGTCAATTTTTCTTTTTTCATGCGTTTACTGTTTCTCTGCAACGTTAGAATAAAACTGTGGTGTTTTCTGCTTTTATTCATTTGATGTAACTGTAAAATAAGAATATGAGTTTTAGTCGTTTCTGGTTGGTTGTACATTTAAAATCTAGCCATTGCTTTTATTTGCCTATACTTTGTCTTTGCCCCTTTCTCTCCCTCCTGCTGCCCTTTCCTCCATCCCGTAAGTCTGTATTTGCACCTTCAGGCCTCAGGCAGAATTCATCCCTGATGGGTGAACTTGTGGGATGACTGGTCTGTATTTAAATATGCTAGGGTCATAACATTTTTTCTCTGATTTTTACTGACCTGCTCGAGGAAGGAAAACAGAAAGCAGTGGTGCAAGGCCAGAGTCTGAAGAGGGGCGTTTGGTGAGGAGTTAAACGTTAAAGAATGGAATCTTACAGGAATGATTATTTCCCCCCCTTAAAATCTTGAAGGCGCTAAGTGGTAGGCATAACCTGGTGTAACTTGAAATACTAGTTGAGGTTTTCAGTGAACTCAGAAGGAGAAGCAAAACAAACTTATACTGTGCTCAGCTGTGGGTTAAAATAACGAATAATGAAATAAAGTAAACTGGGTGAATGAGAGGTACCACCGGTAAAGTGATTTAAGATGCTCTCCTGGCCTTTCCTGGCCTACTGCTGTGTTGTGTCATTCCCACCCACCCACCAGATAGCTCTGCTGTCTCTCTGTGCTGTCTTACGGATTTTCATTTCTTGTCTTTTCTGTAGATGCGTCATTCTTTTGTCTGCATTTTCTCCTATTTTCTCTCACACTTATTTCCATTTTACTTTATGTTTTAGCCCTTTTTCCACTGGTGTAACTGAATTCCTTTACATTGTTGGTTTTTTTTCCTTCAATTTTAGTTACAAAACTCACCTCTCTTTTGCTTCTGGTCCTCAGGTATTTTCTTCTTACATTCTGATATTCCTTTTTCACTATTTCGTGTTCCTTTTATTTAGTTTGAATAATTTATGCAACAGAAAGGCAAGGGGAATGTGAACAACTATACAAAGAACAACTAGGATGAATGGATCAGGCTGCTCTGAAAGGGGCGGGTCAAACAATGGCGATTGCCACAGTGAATTGTATAATGTATATTTTAAAAAATAATATTAATAGATTTTACTAAATGACTACTGGTTTTGGAAGAACACACATTTTTTTTCCTGCTTTTATTTTTAACTGGTTCAAAGATAAATACAAATTATCTATCATATTGAAAGATTAAGGACTAATATAATGTTCTTATAAATATACACTTGATAATACAGCATTTTCGATAATTCTTTAATCAGTATTCTAAGGATTATATAATAATTTGTGAAATCATATATTTGAAGAAAATATCTGACTGGCATTATGATTTTTTTAGAGGAAGAAAATTCCAGTTTTCATATTTGAAAGAAGTACCTTTTCTAATTTATGCACATCTGAAAATAGAACAAATTTTAAAAATACTAATTTCTAGTCATCAGTAAGTAATATGATGTCAGAAGTACTCATTGGCATACTTTCAAAACATTGAAAATTCAACAATACTAAGGTTTGCTGTTATTATTAACAAGAGCTCCTTCATGTGTGTCTGTTTACAAGCAAGTGCCTTGCTGAGGGTAAGATTGGCCTCTGTTACGATTAGTCATAAGAAACGCTAGGTGCAAATGGTCTCCAGGAAAAGCACCCTTTAAGGTTACCTTAATTATTCTTTTCTGCCAGAACCTGAAAAATAATACCCGTAAGCATAAAATTGTTTAAAATTTGGTGAAGTTTTCCTTGAAATATTGAGCGAAACGTGAAAATCTAGAAAGATGGTTGTGAAACTGGATTCATAGCATTTAGCGGCCATTTTAGTGGGATCTAAATGGTAAATTCTATTTTCTGAGTCTTTGAGAGAAAATACTGGAACTATTTTCTTTGTGACAGTATCCTTCCTAAATTCTGGACCATTTTCACTCAGCTTTTTCATTTGTTCTTTCCACACGCTTGATTCTGAACTGAAATCATTGATAACCTTGATAATAATTCACAGAAGATTTTTTAAATCCAACTTGGCTTATGCATTTTGCCACATTTATTGCTCCTTTTAAAATTTTACACATTCTAGGAGAATGTTTTTATTACAATTCTGATATTGAAATATTCAAAATGATAAAGGTAGGTACAAATTTTAAACTGTTTAATAAAGTGCTTTACTGCTATTTGTCTTTTGTGACAAAGATCTGTTTTCTGTTTGGTTTATGATTTCTGGAAAACAGTGTTTAAGACTAATAAAAATTTTCTGTTTTTTTTCTTGGATCTCTAACAGCAGTCGGCAACGGTGTTAGGCTTGACTCTGCAGCTCTTAGGATTCAAAGCTTGGCAAAACGGCACAAGATGAATTTAGGGAGTGCTGAACCAAAGGGTCCCTCCTCTTTATAGGCACTACCTGCATTTAGCAAAATGGTAGGTGTGGGCAGCCACTCTTCTGTAACTGAGGCAGCATTCGTGTTGAGTGGTTTCCCAGGCACTGGTGCCCTTTCCTCTTTTCGAAAATGCTCTTGCCATGTGAGAATTCATAACTAGTCTACATTTATATAGCTGTAACCTCTTACAATAGCTTCATTGATACTTGATCTCGTAGAAAAGCTTTATGGATTCTAATGAGTCACAGCTCTTGAGGCACCAGCCGCCCTCTCTTACGCCTTCCCTATCAGTGAGTGGCTTTGTGTCCTCTCTTGTACTGATTGTGCCTTTGGATGACGACTTACTTGAGTGATAGGAGGAGGCAGAATAATTTATTAAAAATAATTACAAAGAAACCAAACAAAAGGGGGAATTATAGCACTGTTAGTATGCAATTCGTTATTTTATTGCTGAAATATTTGCAACTCAGTCTTTTTTGTGCGTCTCCCTCTTTTCCTTGTAAATCCCTAACAAATACATAACTTATTAAATTTTCTGTACCAGGTCTCAGGTTAGATCTGGTTTCACAAGATCTTGGTTGTTTTTTTTTTTTTTTCCCCTTAGCTGGACCAAGGAAGAATTGCTGATAAAATGTATTTTTGGTAGCCTCAGGAAGGAGGTCTGATCTGTATAATTTTATAGGATTAAATTTTCATCGATTTCGTAGATTTTTCTTAAGAATCTGCAGTTCTTTAAAGAAAAGTGAGAATTTTGAGTGTACTAAAATTTCTTCCCATTTTCAGCTGGCATGATGGGGAAAATTTAAAAGTCATCCACTTACCCTCATGCACTTATTCACATATTTTAAAAAGAATCTTTGAATGGAACTATTACTGTAATAATAGCTGACACTTATCATGTGTCAAACACTCTTCTCAGTGCTTTACACGTATCAACTCATGTAACTGTACCATTAAAGTAGTTTCACAAAATAGCAATATGATATGTCAGATGCTTTGTGGAGGTAGATGAGTTATAAACAAATCGAATAATTGTTGTAGAAAAGAATGCTTTGGGCAAGACTTAAAAATTCTTTTTAACCCAGGCTATTGACATTCCTAGACCACCAACATAAAGCATACGTTTCTAAGTTAGGAAAATCTCAACCAGCATGTATTTTGGAAACACTTGAAAGTGTGCAGATAATTACACCATTGTTGATTTTAGCAGATTTGATGCCAGCAGCCATCAACTCTTATGTGCGGTGAGAGATGAAAGCCATTTTAATATAAAACATAAGAGTTTGGCTAGAAAAGGGAGGCGGGCAGAGGAAATTTTTGTGACTTTTAGTTTTATAGGAAGCATTAGTTACATTCCTGTGACAGAATGCTTTACTTGGCAATCATTCTCATCTTAGGCATTTTAATGAGCTGCTGTTTTGTGCCTGGTATCATATGGCACTAATAAGATGCATTATTTTAGCAGCACCTACTGGTGTCAGTGTAGTTTAGGGCCTGTCATTGTTTCCATTAATCTTCTATTTTAGGAGGCCGACACTAGCATGTGTCTTTAAGTCTAGCCAACATGTATTTCATTTATATTTCTGGGTCTCTGCACAAAGGAAAAATGACACTCAAGCCTTGTGTTTCCAGTACTTAGAAAAGGACCTGATCACATACAGCCTCAATAAATATTTGTGGAATGAATTAGATGAGTGAATCTCACAAATGGTACCTTTCTATAAAGTTATACCTGGCTTTTGCATTTAAAAAAAATTTAGTGTCCAGGTTTTTATTTTGTTCTCTAATGACGGAGGTTTCCATTAAAGCACATTTGGTAGAGCTTTCCTGGCTGTCGTGGGTCATCTTTTTCATCTCTTCTATAAAGAGAGCTCACAGCCAGGAAGACTGACACTGATCCCAACTCTGCCACCTAATTATGTTCCTTAAGTTTGTCTCTTGACTTTTGCTTTCATCTGAAAATCCTTTCATTTAATAGGCCAGTTAAGCCAATTTGTATTAATTATAAAATTAATATTTACAGTTTTATGATACATTTTTTTCTCTTTTGTCCATTTTTTGGCATTTAGGAAGGCTTGTATTTTTGTTCTAATGGTTACTTTGACATGATAACACATTTCTGCCTCTTGTCCACTTTTTTTGCTCATGTGTATTGATTTCCTGCTGTGAGCAATAGTAAAATTAGATACTAACCTTTTCTTGCCCCACCCCACTCTGTCTTCCATCCTGTGACTTGAGGTGTTGTTACCTTTTAGCTTCCAGGTAAATACCTATGACACAGTCAACAAACTAATAGTATTTTTCATATAATCTTCCCGTCCCCTCTCCCCTTTTTGATAGTTGTACCTACAATGTCAGAGGATGTAACCAGTACATATTATACTGTATCCTTCATAAAATCACTTAGTTTTAATTCTGCAAGTCCATCTATATTTAATGCTCATCACCTACCCTTGTATTGATCTTCAGTCAGTTTGGTTTTTTGAAGCTAGTTTTATAGTGGATTTCTCAGGAAGAGCTTGGGGCAGCAGTAGTTCCTGAGTTCTTGTATGTTTATAAGTTTTTGTTCTTTATACACGAGGGTCAGTTCAACTAGACATAAAATCCTTGGCTCATATTTTCTTTAAGTATCCTAGATATGTTCCTCCATTGTCTTGCATAAAGTTTGACAGTGGCCTCATTTCTTTTCCTCAGAGTGACCTGGTTTTTTCTCCTGGATGCCCAGATTTTTTTTCTGTAAATTCCCCAAATTTTTCTTTAATATAACTCATTGTGGGTCCGTTTTCCCAATTGTCACTTGCTTTTGAGCTTTATTTTCTTCATCTGTAAAATGAGAATAATGATAACTGTTTTTGCCTGCTCCGGGAGTGGATTTGAAGACCAAATGAGATACCGTATATAAAGTGCTTTACGTTTATTTTACTTTCCTGTTACCCTTTAAGATGCCTTGTTGTCAGGAACTTTAAAATTTACAGTACTTCATTTTATAGTCATTCGGATTTGAGTTGGCTTTATATTTGTGAGAAATCTAAAGTGGGTACCCTGAAGTCTTCTGTCTGTATTCTGGCAGTGAATAAACTCACCCTGATCCACTTGGGTAGAATTGCTGGCCTAAAAGCACTGGTGCTTTTTGAAAGTGTCTCATTTAGAAAACTCCATCTCCATTGTATTCTTCTCATACTCTTTCCTGTCATATGTTAGTTTCCCACACAAAACTCTGGGGTTGTGTGATTTTAGTTTATATGTGCATAAGACAAGGCAGAGGAAAAAAAGTTAAAGGACTCTATGTTTTCAGATAATAAGGAGAGCTGAAAACCTGAATCAGTCTAATCAGTCGACATATTTTCTTAGATTTGTTGTATATAAGGCCCTGTGTAAGAAGCTGCTGGAAAATGCCAAAGAAACAGGAGATGTCATTTCTGGCCATGGGAGATAAAACACACAACATATCAAAGATCATTTACTACAAGCTAGCATGTGATAACTAAATCTAAACCAATGTAGCACAAACTAAGGATATGAGCATATGATGCATTTTACCTGAGGCTACCCTGGACTAGAGTTTCCATTCCTGGGCCTTGTTTTGATAAAGCAGCCCTGTACACATGCAGGCTGGAAGTTATGGTGGGAAATGGAGTAATTGAATTAACTGAATCCATTTTAATGCTTTTACCTGATTTGTAAGCACAGATAGGGGTTTGATTGACATACATATAAATAGTGTTAGTGTCTTTATTGAATATGTGATTTTAAAAAATAAATCCATCCATGTTTTGCAAGTAAGGCTGGAACCCATCATAAAAATTCTTCTGACACTTATGAATCAGAATGATTTGGAAACCCAGGGCTAGAAATGTAATACTGTTTATGATTCTGTGTAATGCATTCCTTATTAAATTCTATATTTACTTAAAGTATTTATTTACTAACTTCATTGCATATCCACAACACATAAAACATAAATGAGTAAGGAGTAGGGAGTACAAAGATGAATGGAAAACAGTCCTCAGAGAGTTTACAGTTGAGATGTAAAAAACTAGAAACAGAAGAAAACAGAATTGAATGAAACCTGTATCAGAGGTATATTAGGTATGCATACAGAGCAATTTGGATCTCATAAGGAAAGGAAGCCATATCACTTTGGGCTATTTGCATTATCCACAAGCCTTGTCCAGGCTAGTAGCAGGAAACAAATATTTGCTCCAGTTCATTCAACTTCTGTTATTTTGTAGAATTGAGGATGCCATAATTTCTGTTCTCAAAATTCAGATTGTCTTCACACTGAAACTGTGAAGTCGGTGTAGTTGACCCTTGAACAACTTGGAGGTTAATCCAGGTATAACTAGCTTACAGTGAGTCCTCCATATCTGAGGTTCCTCCACATCCCTGGATTCAGTCAACTGTGGATCATGTAGTACTGTAGTATTTACTAACGAAAAACATCCGCATGTAAGTAGACACATGCAGTTTAAACTCACATTGCTCAGGGGTAAGCTGTATTTCTCTTTGGCTCACTAATGTGAAATCAAAGTGCTGCAGCAAGTTTAGGCTACCTCTGAACTTGAGGATGTAAATTTTTCCTTCTATTTCTCTATTTTTTTTCCTTTTATTTGCGTCTTTCAGTTTGGGGTTTTTTCCTTCCCTCTAAATATTTGGTTTCAAGGCAAAATGAGAAATGAGAATGTTTCAGAGTTAGGGGTGGTGACTTCAAGTTCCAGAGCTCTTCACAGTTGCCCCCTCTTGTGATTTTTGGATGTTGTGTTCTCTTATTCAAAAAGTATTCCACGTGTTTTCAACACCACAGATGACCTCTTTTTTTTTTTTTTTTTAACAGTATTTTAAAGAACAGTTATATACCCCTTTTATTTTTTGGTGATGAGAACAAATGAACTTGTGAGGTAGGCCACAAAAATGGCATTAAGTGTATATCCAAATCATTGATCATTTTATGTATCTTTCTATAAATCACACAAGCATTTTTTTAAAGAAGGAATACCATATTTATTTTTAATATTTATTTATTTGTTGGCTGTGTTGGGTCTTAGTTGCAGCATGCAGGATCTTTCGTTGCGGTGCGAGGGCTCTGTAGTTGTGGCATGTGGGCTTAGTTGCCCCACGGCATGTGGGATCTTACCCCGACCGGGGATCAAACTGCGTGCCCCCTGCAGTGGAGTGCAGAGTCTTTACCACTGGATCGCCAGGGAAGTCCCTGTTCTTTTTTATTATGAAGTATTCTGTTGTGTGGACGTACTACATTTTGTTTATCTAGTATTGGTTGATAGATGTTTGGATTTTTTGCAGTGTCTGGCTGTTAGCATAGTGGTTTAACTGTCTTCAATGTAGACCTATTCCTCTTGGGTAGTTACCTAGGACTGGCATGGCTTGGCCTTTTGGTAGTTGTATGTTTAATTTTTAAGAAACTACTAAAAATTGCCACCAGCAATGTTTAAGGTTACAGTTTCTGTGCCTCCTCATCAGCACTCCGTATTATCAGATTTCTTTTTTTTTTTTTTTGTCAGATTTCTTTACATTAGCTATTCTCATGGGTATTAAACCATGTTTTTTATACTTAAGGCTTTTATTTCTTGTGAGGATCTGTAAGTATCTAGATAATCCTAATAAACTTTTGTCCTCCATTTTGCAGATCAGAAGGCAGTAGTGCAGTAAATGGAAAATCTGAATGTCTCCCCCAAGATCCCCAAATGAGTCACTGAGCCTAGAGTCCTCATGTGTCAGTGGGAGTCGCCGTGACCTACTTTTGTTCCGACTCTTGTCTCCCTGTGACTCTGGTCCTCCTTGTCCACATAGCCTTGTTAGGTGTGCCTTTCTTTTGATCTTTGTAGAATGATCCATTCTTGTCTCTGGAATTTTGTCTGATGAAATCCAGTTGCTTTCTGCAGAGGGGTGCTAATGTCTTGGAGAGGTGACCCTTCCTGAAGTATGCAGATCTTGGGTGGCTTGCAGACCTTGGGTGGCTTGGGCCTGGCTCCCAAGGTGGACCCCTGATGACTGTACCACCACGTGTCATCCTGTCAAAGAGGCTGGATACTCGTCTTGCCAGAGCCTTGTGGGAGTTAAGTGAGGTATCTTATCTAAAACAGCTGGCACTAACGAAGCATTTAGTACATTTTGGAGCACCTCTTCAAATAAGATGGTAGAAGACTGACTACCTAATAGCATGTGGATAGACACCATTCGTTTTTTTTTTTTCCTTCTCCACAGTAGTGAGATAGGAAAACATTCTTAAATTTATTTATAGACCAAAAAACCCCAAAAAAACAAAAACAACCCCCCCACCCCCCAAACCAGCCTTGATTTCTTCCTGTAATTGTTCTTTGGTTGGCAGCACATATAGCGGTAGCACTCATACAAGTCTGTATGTTTTGTCTCTATCGTTTGACTTTATTCAAGAAGACGGGTCCTATTTCTCCGCACTACTCTACAGTTTCATTTGCATCTCTCTTCAGTTTGTCTACTACAGTATAGTAAATTGTCATTGTTGTTGTTCCAAACAGGAAGCTCTCAAAGTGTGCTTCAGGTTGATAAGATTTCTATTCTAGTAAAGCTCCATTTTAAAATCAGTCTATAATCATTTTTTGTACTCAAGTCATTGCTTTTATTTCTTTTCCCCAAACTGTTATGATTTGAAGTTCCTTTAAAGGCTGGTGGAGCTTATACAAATATGCGCTAATGAATGGCACTGAGTATTGGGCATACCTCCTCCTCTGTTGTCATTTTGCAGTATATTTCATGGTCTAAGGGGAAGACTACCTCTGTTACCTTTCACTAGGCAGGGTTGCATTGTTCAGTTTATTTCCTGACAAAAAGTGAATTCTAGTACAGGTAGTTGTCTTGAAATGATTATATTCTCTAAAATAGTTCTTGGTCATCTTGAGTTTCCAACATAGTTTAGAACATAGTTTTTGGATCTGTGGAAATAATCATCGTTATGTAGTGCAGCTGCACAGAACATTAGAAAGAACTAAAAAGTTCAGGTAACTTAAAATAAAATCGCCAGCTAGGAGCTGTCTAAAATACCTGGAAAAATGATAAATCAAGCACCTGGAGGAGTGTGCTAGTGAATAAAATGTTACGAAAGCTACCTGAAGTCCTTGACACTTGGGTGTGCTTGGCCACAAGAGTGAACAGGGGGGAGAGCATCTCGTGGAGAGTTCAACAACTCATGCTTCACTTCAGCGCTTTATTTGGAATGCTGTACAGGACTGGAGTTGTTAGACTGGGGGAAAGGCCTTATTGCTTCTCTGACTCCAACCCTTGTTTTACATGTGAGAACATGGGGGTCCGCAGTGCTGGCCTGGGACCAGGCCCGGCTCTGTCCCCCCGTGCTCTTTTCAGCTGTCTGCCAGGGCAGCTCCTCGAAGTAGGAGGTGGGGAGCAGCTTTGGATGCTGGGCCAGGAGAAACGTGTGCAGCTGGTCTTTGTCGTGTTCTGGGGCACAGACACCTGGGGGTGGCAGGAAGCAAGGTCTGGGAGACTCAGGCTGCCCCTCCAAGGCCACCCCTTGTGGCCTAGAAACTCGTCCAGAGTGAGGGCCTTTTCATGGTTTATGGAGGACTCTCCCATCCTGGCTTGGTTAGGTGTGGACTGGGTCAGATCTTGAAGGCTCAGGCCTTCCAAAGAGTGGGTAAGACTACGTGGTGAGACAGGTGTCTTCAAGGGTTGGTGTGAAATTTTGCTTTTCATATTAAGTTAGTAAACTTTACAGGGCATAGATTATTTGAGGTTTTTGTGATATTTGTCACGGACCAAACAACTTTGACATGAAAATGTTTTTGCTGTTTTTAGTCAAACAATAGTGTGACCAGATAACAAGCCATTTTATTTTGGAATGCAGTAAAGGTACTCTCACAAATGCGTTTTCTTCAGTCTGTGCAGATATTTTTTAATATATACATTATAATTTTTTTCTAAAATGCATGGCTGCTTTCCATGTTTAAATATATTCATACCTTGATGTATTGCAAATTTAAAGTGAAGTGAAGTGAAGTTTTTCTGTAATCTTTCTGAATTGGCTATTTGCTTATAGGCCAAATGAAACCAACTCTACCCCCAAAACAGTATTAATAAATGCTGAACTTGGGTTATAAAAGGTTTAGTCCCCCAGATCTCTATGTACTATTGGCAGGACAAAGTGAATAGGAATATTATGGTTTGCGGAAGAAACTGCTTGTGTGTTTTCTGCGATACAGCGGGCAGATAGTGTCTCAGGTGGGCAGGTGAAAAGAAGAGGTAGGTACTGAGCTGCTTCAGACTTGTCGAAGGCGCCCTTCCCTTCGTTCCCATCAAAATGAACGCTGCTGGAGAGAAGGCACTGGATGATACTCCCGTATTGCCAACCCTGGCATACTTTGAGTCTGTATTAGAGATTAAGTCACTGGCATGGCCAGCAGTAGCATTACCTAATCGTAGAGCACCAGGTTATCATAAGATGAATCTAAATGATGCTGAACTATCTTCCATCAAAGGATCACTGATGTACCACTGTGCATGTATAGCTTGGGTGCGTGTGCATGCAGACACACACACTTTAACCATTTCATTGGCCTTTTACCTCTGAGCCGGGGAGGTTTTGGGCTGAGACTGTGACCACTATCTCCCATCTTGGAGGAAAGCTGCAGCCGCTATTTCCAGAACTGGCGCTGTTTGCGTCTGTGTCTGCCTCTGACTCATGCTTCCCTAGAACTGCCCTGGGCATAATGCAAAGTCATTGTCATCATGAGCCTTCCTAGGGAGAGGCTCAGTGGAAAAAGTGAAGGTGGAGCAAACCTGGCTCCAGAACAGAAGGTGAAAGATACGTTTTTGTTTACTTTTGCTTAACTTCACATTCGATTTTTTTGGGAAGTGCTATAATCCTGATGAAGTTCAAGATAAAAGAGAGGAAATCTGACTTGTTGCTACAAGACTCCTTGCTCTGGTGTTCAAATTCTTGAACAGGACAAGGAGAAGAGAGTAAAATAACCCTCAGTGATTGTTGTAGTTCTTGAACATGTATTCATAGTTGCTCGGTTTTTAATTTTTTTGTATCAGACCTGTTTTGCAATCATACACTGTTACAGAGAAGGGGAGGGGAATGTATTATAAATATATTTGACCTGCAGTATTCTTATTACTTGTCTTTAAAGTGATCGTCCAATAATCTTGGCGGGTGAGACACATCGTTTAAATGAGGGTTAAAACTAAAGAAGTATATCTGTTGTATTCTTGGTGGCACTTTTTCCTGTGAAAAACTGTTAACAGCATATTTAAAAATACTTCCTTTTGGGCTTCCCTGGTGGCGCAGTGGTTGAGAGTCTGCCTGCCGACGCAGGGGATGCGGGTTCGTGCCCCGGTCCGGGAAGATCCCACATGCCGCGGAGCGGCTGGGCCTGTGAGCCATGGCCGCTGAGCCTGCGCGTCTGGAGCCTGTGCTCTGCAACGGGAGAGGCCACAGCAGTGAGAGGCCTGTGTACCACAAAAAAAAAAGAGAAAAAAAACAAAAACCTTCCTTTTTTAAAAAGACAGCTCATTATAGTAAATTGTAATATCAGAAATAATTCAAAATTAAAATAAGTGAACAATAAAATACTATTTCAACAATAGTTCAGTTTTAACAATAGCTCAGTATAAAGAGTTCATTTGTCAAGAGCATTTACTTCCCAGGCAGTTTCCCGACTCTAGTTTTCTTGGCAAGAGAAATGTTAATCTGTTGTGGATAGACACTTTTTTTCTCCTTTCCGAGAACATGTGTGGTTTCCATTAACTTCTCTCTCCACAGAACTTTGGAGATGGCCGCAGCTAATGCCTTGTGGGTCATCTGCGCTCTTAGAAGTAAATTGAAATCGTAAAGTACATTTCCTTCCCCCTAGAGGCCTTCATGATATGGAATTCATAGTCAGACAGATGGGTTGAAATCCCATATTCACCCCTTGCTAGCTTTTTAATCTTGAATAAACTAGCCTGTGTGAGCCTCAGTTTCCTCACCTGTAAAATAATTACTGTAACGCATTTAGCAAAGAGCTGCCGCTGCGTCATTGCTCACCAACAGTAGTTATTAATGTTGGTGGTGATGGGCTTTTACAATGCTGTTATCAGGGTTTAAAGTCATTTGTCATCCGTGGTGTATTAATGAGAACAGAAGTAACCCTGAGAACCAACAGGATAGACCAAGAAATGTGGCCACGGGAAGAATGGCCCTAAGGGCATGAGTTGGAACATCAGCCTGGTGTCTATGGGCCAGCTGAAGTATCCCCAGAGTTGAGACCGGGGAGGCAGCCCCATTACTTCTCTGGCAGGTCCCAGCCATGCCTAGAGGTGCACCTGTTTCCCAAGCTGACACATGAATCTGCTGTTTGGGGCCCCTCTGCCTCAGGGAAAAACTGCCTCACATTCTGTTGGAAGTTTCCACAGGGGTCCTCCAAAGAGAATTGTAGTTGAAATCATCAGAGCAGTTTTATTGATTTGGGTTCAGGTCTTAGTTAAAGTGATCTCGATTTGCAAAAAGTCTGGCTATCACGAAATACAGTGTTTGCTGGTGTCCTGAGCCCTATGTAATTCCAGGAAGCTTCTAAAGACAAGTGTTGAGATATCCCCATACACACACCCTGTAACCATAGAGGTCTGAGTTTACAGTAACTATTATTCTTATGTAGAACTGGCTTGGAATAGTAAGTTTCCCCAGGTGCTGACTTACTAATAGAAACCCACCCAGACACAGAAGAAATGGGCCCAGTGTTTGTCTCAACTATGAGTAATGGGTTGTGCGTGATTTTAAAAAGGGTTCTCAGAATGTCCTTGCTTATGTAAATCCAGGATCAATATTTTTTCAGGAAGAAGTCTTTACTGATAAGCCATAACATTATTTGATAATTAGATATAATTTTCAAGTAGTTAAAAGGGTCATTGGACAAAACCCTATAGACTGACACTGGCTTTTTAGTTGCTAAGGATTGAAGCTCCACATGCCCTCTACATTATGAGCATGCTTGAATTTTTTATGAGAAGGGAAGTCTTTTTTTATGCAGGATAATTTTCATGTCAAATGTTATATTAGCCAGCTAGCTCTATCAGATTATGCAGGTAACTGCTTTTACTCACCTGATCCCTAGTTTTCCCCTGTGAAGTTTATTTTAAATAGAGGTTAAGGAATGAGAGAGAAAGTGGGATGTGGACGAGGGGAATGAATCATGAGAAAACAGTGCTGGTCATTTTGTTAGTCCTTGGCATTCTTGGAATATTCTTACCTCTGTTGACAGAGAGCAGTAGTTCAGCTGCAGGCTCACAAGCAGTCAGGGACAGTGTGGGCCCCTGAGGAGGCCGCTGGAACATTCTCCCCATTTTCTCCCAGGCAGAACAGTGAGAGCCACTGGAAGGATTTCATAGGCCAGGGGGGTGCCACTCACCCAAGTGCTGCAGTAGTGTGCAGCCGTATAATATGTGTGACCCCTGTCAGGTGGTGTTTTTCTGTACTCCGGGCCCAAGTGTGGGGTTCCCCATGCCATTGGTGCCTGTGAGTCACTGTGTCTCTGAGCAGAGGGAAAACAGTTTTATTGCTTTCTTCTCAAAGTAGAGGAAATGCTCCAGAGTGGTGGGAGAGAAGGGGATAAATATAGTATTTCCTTTTTCCTGCCTGAATACTCTTTTCCACAACATTTCATTTTCATGAGATCCTATCCACGTCAACTAAAAATAATTCCAAGCCGTTTCTATCAGATTGGTCCTCTCATCACTTATGTACTTACTATTTTTTTTTCCCTATTCAGAAACTTTTGTACAGGGACATATGAGATGGTCCTAAAATGCATGTCTTCTGGACATGGCACATGTGCTGCAGCTTCCAGCTGGGAACTTCTGTGAGTAGGTGGCAGGGGCAGTCTTGGTGTCCTGGCTGTGGATGGTCAGAAAACTACAGAGACTCTGACTAGCTTATCCTTGCACTTAGCTCTGTCATGACCCTTTTTCCAGCAGGGGCTGTTCCATATGCTTGTCACCCTGCCCCTTCCAGCCTTCCATCAGTGAGTACTGTCAGCTCACAGCACTCAGACGTGGCCCCAGAGAGCCCGCTCCTTGTCTATAGTGACGGTACCGTCCGGTCCCTTGTTCTGCTGCGAAGAGACCCGTCATGAGTCTGCAAAGCAGAGCTAGCACATTGGCTGTAAGGCCCGACTGAGTAAAGCAGTGAGTTTATTTAATACATGCTCGGCAAGTTGGCTCTTTAAGAGATGGGAGAGGGGAGGCAACGTAGGTTGTCTTAGGGTATCATACGTGGTGTGCCTGTTTTACCAGATTAAGGTTTTTGATTATGGAAAATTATTAAGTTGATACTGATTTTAACAAATAAAACCTCAGTTTGAGGTTTGGGAGGTAAGTGGCTTGTATTAGATTTTTTTTTTTCTTTTTAACATCTTTATTGGCGTATAATTGCTTTACAGTGTTGTGTTAGTTTCTCCTGTATAACAAAGTGAATCAGCTACATGTATACATATATCCCCATATACCCTCCCTCTTGCTAGATTTCAATATGTGAACTAAACATAAGAATTTCTGTAGTTTCTCATTTCCTAATTGTTTAGCGTGTCCATTATCGTGTGTAGCCTAATGCCTGGCCTGGCTTTGCCCATTACAAAGGTCTTGTGTTCACAGGGTGGTGGACTCTGTTCCCAGACCCCAGCACTGCCCCAGCCGGCAGTGCACAGTAATAAGTAAGCTACTCGTGGTTACCAGCTAATAGGGCCGTGACCCGGTTTGAACTCCATAATGAGGAAAGAGCAGATTTATTTGCTCCCCCTGCATGATTCCCTCCCCTCATCCTCCTTTATTATCTTTAAGAGGAAATTGAATAGCAAAATTCTGCATTCTCATAATGTTAATAGCCTGATGTCATCTTTTCCACTCTGGAGTCAAGAAAGTAAGAGGGACAACCAAAACACAGATTTAACACTTTGTAGCTGTGCAGGGCTTCAGCTGTAGGCTCTGTGTGTGTATATATATGTTTTAAACTGCTTGTGTAAGGTGTAATGTACATACCATATAAGTCAGTGACAATTCACTGGTTTTTAGTAAATTTGCCAAGTTGTTCAGTCATCCCCAGAATCCAGTTTTAGAACATTTCCATCATCCCAGAAAGATCCCTGGTGACAATTAGCAGTCACTCCCCGTTTCACCCCCTCCCCAGTCCCTAGGTAACCAGTAATCTACTTTCTCTTTCTATACTATAGGTTTGCCTTTTCTGGATGTCATGTCAGTGGAATAACTCAATATGTGGTTTTACGTGTTTGCCTTCTTTCACTTAGCTTAATGTTTTTGAAGTTCATCCACATTGTAGTGTGTATCAGTAGTTTATTCCTTTCTATTCCTGAGCAGTATTCCATTGTGTGGTTGTACCACATTTTTGTCTGTCTGTTCACAGTTGGTGGACATTGGGGTTGTTTCTGGTTTGGGGCTATCTTTAAAGACTCACACAAGTTTTTGTGTGGACATGTGTGGAGTTTTTTTATTGTGTTTTGGGGTGTTTTTTTTTTTCTGTGTGTGTGTGGACATATGCTTTTAGTTCTCTTGGGTAGATACCTAGAAGTCATATAGTAAATTTATGTTTAACTTTTTAAGAACCTGCCAGATTGTTTTCCAAAATGGCTACACCATATTACCTTCCCACCAGTGATGTATGAGGGTTCCAGTTTCTCCACATCCCTATCACAGGCCATATTTAAGGAATAATCTTAACCTTTGACTCGGTTTTTATATTCTTCTGCACAGAAGAAAGCTAGGAACAATTTTAAGTATTTTGCAATTTTTCAAGCATCGTTAACACATGTTAACTAAAATTATAGTCCTTGGTACTCTATTCTCTCTAATCTCTTGGTTCTGCCACCAGGCATGCTTGCAATAGTTTGACAACTTTCCATTTAATTTTATAAACTTAATATAAAGTATGGAGGGGTGTGTGTGTAGGTATGTGTGTTAATTAATCATAATTAATATGACGTTAATTGTCTAAACATTGGCTTACTTTTAGAAGAGATTTATTTTTTGCACTTTTCTGTTTTTAGTTTCTCTTGTTATTCAAATCAAAGGTTGTAAGTTTATATTTCTGATTATATACACTGTTTTAATATAGACACATGTATCTATAGAACCATGTTTTATGGTGCTTTAAATAATTAAATGGTCAAGTTTCTAGCTTACAGAATTAGGTAGCTTTTAAGGGTTCTTTATTAAAAATGCAACTAGGGATGTTTGTATGAATCTGGGCTATTTCCAAAGATCTCACAAAAGTTTTACAGGAAGAATTTATCACATCACTTGACATGGCAGGGATTACTGTGCACGTTCAAGACCAAGTGGTGAAAGTAGCTCATTATTTTGTTTATTCTGGGATTTGCAGGTATGTTTTATTTTGGCGTGAGCTTATCAAATAAACTTATTTTTCTAAGTAAGTCATACACTCAGTCATGACCGAGCATTCTGGTAAAGTAGACATTTCATCATGGGTGAGGTTCACGACCGCTCTTTGGGTATGAGCCGAAGCATGAGTCTCAGAACACTCGTTACAGGCCCATTTGTCTTTTGAGTTTGTGATTGTTCAAAGTGGGTTTTAGCAATGACCAGCTTAAAGATGATACCCTTCAGGGAGGGCACGTGGCCTAACAAGAGGAAAGGATGAGAGGCACTCAAGCACCAAGTGACAGAAGTCTGGGAGGGAAATAGTGGCAGAGGTGATTTTCTTACGATCTGATAGCTGAAGAGAGAACCTCAGCTGGATACAATTTGCATGAATCAGTCGGGCTTCCGTACGCACTTTGTCATTGCGGGGGCAGTTTGGTGAAAAGGTGGTTCTCCCGGGTCAGAATCACCCCCATGGGGGTGATGTGGGTGTTGCAGTGATTGGGGGTGCTCCTGGCGTTTAGTGGCCTCAGCCTCAGTCCAGGAACATTATGCCTGCAATGCGCAGCAGTTTCCAGCATGGCGAGGAATTATTCTGTCTTCCACACAGTCTTCAGGTGTCTGCTAGAGAGTTACACAGGTGAAAAACCTGTGTCTAATGTTTAACCTTTAAGCTCTTTTATATGCACAGTTTTAATATTTACTGAATTATCTAGGAATGTGAGTGCCAGATAAATCTGGGAAGATTGTATTTTGTTGAATTTTCCCGAGAGTTGTTTGCCATTTTGGAAAATCTTGTCATCAGTGGGAATGCTTTTGTGTATGAGTAACTATACCTCACACCTACTTCAGTTTGTGTTAATAGCTGTGTGTTTATGGGGATTCCCTAGGCCTCTCATTGCTTCATTATGTCTTATAGGGTATTCAGGCTTGATAATACTGAAATCCGTATTAATGCATTCTGACCCACTTTCCTTTTAATTTTCCTTTATGTTAGAGATGAGACATTCTATTAAGGTCCCCGCATCATATGTGTTATGTGAGTTACGGCATTTAAGAATTTCATTTCAAGGACTTCCCTGGTGGCACAGTGGTTAAGAAACCACCTGCCAATGCAGGGGACACGGGTTCAAGCCCTGATCCGGGAAGATCCCACATGCTGCGGAGCAGCTAAGCCTGTGCGCCACAACTACTGAGCCTGTGTGCCACAACTGCTGAAGCCAGCATGCCTAGAGCCCTAGCTCTGCAACAAGAGAAGCCACCGCAATAAGCCCGCGCACCACGATGAAGAGTAGCCCCCACTCACTGCAACTAGAGAAAGCCCGCGCACAGCAACGAAGACCCAGTGGAGCCAAAAATAAATTAATTAATTAAAAAAAATTTCATTTCAAGATAGTGTTAAAAGTGAAGCATTGTTTGTATTATCATGAGAGCCATGGGCTCCAAGATACAATAGGTTTTTGGTTCATATTACCGAAATGTTGTGTGTGTGTGAGAGAGAGTAGGGATGCGACAGAGGTGACAGGAGGCAGTAGCAGCTCTCAGGTGATGCAGATGGCGCAAAGCATCCTGGTAATTGGGTGGAGGGCTACATGTCATTGATCTGTGCTCATTTTCTGTAAACCGATTCTCTAATGGGTTCTGTAACATTCCCTAGGATGCAGCCTTCTGGACTTGGCTGCCTTCACCAATGCAGAATCATCCCTGTCACCATGTGCCCTCTCAGTAGGGGAACAGTAGTGTCAAGAGGCCAGCCACGTACTTTTGAGAAGGGATGTGGTTGAGAGGTATAGAGCAGAGATGAGAGTGAAGAATTAAGCTCTTGGGCCTCACGATAACATTACTGAGTTCCTTAGGGGTGTTGCATAGATGCAGACGTTAAATCGCTTTACCAGTCTCAACTTTCCTGGTCTTTGCCTTTTTGTCGGTCGGTGTGTGCGCCTGACAAGGAGCCATGCCCTGTTACACATCAGAGCAGCCCCTTCCACAGCCTGTGTTTTCTTAGCAGCGTAGAGTTAGTCGGAGCCCTCAGGTGTAAGCTCCCTTCTCCCTGCGTGCTGCATTTCACCCACCTGGGCTCTCAATGCCCTCCTGAGCTTGTGGACACCTGCCGTCCGTTCATCACTCCAGGCCACTTGGTGTGATGCCAAACACGTGTCATGCCACGTTTGAGAGACGTGGCATTTTACTGGCTGTTTTAGCACTGATCAAAGTTTGTAGATTTTCTAATAACGTTCTCCTCCTTCTTGTATTTGTTATTGATGTTTTGGACGTTACAGTGATGATAAGCACCTTCTCCAGCAGCTTATCAGGGACACGGTGAAGAGGAAAGAAGTTAATTCAGCCATATCATGAAAACTCCTGAGAAAGGTTTACTCAGGGGCAGGAGGTTGGAATTAATTTTAATTTGGTTTCATTTGTGATAACCAAGCCACTGTTAACATAAAAACTTGAGTTTCCACTAAGCCTTATTAGCATATACCTTTGAGAGTGCCTTGATTAAATCTGAGTGCTACCACAGGGCAGCATAGGCTACAGCAGGCCCAATTGGGCTGATTGGGTAGGCTCCCCGGGGACACCAGTTCATGTTGCTCAAATTGCTAAAATCTAGATTGAATGCCAAGTTGACTGTTGCAGCCGTGGTATGTTCCAATTTCTGCGCAGGGTAACTAAGTTTTGTTTTCTGTTGCGGCACCTTTCCTGTCTTTTTATTTCAGTTCAGCATATTTAGTCCCCGCCTTCCAGTTTCAAACAAACCATGAGCCAAGGAAATTAACATTTTTTTCTCATTATAGAAGTGATACTGTCGATTAGAGAAAATCTAGGAAATCTAAGAAGGTGGAAAGAAGAAAATTGAAAACTACCAGTAATCCAGTTATCCAGAGAGCTACTTACTCTGAATATTTTGGTATTTGTCATTTAAATCTTTTGGTGAAAATAATTATTGAAAAAGAGCGAGAGCATGTTTTTATTTGTCACTTCTACTTTGTGACTTCAAAGGTGGTTCATTCAGGTTACTGTTTCAAAAAAATTTAATTCAGCAATTTTGAAATTCTGCCTTTTTGGAAAGATCTGTACTTTTCCTAAAAGGTAACTTGACTGACATGTACTGGAATTCAGCATTTAACTGCAGCTGTAGTCCTGGCTTTCCCCAGGACTTGTATACCTTAACCAAATCTGTTTGAAAACAATCCCCAGTATACTGGAGTAAACTTTTGTAAATACAGACTGCAATCTGATACCACTGTCTCATGAATGGATGGTTGGACTGGGTAATGAGGGCTTGCGGATGACTCCTTTTACCTTTGACTTTCTGTGACAGTCGATGTAAAAAGTGGCAGCAGCTGTGCTGTTTTTCCTCTTCTTCTCTCAATGGGAATCAAACTGACATCCATTTCAAGATCTGAGGGTATGCTACCAGCTCACCTTGTGACTTGTGTGTTGAGCTTGTAGTCACAATATGGAAATTATGGAAGATGAGCCTCTGTTCAGCAATTAACTGTGAGGCTCTTTCTGTTCTACTTTAAGAGTTATGCTGAAATCGATACTCTCAACTTATTTCTAAGGAATATGCAGTCACACAACCATCTCCTGCTTTCTGGCTTTTATTAAAATGCAAGTAGTCTTAACTTCAAAGTAACATAATTGAATCCTGAAAGGGGTTATTACTCTGATGCTTTGCTACTTCTTTGGTATTTTTGTTTTACCTTCCAGCCTGGCTGGCTTTTCTGACCATCTTGCTCTCTACATTGGTGAAAACCCCTCCTGGCGAGGTGTGGTCCCAGGCTAGTGGAAAGTCTGGTGTTTGCAGTGCCTGGCTCATCTCTGGGATATGCAGGCACACATGCACCCCACAAGCCCAGTAGTGTTAGCACATAAAAGTGCATGTCAAATGCACATTTGTGTGGGTGAAGAGCATTAATTATTTTGGCAATTAACAGATTTCTCTTCATTTACCTGTATTTACTTAAGTGAAATGGAGTCAGTGCTTCTCTCTGTATTTGTTCTTCACGATCTGCTCTTTTTAGTTTAAAAGGAATGTCATGAAACTTAAGTAGGCCGCCTTCCCTCACAACATCCAGTAGCAGAACGTGTTGGGCGTGCGCCACGTGTTCCCAGAGAACCGGAACGTGATGTCAGGTAGGTCTCCATTTTAATGTGAGGAGGAAGTAAGTTCCTTAGAGCAGCTTTTTGTAGGAACTGATACCTGATTGAAACCTCGCCATCATCAAAGACCGGGAGCACAGCTCTGTGCTGATGCCCTGACAGTGGCCGACAGGTGGAGCTTGAGGTTGGAGCTGCATGCTCCTGAAGACCAAAAGGGACTTTTGGGTCTTACTCCCACAAGGCACCAGAGAGCTGCTAAAGCTCAGCTGTGCATCCTCTTTCAGCTGGAATGCTGGAGGGTGGGAGAACTAGAACATACATTTCCTCAGCGCTCGCTGGATGATGTCATCTTAGGTTCGCTTTTCCAAATGTATCTCAATTCAGACAAGTGAACGCTATCTGCCCCGTCTTTCAACCTGTCCCATATATCTGGAGGATTCTCCAGTTTGTCGACTGTGTGCCACAGCTGAGCGGCTTTGATGTTCCACTGACTCCACCCCTTCTTTTGATTACATGTTTCTGCTAAAGACATCTTTTTCCAGTGTTTATAGGGGGCATGAATAAGTTGCTCAGTCCCCTGTAGTTTTTTGTAATTTGTGGTTTCTCTCATCTTGTATTAAGCATAACATGGAAAGGGGCCTGATCAGAAGGCATATGTCCCAGGATATCAAACTAATGTGAGGTGGCTGGAAACCTCTGGTGTGTGACTTGGAGTAGGCCTGGAGACATGCTTTGTCCTATGTGTCCAGGAAAACACCATTGGCCCTGACTGGCCGAGGCCAACTGCTGGTAGTGTGCTTTCCTGTCAGGTCACCCCTCCTAGAGCTGTAGGTACACCCGCTGGCCCTCTCAGAGTGCTGGGGCTGGCCAGGTGTTCTGCAGGTGCAGGGTAGCCATCCTGGGCCTGACGGTCTATTAGGCCTTGCGTGGCCCTCAGAAGGCCTGTCCCTTCAGGACCAGAGTGGACTTGGCCTCTGGGGAGACGAGGCGGGCCCTGCAGCGCTGTTTTTAAAATGTGCCTCTCAGGTATGTTCTCATTTAAATAAGTTGTTGTTCAAAGGTGTTTCCATTGACACAAGCCGCAGGGTGAAATTGAGAGATGTTTTCCTCTGTCGTTTGGGAGGGCCAGTGAAAGATGGCGATGTTCACCTTCACCTTAGGTGCCCAGTGGGACTAGTCAGAAGAACTGATGTTCTCTCAGCATATCGCTGCTCTGTAGGTCACTCTTGAGGCCCAGGTTTGGCACATTTCACATTTTGGCACATTTCAGTCGTACCAGAGGCTAGTTATTTATAACTAGTAAATGATAGTTAGGAATAAATGCACATTCACTGAAGCGGGTCAGTAAATACACAACTGAATAAAGTTAGGGCAGGGTGATTTGTAGTTATTCCCACTTCCGTGCCTTATTGCTGATTTTGTAGGATGTGCTGCCCTGAAAGGTTCCCCGTAGGTCTTTACTGAGTGGGGGTGTGTGTGTGCTTGTGTGTGTAATGGGGATAAGGGTTTTCTAATATTGGGCCAAGTGCTAGAACACTTGAGTTCATTTTAGAATGGCTATTTTTAGGGTACCCATGTAACTTCCAATGAGATTGGAAACAGTGCAGCTGGAGGCACACCTGACGTGGTTGACTTCAGCCAACACAGATAGCTAAGAATAGCCCCACGACTGGGTGCTGTTAGTCTCAGAGGCAGTGTTTTCCTGCTGGGGTCATGGAGGCCAATGGTTGGCACAGTTGAGGTGCCAGCCTAGTGTGTCCTCATTTCACCTCTTCTTTTGATACCTTTGTTCTTCCAATGCTAGTCTCTCCTCCCGCCTGTCAGTTCAGGTGCTCATACCCTCCAAGTGCCCAGTGTGTGTCTCCATTCTCATCTTTTGTTCCTGCAGCAGCTCACATGGTGGCTCCTTCCCTCCTGCAGAACCTCTTCGTCCAGTTTTCCTCTCCTTCCACCCCATCGTGTTCCTTTAGCTCGACTTTCTTCCATAGGTGCTATGATAAACCAGGAGAATTGATGGGCTTATGTGTGTGTGGTCCTCTCCCCACTGGTCAGTGATTCTTCATATTAAAAGAGATTTACTGGGGCTTCCCTGGTGGCGCAGTGGTTGAGAGTCCACCTGCCGATGCAGGGGACGCGGGTTCGTGCCCCGGTCCGGGAAGATCCCACATGCCGCGGAGCGGCTGGGCCCGTGAGCCTGCGCGTCCGGAGCCTGTGCTCCGCAACGGGAGAGGCCACAACTGTTGTGAGAGGCCCGTGTACCGCAAAAAAAAAAAAAAAAAAAGAGATTTACTGAAGGTACAATTCCATAACTTAAAGTGCCCTCCTTCTTGAAAATGAAATATTAGGTTAATTATATGACACTATAACTAATAATAAATTTAACCTAGTTAATATGCCTTTCACCAAAAATATCACATGGGAAATTTTTGACATTTAAAAACATGAGCTTTACATTGAGTCTTTGGCAAGATTCAGCAAATCACAATACTGTTTTTTTTTGTATTTATTTTGTGACATTTCAGAAATGGGAATATCGTGTAGCCAGAAGTTAAATGCCCAGAATCCCATGTGTGAGCAATTAAATGTAGTGTACTGTAAATAGAAATTTATAATATCAGATTACATTATGTGCTTAACCAAATGGAGACTTTAAATTTTTGTGTGCTGTTCTCTGCCCCTGTTTTGCTGTCAGCTGTATCAGGGTAGTGAAGCCATCAAAAATGAGAGAATTGCTTTCTGAATGACATGTTGAGGCCATGTCCCCACTTTGTCCTCTATTAGAAGTTTGGTTTTGAGTCCTGACGTTCGTGTTACTTTGTTCTCAGGGTACATATTTGAAAGCTATATTTTTCAGATATATGTGAAACATAATCAGTATTCTTTTTTTTTTTTGCGGTACGCGGGCCTCTCACTGTTGTGGCCTCTCCCGTTGCGGAGCACAGGCTCCGGATGCGCAGGCTCAGCGGCCGTGGCTCACGGGCCCAGCCGCTCTGCGGCATGTGGGATCTTCACGGACCGGGGCACGAACCCGTGTCCCCTGCATCGGCAGGCGGACTCCCAACCACTGAGCCACCAGGGAAGCCCCCATAATCAGTATTCTTATTTCATGCTGAAAGCCAAGATGTAAGCAGCAATTATTTTAACTTTATTCTTAACTATACTTTTGGATAATAGCTTAGACAGGTGTCTTCATAAAGGGGATCCTTGACAAAGGAAAATAGATTTAGATATGCACTAAAACATACCTTTTCCCTCCATTTTCTCCTTCCTTACAATAGGTAGATTTGATAGAATAGCATCAGGGTATCAAAGGACAAAACTGGTAAATGCAAATTGAGTTCTGACACAGATCATAGAGATGAGAGAATTTGAGACCATGCTGCTCATAACTTGGGAATTGTAAATGGGGTGGAAATGGCATGAGGAGCGAGGTTGAAACAGTTTGAAAGTAAAGGTGAGCTAGTCTTGAAAGTCTACGTGGGTATTAATAATTTTGTCCTTAAGCCACACACTGGGGGCCTGTGAGCCCTCCTTTGGCTCATCAGTTTTTATGAGCCAAGGGCTAAAGGCGCTTGTTTGGAAGATGTAAATATCCTCGTGTTTTTAATGGAGAAATGTTGGAACAATCATGCTTTCAGTTCTGATCAGCTGACTGTCTTTGATTTGACATGGGCCACACAGATAAAGCAGATACTGTTTCAGTGTTGTAATATGGACCTCTGGAAAAAGGAGCTTGACAACTAGGCCTTGCTGTGATTCTCTCCATGGCTGGATTGGATTGATTGATACAATTTGGTTTTGTTATTATGAACCTGGGATTGAAGTGGGAAGACATCCTATACTAACATAGCATTTCATTTAATAACTTGGAAGGAAAACATTTTTAACAGTAATCACATACCAATTTTCTCCTGAAACTGGACATTAATTGTTGGCATATTTGAAAAATCTGCTCCTGTTCGACATCCCATAGGGACAGTCATTAACCAGAGATAGCAGTGTGACTCAAGTTGAGGACCAGTTGGAATATCTTGAATATCTAAGCAGTAGTAAAACTCTAAGGAATTTCCTTTGTATTGGTGATTTGCGGGTATTTTTTATAGGAATTCCTTTGACACCAGATTCAGGTAATATTTTTTAAAGCAATTGCTTGTGACATAGCTTGTCTGTCAGTAAAAGCAGGCACCCACCCCCTCTTAATTCGTTCTCCCAGACGTGCCTCCTACCTTGTGCTTTCAGATGCTTCACCTAGAAAATGAGCATGAGAGTTCTGATTGTAGACCTCAAGGAGAGGCTCCCGTGACACTGGTCGCACTGAGTTTTCTTGAATACAAAGGGTTATACAAATATTTGTGTTTTAAATCTTCCTAGATGTTTTCTGTCTAGTGATTGAGATGTCTTTAAGAATTTCTGCTGTGTTTAAGGGTTCCTTTATGAGGATGTACATATGTATGATCCTGTGTGAGCACATCTCTCTAAGCCTAAGGTTGAGCCCAGTTGCAATCTTCCAGTGACCTTGCTTGCTTTTTCAAGATCTTACCACTGATTTCTCAAGACACTTTAAAGTATTTAGCTATTTGAAAATATGGAAATAAAATCTTTTGATTTTATTTTTGAAGTTGGTCCTACTTTCTTTTAATCTTTGCCTATGGAAAGAAAATTCTAAGTTTTAGATAAATTCCTTAGAGTAGCAACCCTTAAAATGACAAGAATCATAATGGAAGGTGGGGGAAGGTCTTTCATCCCTTATAAAGGTGTTTAATCTTTTTTTAAAAAAGCTTTCCTTACTCCTTAATTATCTTAAATATTGGCCATAAAATAAAATATGTATTTACTTGCTCTTAAAAAACAAAAATCTGGCATTGCATTCCTTTCAGCAGATGTCAGAATGGTAGGGAATTTTTTTTCATTGTGGGGAAAACATTGTATTTTGTTCCAAATGTCACCAGGCATGATATAACTGAGATGGAAGAAAGCTGTTGCCATGAGTTCCACATGTGACCTCGAGTTGCTAGGCTTGAAGTCAGCCTGGTGGAGGTCTGGGTTTTGGAGCCCTGTGATCTTGTTCTTCCAGCCTGACCACAAGCTTGTCCTAGCAGTCAGTGCCCCGAGTGTCTTCTCTTGCCCGTTCAACTGTTAGGGGATCAGATGCTCACTGCGATTTGGCAAGATAGGCGTTCTCAGTGTGCCACTTGCAGAAAGTGGTGACATATGTTAGACTTTTCATTCGAAGCAGATACGCTTCTTTTTAGTTTGAACATCACCGAAGTATGAGGTGTCTTCAGCCTAAGAGTGGGCATGAAAACTGTAGGAGAACACGTAGAGGCTTCTGAAGTTTTTTACCGAAAAGACCTCAGAGCACGTTGTTGGTAGTTTAGTTATAGGTGACTGTTTTATGAAGTTTCAGGAGTAACATATTTTTTGTCCACCTTTTAGCCTTTATTGTGACTTAAAGAGGGGAAATTTTTCTTTAACAACCTTTAACCATTTTAAGAATTATTTGTTTATTTTAACCAGAAGTCATTCTTTGTTATTTTAACCAGAAAGCTGATTAGAGCTCGCTGATAGAAAATCATGGTCTGTACAAATAACCATGAAAAATATCTTTGTCCTTGGCACCTAAAGTCGTTGTCAGAGTATTGCCTCATTTGATTATAAAGGGTGTGTAGGGTTTTATTGTTTGAGATAATGATATAAAAAAATGCAGTGTCTTGGGCACCAGAGCTTGATGAATTCAGGTGTTTTACCAAGTAGTTTAACTTGCAGTTTTCCCCTGGTATAGTCACATTTCTTTTCCACTCCTAATTTTGTGGAGTGAATAAAGCATAACCTTTGTTTTAGGCACAGTTTCTTCTAAGAGGTTGCTGGAGGACTGAGGAAAGACCGTTTCAGGAGTAGTTAACTATCCAGTTTGCTAAACTAAAAAGGAAACTTCACAAGCTCTATTCATTCCTCTTCAGCTGAAAGCCGAGTGCTTTTAGACACTCTTGGAGAAGGGAAGTGATCAGTCCTGAAAACTATGGCAACATTATAAGTGATTTATTTAAATAGTGTAGCCTAGTACCTGGCAGGACAAGCTAAGAAATTCCTAAGGGTTAATATCTGGCTTCACTTTCGGATATACGGTGATCCTGACTGGCTTTCTGACTGAGCCCCCATTTACAAAATGTGACCGTGAGTGTGATGACATGGTGGGGAATGTTGGCACCTCAGACCTGTACGAAATACATGGCACACTCCTTGGATGAAGGTTTCTCAGTGTGGGAGATGCTTTTAGAGTGAGAAAGCTTCCATCTATTTATCCATCCACGCTGCATGCAAAGCAAGTTCTATGTCACTTGGGCTTGTATCTCCCAAATCTGAAGCTACACACACTGTCCTGTTACAGGAGGAGGGACACAAGTTTCTTGAAGAATAAAGTGCATTCAAGCAGGACAAAAAACCACACTGATTTCTCTCCCATTTTATCCATGGCGATGGTATAACTAAACCAGACTCTCTGGAAAACTAGATACCATCAAGCTTGAATGACAGGCTAGATAGGAATGAGCCCACCCTGGAGTGCAGTTGGGGAAACATACTATTTCCAGCAGCTTCCATCTAGCATGCATCAGGCTGTGAATGCTTCTGTGCTTTGGTTTCCAGGTAACTTGCACAAATTTTAAATCTGAGTATAAACATATACCCCTCCCCCCAAAATTAAAAAAACAAATAAAATTATAGAAAGCTTAATGATATAACCTCTGTTTGCCACAGCCCTCAGTAACTACAGCAAACAAATCCAGGCAACTACCTGACTATTTAAAGATTCTGGTAGTTAAACCTAGAAAATGAAGACAAAGCAGCTTAAATAACTCCGTTTGTTGTGAAATGCTGACTCTTTTTACAGTACAGGCAAATCATGGGTACTCTACCTCCAGCGTCCCCTGCCAGAGAAGAGATTTCTTTTCCTGTACTTTTAATTAGTCCTGCATTAAAATTCTTAGAAGTTGTAGATCTTGTTATTGTCAGCAGAGCGCTCAGTGCATGAAGGGGTACTAGATGAATACTGGCTTTGTTGGTCTCCGCCAGTCATTTTTTCCTATAGAAGCTCTTTGGACTCAAATATTTAAGTGTCCAAGTTCTGGGTGGGCAGGCGCTCATCAGTGACTCCCCTGCCACAAGAAGGGAGATGATAGGAGCGGTCCCACCATCAGGGTGGCTTAATATTGCTATTGGAGATCTGGACTTGAAGGTAACCTTGGTGAGTTTGAGTTTATAAACGAGGTGGATTGAATATGGTTGCCTGTAAATTTGGCAGTCTAAGTGATCTTGTTAAACTAGCCACTGTTTAGATTCACGTGGAAAACTGACCAGCTCTAGGTTTGAAAAAACGGTTAGTGTGGTCCGGTGGATGGACAGAAGTCAAATGGAACACCTGTGGGTATGTGTTCAATGCCTTTAAATATTGAGTAATGTGATGGCAGGAAGGGTTAGGAGGGGATCAGCCAGGCCACTTTATATGCTTTTGGAGTCTGCATCTTGAACAATGTGGATCAGTTGAGACAGGTCCAAATTAAAAAATATATATATATTATGGGGATAAAAAATAAGACCTATGAGATAAGATTTTAAAAATTGGATCTGTTCCATCTAGGAATAACAATGTTCAGGGCTCTGGGGATGAGCTGGCACCAGGGTCCTAACCTTTGTGCCGCAGACAAGTCATTGGGTGCCTCTGGGCTTAAAACTCTCACGTAATGAGGAAGCCAGACACCCTGCCATCTTTACCTTTATTCTGGTATTCAAAGGAGGTGATCGCAAGCTATTCTTTATTTTCATAGCACAAAAATTAAGTGACCTAAATTACATTGGCAGGGTTTAAGAATGATATTTTTGTGAATAATAAGTCAATAATATACTGTGCTACGAATAGAAACAATGAACAAATTCATGTATTTTTACATGGTTATCCTCAATGCTAATTTTTCATGGCTTCACCAAAAACAGGATCACAGTTTTAAGCAAGTCCTATCTTACCAGCAAAACAACAACATTTTACTTAAGAAATACTTCTCTCAAAAGCTTTAGGGCAAGCTGTACAAACAAACAGCTTATGAGTTTGCTAATTTGTTTATCCCTGCTATGGGCATCATGCTTTTTTATTTATTCAGTCGTTCATTCATTTCTTATGTTACTGATTTTAAGAAATCTTTTCAATAGCCACTGACATTATCGTCAAGAGCAATGATTTGTGATGGCAGACTAAATAAGATTGCTGACATTTTTTTATTCTTCAGATTTTGTAAAAACAGTTTTCAGGATGTTAATTTTTTATAGTTATTGCATGATTGATAATTTCCTTTTCCCACAGAACTAAAGCATGTTAGAGATGCTATTTTAGTTTAATTTAATTCTGGGACTATAATAAGAATAGCATTAGGGGCATGTAAGAGGAACTAGAAGAGGAGAGCATAGGACCTCAGTAGGGGAGAGAGGAGCACAGGGTCAGGAGACTTTGAGGAGACAGCTTCACCAGAGGGTTCTGCTTCCCCAAGCCCCTTCCCACAGGCTTGCACCTACATTGATAGGAACGTACGAAATCAAACAGCCATTACTTTCCTGTGCTTTGTAAAATTTAATGCCCAAGCCTTTTTATTCTGCATTTTATTTTCCCCCTTTAGAATTATATAGCTACCAGGAATGGTTTTCCGAGAACTAGAGAACAAGGAGGGCTGTATATCATGATGTGCAATTCTGCTAATAAAATTGGCGATCAAATACAAAGCCAAGTTTAGCCTTTAGCCTTAGACCATTGTAAAGCCACATGATAAGCACCTTTTTCCAAAGGAAAAAGGGCAGAGGCCCAGGCCCAGGTGTGTTTCATCTTGGGTTACTACCCATTGCCTGAAGCGGCACGTTTTCCAATTCTTCCCCAGATCCTGTCTCCATCCCTGAGATTAAATGGGAGAGCAGGGAGGTGTCTTCTTCCCGCTCCTCTCCTTCACTTATTTCTGACCACGTGCTCCAGGAGCCGCCTGTTGGTGCTGCAGGCTATATCATCCTCTCCTGCTTGCATGTTCATGGAGGTGGAAGCCATGCACAATAGAACCCCCTGCAGCTCAGCCTCCTTCTCTTGCAGGGGTTCAGGGACTTAATTGTGAGTGATCCCATCTCCTCATGCCATTTCGGCTCCATGGACAGTAATGCCAAATGAGAGCCAAAGATATAAAAAAACATATCTAAGTGAGGAATGATCGGAAAAAATGGCTTTTCTAATGTAAGACATGGTAAAGAATTGTACTTCATTCCTCAGTGAAGAGTTTATCTGGAAAGATATGGCTGTTTGTTTCCCTTTGGAAAATATAACTGTGAACTCTGTAAAACATAATCAGGCAGTTCCCTGGCAAAGTCTCTACACAATGAAAAGAGAAGATAATGGTGTTGATCTTGTGGACATGTGGGTTGTTCCAGCCTCTTACCCGTTCCTTTTACTACATAGACACTTTGTCAAACTTCTCAGACCAAAAGGTCCTGTGCCATTCAGACTTAGCCAGGTTTAACCTATGTGAATGAAACACTTGGGGGCAAAGGAAGACCCTACGCTGTTAACAGCAGTAACATGCCCTCTGAACATTGTAGGAAATGGCCTCATGGAAGGATTGATTCATGCTGGAAAAATAGAAAATAAGGGAAACTATTCAGAAATAAGACTGTCTTTTAAACCAGTTATGTAATAATGTAAGATCTGATATAGCCAGATTGTAATTGCAGTGCTGTGTATTCAGAGTCCATGTGTATGTGTGTGTGGGTCTGTGTTTGGGGGAAGGAGGAATGACACTTTAAAAATTACATTAAACTGGGCTGTGATCTCACCATATGTGATGAATTGAACACAACTCTTCTGCATTTAATGAAGACTTTAGCCTTTAGGGGTAAATAAAACATCCCTAAACAGGGATGGCCTGAATATTTTTTACTGGCTGTAATAATTAAAGCCATGAAAAAGGTGGTAGGGTTATGTTACTTATTAACTTGAATCGCTCTTAGATTTGATCAAGACGTGGTTGCTTATGGCGTTTTGTTTCATGTTTGTCCTTTGTTTCATTGACATGCTCTGCCCAGTCCTCTGTGGCACTATAAGAGCAGCCAGGCAGTTAGGAACCAGACCCAAAAGGGCTTTTAGACCCCTATCCAGCTTTCTTCTCAAACCTCTCCAGCAACCCCAGCAAACTTTTCTACCCCTAGAAATGAACCTGAAATCCCCCCATAAAGGTGTGTACTTGGAGGGAGGTGAGAAGAGGGACCTCGAAGAAATCTCCTTTTAGAAGGAAAAGATTAGAGTTCAGGTGTAGTGAAGAGATTTTTTTTTTTACAATAAATTTATTTATCTATTTATTGGCTGCATTGGGTCTTCGTTGCTGTGCACGGGCTTTCTCTGGTTGCGGTGAGCGGGGGCTACTCTTCATTGTGGTGCACGGGCTTCTCAGTGCGGTGGCTTCTCTGGTTGCGGAGCACGGGCTCTAGGCGTGCGGGCTTCAGTAGTTGTGGTGCGTGGGTTCAGTAGTTGTGGCTCACAGGCTCTAGAGTGCAGGCTCAGTAGTTGTGGCACACGGGCTTAGTTGCTCCACGGCATGTGGGAGCTTCCCGGACCAGGGCTCGAACCCATGTCCCCAGCATTGGCAGGCGGATTCTTAACCACTGCGCCACCACGGAAGCCCTAGCTAAGAGATTTTAAAGAATGCTTTTATTTTCCTCACATGTTGAGCCAAACATTAAGAAGCGGTGAGGTTGATTATGAGAGGAACTTGGAACCCAGATGTATTAGTGTCCTATTTCTGCTGTAACAAATCCAGTGACTTCAAACAACACAGATTTATTATCATATGGTATCTGGAGGTCAGACGTCCAAAATCACCTTCACTCGACTAATGTCAGGATGTCAGCAGGCCTTTGTTTCTTTCTGGAGGTGCTAGGAGAAAATCCATGTCCTTGCCTTTTCACCTTTCAGAGGTCCCTGCATTCCTTGGCGCATGACCCCTTCCTCCATCTTCAAAACCAGCAAGGTAAGGCTGAGTCCTTCTCATGCTGCTACCTCTCTGGTTTCTCTCTTTCCTGCCTTCCTTCCTCACTTACAAGGATCTTGTGGTGGTATTGGGCCCTCCTGGATCATCCAGGATCATCTCCCCATCTTTAGGTCAGTTGATTGACAACCTTAATTCCCCTTTGCCATGTAACCGAGCATAGTCGTAGGTTCCAGGGATTAGGACGTGGCTGTTATCCTGCTCACCACACCAGAGAATGTTGATAATGTAAAGGGTAAGCGAATTGGGGAGTTCAGAGGGTTGGATAGAAGACAAATACAGGGTGTGGTATTAGAAATGGGTTTTTACAGCTTCTTTTACTACAGTTTCTCATAGCTACCATCAGGAAAAATACATATATTGATATATGTATATTTACACACACATATATGCTATAACAGTGGAAAAAGTCATTCATATTTTTAGCTTAAGTGGGGTCTTACTGTTATATCCAATGTCAACTGCTGAATTTTAAGTGTGACATCCAAATAATTTATAATTTTAGTTTGGGGGAAATTAGCATTTCTCTGTTCAAAAGAATGATCCAATTATTATAGTTTTATTAACTTTAGAATTAGTCATGTTTTGTCTTGTGAACATTTTTGTGCTGTAATTTGTTTTTATTAACACAACTGCATAGGAGAACCTCCAATAAAAATGATACTCTATTTTAAACACTATGAAATTCTTTTCGGTGTGCACATCTGTAAAAATTTTATGTAGTTTTAACCACTCTTGTACATGTTCTTGTGTGTTAAGTGTCTAGACTTTTCTGGTTCCTTTTCCCCAGTCATTTAAGGTTTTGGGTACTGTGTTGCCCGTCCTGCCCCCCTCAAGGTCATGGCAAAGTCAGCTGAGATAATAGATTTGTTAAGTTCCCTGGGAGAAAAGCGCCACATGCATTTGCATAAAGCAGAGCTGCAGTGGTTAAGCTGTCAACAGCTTCCTGGTAGAAAATGTCCCTGAAATAGATATGACATTTACCTGTAATGGCTTTCTTTGCCTGTGAAATTAATAGTGTAAGGCTTTTAAAAAAGTTATTATCTTAAAATTTTTCTAAGGTTGAACCTATTTTAACAAATTTTCATCATTTAGTTACTAAAAATTAGTGCTAATGGGCACAAGATCGAAACTTTGATCTTGCTACAGACGGTTACCTTAATACAAAATTGACTGTGGTGGGTCCTGGCAGGTGGGGAGATTCAGAGAAGACATCCCAGGCGTGCAAGGAGCTCAGAAATTTGAGCCTATGCACAGTAGCACTCTAATGATTCTGTTACATGGCGGAATAGAACCGCCTACGTGGGAATGAATGAGAGAACAAAACCCAGAAAGCAAAAATTGTTTCTGGAAGGGTTCTTGAAAAAGGTAGCCCTTGGAAAGTGATTCACAGAGAGGGAGAGCAAGAGAAGTCCAGGCATGGGGATATCAGTTCATATTGGGATTGAAACTGGAAATGAGCATATTGAACAACACACATGGGGGCATACATGTCATTGTTTTAGTCAGGACAGAAAGATGGGAAGGCCGGGGTCAGAGCTGTGCATTAGTGAAACTCGCCCGGCTTGGCAGTGGTGGGCAAAATGGGTTTAATAATCCAGGTTTTTGCAGCAGGGCAGGTCTGATTCACTAAAGGGGGGCGCTGGAAATCAGGGATGAGAAAGGAGTTTTTTGGGCAACTGGTTTACATTTGCTGGTTATTTTGGTAGGGTCACCGGTTGTATTCCTCACCCTCTGCTACTTGTCTGCACAGTTGGTCTTTTAAGGAACTTTGAGGAGGAGGGTGGGCCATTGTTAATTCACGCCCAGGAGCGAGCAAAGTGGGCGCCAAGAGTGTTTCCTGATTTCCTGACAACTCTCAAGAGTTGGGTCGAGTTTTTAATGGATGAGAGAAGGAAAGTCGCAAAGCTTGTGCCCAAGGTCACTAGGTGAGTAGCCCGGCAGGATTAGACCCGGGTTGTAGGTGACTCGTCAGCGGAAAGGTGCTCCTAGTGCCTACTATTTATGTGTTCGGAGGAAAGGACGCTAGTGTTTAATTAGGGGTAGTTTCATTCCCCTGCAGCAGGCAGGGCCCGCATCGGGCCACGCAGTGCGTGGTGCGGGGAGGGGGGCCGCAGCTTGTGGGGGGCGGGGGCAGGGCCAGGGCCAGGGCCAGGATGCCGCTCCGTGGGTGGCCTTGCGTCCCTGCCCCACCCCCCTTCCGTCTCGCGCCGACAGTGCCTCCGCACGCGCGGTGGGCTGACACGCAGACTATGAGGCCACCCTGGGCAGTGGTGTGGGCGGCAGACTTTAGCTGGGGCCTCGCGGTCGGTGTCGGGTGAGGGTCCAGGGCATGGAGGAAGCACCGCTTGCTTGGTTTAGGTTTAGCACACCTAAACCCTTGTTGTTTAGGTGTGCTCCCGGCTTTGGAGCCCGGCTTCTGGGCTGGATTCACATGAGAGCCCCTAAACCGCCCCTCCCCCCCATCTTCCCTGCGGAGACCGACTGCGCCTTCCTGGTGGACGCTGGTGGCTCGGTCCTCTGGCGAAGAGCTAAGGGTTTCTGTCCGCAATGAGGGATCCCGCGTGTTCACCAGGACCTCGGCTGTGGAACCAAGAGAGTTGCTCAGATCGATTGCTGCACCACAGCCGCAGCTCCACTAAGAGCTGGGCACTGTAATTTTGGTCTCTTCCATTCATAATTCCATTGTCCTCGTGCTTCTAATTTGGGTCATTCTTTGCTTTGAGAGACGAACGTGCTCCGGGGACAGATGTCAGCCCCCGTAATTAAACTTAGATGAAGTTAGTCGAGAGCGGGGAGCTCGATGTGCAGCGATTTAGGACAGCATTGCCCAGCGGGCCCGGCAGAGTTGGTAGTGCAGTTTGGGGACTTGCTTTGGAAAGGAGTCACCCACCCCCGCTTTGAAGGGCGGGCGGAGCTGGGTGATGCACAGGTGGCTCCAAGCACTGTTGGCCAGCAAACGACTGTGCTCTGCTTAGAAAAAAGAGGGTAAAACGTTTCGGAGATAGGGTTTCTTTCAAAAACAATAATAATTTTATGGGATAGGGCTACTGATTTGACTTGCAAAATGGGAAATGGTAATTATAGAAAGAGCTTGAACAAATAGTATTGGAGTCAGTGAGAAATGAAGTCTGTGGTGATGATGAGAACTCTATCTTAGGTGGAGATACTCTCCGGACAGTATGTGGTATGTGGTTTTTATCTTAATTCTTGCTTTACCTTTCAGTTTAAAGCAGAATTCCAGATTTGATCAACAGCTTAATCAGCAACAGCTTTTTGCGTTTAATAGTAAATTCTAAAATAATTTTGTCAGGCTGATAGCAGCATGGTGCTTGGCCGTTAGATGTTTACTTTTACAAGAACATTTTGGTATATTTTGTAAAATTTTTGTATTCTTGTCTCTCACTGAAGAATATTTGTTAATTATCTGAAGGTAGATATCATGCATTTTTCAAACTGAAAAAATTCATTAAAAAATTTGAAATGTTCTGATACATTTGAAAATATGCATAAACCTTATTAATGTTCTTAACATTTAAAGCGTGGTGTCCTGTCTTGCACACGAGATAAACTTAGCGAAGAGAACTTTTAAATCTATTTAATTTAAAGATTTAGATCTTGACTCATTGGGGAATCTTGGAAAGATAAGTTTGGGGGAATATTACATTTTCCTTGCAGGCGCTTTCTACCTATGTCCTCAGTTGCTCATCATGTTTATTTCACCTGCAGAACAAGTGTTTGGGAGTCCTTTTAAAGTTTTTATTTCCCAGACACCTGGTTTTCTTAGTTTAAGCATTGAAGAATGTCATCTTACTTTCAGGACATTGAAGTTTTAGGTGAGGTAGACACATTAGCATTTAAAAGTGTTTGCATTTGGTTTTGTTTCTTATTTTCTACTTGTTTTAACTTGAAATTAGTTGCTTTTCTTCTTAAAAGAGATTAACTTTCAAAGTGGTTACTGCAGTGAAACGTTACATTGTGTTCAGATATCTGTCATATTAATATTTAGAGAGGCAAATTTAACTGCTAAACAAAAATAGCATTTTGTAGTAAAATAAGGTACTAAATTAATTTTTCATAATGTGGCAGTTAAGATTTCCTTCATTTAAAAATGGAGAAATTTTAGAGCATATCTAGTAAATGCATGGAGTGGGACTGAAAACTATAGTTACCTGAAATTTTGAAAAAAATGAAAATGTTTTTGAAATATATAGATTGAAAGGGGAAGACATATGAGTCATACAACCTGTTTCATGCAGCGTTTTTGTAGTGGTTGTTTTATTATTATTTCTACTCCAGTAGTTCATTGCCTATTTTTAAAAAATCTTTCACATGAACTTAATTTCTAAATTGTTCAGTAGTTCTAAAATGGATGCAGATTGCTCTAAAGATCAAACCAGTACTGGAAAAGAAAGTACAGAAAGGCTTTTTTGTTTTTGGTGTTTGGTTTTATTTTTCTAAGCACATATTTTATGGGTATAGTTTTCCTCATCCTGAAATATCTCCTGTACATCTCAAACTAGGCTGAAGAGATTAATACTCAGAACTGTGAATGGACGGTTAATAAATTTCTGGGGAAAATAGGCCTGATCACTTCCATCAGTACTAATTAAGAATTATGCAGATTGTTTACTAGAAAGATGCCCTGGGTAGTTTGTTTCCCTTTTATTCACATAATCTGTAAACAAAACAGCCCTCCCGCATCTTTGTACATCTTTTACGTTTCTACCAGGTGATCCAGGAACATTTGTGAATGTTCCGCAGGAGGGACTAAACTCATCAGTTCAATATTCATTTTTTGAAAACAGTGTTTTTTTTCTTTGTTGTAACGGGCATGGTCTGGTGTTTTTCCATTCAAATGGAAAGTGAAGTGGCATGTACACTAGAGGTTAAATTTGTTTTAAGTACAGTGAGCAACGAGAGAAAGTCTTCACATTCTATAAATTAGAGGAAAAATTGCTACAGCTATGATTGCCTTTGTTCTCAAAGCCATTTGAATTGCAGGCTGTGTTGGGACTGGTTCGTACATTGTTTAACTGCTGAGACTAAAACTTCTAATTAGAGTAATTACTGGGTGGGAGCTGACTGGCGGGGGCGGGGTGGGGGCCAGGGGTGTGGCTGGGAAGGGGCGCCGCGCGGTGGGAACCCGGCCCGGCTGGCTGCGCGGGGCGGGGCGGGCAGGCGCGGCGGCGGCCTCTCCGGGGATTGGCCCGGGAGGAGGAGGCGGCGCGCGCGGCGGGCGCTGCAGATATCAGCCGGCGCCCGGGAAGGATCCGGGAGGACTCTAGGCTCTGGCCTGCGCCCCGACGGGAGCCGCAGTAAGTAAGCCGTTTTCTTCTTTCCAAGTCGGGCCCACCCGCCGCAGCCGGGCCCGTCTGGCAGCTGCGGGGGCCCGGGGCCGTCAGCTGGTGTTCGTTAGGAGAATTAAGGTGGTTTCTTCTCCGTCTACCAAATCCCTTCTCATTTTCCTCCTTTTAAATAACCTCAGTCTTTCCAGCAAGTGAGCTTTAGCAGGAAAGAAAGCCAAGTTTGGTTCACTCGTATTCGTTCTGCTTCATAATCCTGTCCTTATCTGCTTATAGCGAGCAGCCCATTCTGTGGAGTTTGCATTCCCACTACCATGGTGGTATCATTTGATGTGAATGGGAGTTCTCGTTGCCTTCAAAAATACTGTGGGGTGCTTCTGACGGGCTCTTGCCTTTGTTTTCACGCCGTTGTACTTGTAAACGTTTTAAACTTTGAGTGCATTCAAGGGCATGGGTGTCGGTATTGTAATTTTTTGTGTATTTTATTTACCAAGCCTTCCAGGAAGACACATCAGGTAAACAGATACATTCTGAAGTGCTCAAGAAAGCTTACTTGAAGGACAAATCCAGCAGGAAAAGAGTAACAAATTACTGCTTCAGACTAGAGCCTTCTTTAGAAATGTTCTGCAGGTTAACTTACTGTTCTCTTTCCTCTTTGTTAAGGGGTGTGTGCTAACTTAGAGGGGTTCTGGTCTTTGGTCTCAATTCCTAGAAAACATTCTTAGATGGAAACGTAGACCAGGTTTTAAACTTTGAGGAAAAGTTTGTGAGGGTTGCCCTGGAGGGAGCAGCCTGTTCATGTTTTATTTCTGTCTCAAAGGTAACTATTACTTGTAAAGTTCTGAGATGAGACACCCTACATTGTGAAGTCAGCAGAAAAGTGGTTCTCAACCTGTGAGGTTGCATTTAGTAAATCTAAAAATCTTTGTGTCTACTTTTCCTTTTGGTGGTGGGGGGGGCGGAAATCTGTGATCACTGGTTCTTCAGGTTGATTTGTTATAAGCAAGTCAAGCTTCACTTCGGAATAGAATGTGTAGATTATAATTGGTATGTTGTAACTTCGATAAAAGCACAGTTGCAGAAATTCTGTTAAAAATGTGGAGAGTAAACATTTTTTAAAGTTTCTCTTTTTTTAGTTTTAATTATATAAGAAAAATTTCTTAAAACCTACACAAAGAAAACTGATTGCTCCCTTTTTTATTTTTAACATGAATTCTAAGTTAATTCATAAAACAGATAAGCTTGGATACTCAGGGGAGGGAAAGTTTGGTTTTTCGCAGACTGACTGTTTTTCATTAAAATTGAATAAACAGTTCAAAAACTGAGAAGTGTCTTAACATTTCCTGTAATTTCCAAAAGTTCTGTGCTATTAAAATGTATTACGCTGATAAGATAATACCGAATTTTTCTTATATAAGCATATTATATATACATGAAGGCAGATATAAACAGAATAGAAATGCTAAAACTTAACCACAATTTGTATGACATTTCTTTAGGAGTCTATTAGGAATAACTTGCAATACTTGAGATTTTAGATTGTTACCAGAAAATGTATCTTAGGTTTAATCAGCTTTATGCCAACCAACACCTATGAAGAGGTTTTGGTAGGTCTCAGACCTACTAGGATTTTAGGTATGTATCTATTTTTCATCTTTGAAGACTTACTTCTGTTGATTGACTTTGAAGTATTTGAATTCACATGAGAGGATTTTTCTATGGCAGCAAACAAGGCCGAATTTCAGATTTCCTGCTCCTGTACCAGCTTCCAGCTGCTCTGGGCCATGAGTCCAAGCTGGAGCCCACAGTAGACTTAAGATTTTAATGTCTGAATTCTGATAGCTGTAAAGAGTGTGTTTAGCTTTAAAAGAACATTTTTATAACACTATTCCAGTCTCTTGTTTAGTTGGGAATAGTTCTTATCGTGATGGAAAGTACATTAATTTATGAATTTTTCAGCCCTTGGTACGTAGCCTGCAACTTTGGGGTAAACAAACCTGGCACCATTCATGTGCATGTAGTTTATTGTTCTGTTTCCCATTCACCTGTTTGTTTCACTTTCTCACATGATGTGCATCTGTAAGACAGCCATTTCTCTTCCATACAAAATGCTGACCCATTAAGAGCTTTTATTCCCTTCAGCTGCACTGGTATTGAGGTGGAGGAGAGAAAAGGAAGAGTTAAACATGAGGGAAACATTTCTTGAAAGTATGTGAAACTTGTTCTTTGCCTTTCTTTTTCCTGAAGCTCTTAAGTCCATGTTTTTTTCAATAATATGAATTTCCGTAAGTTTCTCAGTGACCCTTAAGAAGTTAATTCTTTGCTCTATTCCTCATAAAACTTTTCAGAGTTAATCCGGGATATAAAATGTCTGGACTAGAATCCAAAAGTGTACAGAATTTGAGTGAAATCTGACCCCTGTGCTTTATATACATTAAATCATTCTGTGAAAGAAAACTGAGACGTTGGATAGTAAATTGTGCGATACTCTCAACACATTTTTATTAAGTAAAAACAACTTTATTCCTTTATTCTTCCAGCAGTAATTCTTGTAGTTGGACTCCTACTCTCTTCCACCTCACCCCCCCCAATTTTTCTTTAGTTGTGGTTGGCTATACATATCCCTAAGGATATGTTTCATTGTCTACTTTATGACAGAAACCACAACAAATTGTGGACGTGTGGCTAATATTTATGCGTAGTTTGGGTTTGGTAGAAAATGTAAGAAGAACAGTAGAAATTAAAATCTAATCAAAAAAGTATTTATGTTGTTTTGACTATGAACCTATGAAGAAGAAAGGACAGGAACTAGGAGTAATGGAATGTTAGTATTTTACACCAGAATAAATACCCAAGAGTGAAATTTGCTTGTAAATTATGCTCTCTCCTTAAAAATTTGTTGAGTATATGTGTGTGTCCATTCCCAAGTCGTTTGTCTGAGCCAAGCGCCAGCGTGTGACTTCGTTTCTCCTTCCTTCTGTTTCTTGTCTTTTTCTCACCTTGCAACTCTTGTTAGTGTCATTATCTCTAAAATGCTTTTGTGGCTTACTTTTTTATAGATGTTAGTTTTGATAATTTTTAAAAGTTAATCTAATAACAGGTTTTAACAAGGAGGCTGTGGAAAGCAAAGGGACAGGTCTTTGTAAGACATACTATTGAGTCATTGCATTTAGCGCAAAATGGATTGTTACAAACACTACAGTCTAGCTTATTCATTAGATTAGTTCTTTAAAAACATCGCAGAACCATCATTTTGTTGATTACAGTCGATTATAATTGAGGAGGCATTTCCATTATTTTACCATTCGCTTTTAGAGTAAGAATCTATTATACAGAAGGTTTACAAAACTTTTAAAATTGATATATTTAAGTTGTGTATTTTTGGATTCGTTTTCGTTTAGAAGTGAGAATCACTTCTGGCTTGAATTTTCATGTGTCGCCATATAAATTTTCTTTCAGTATAGTTTTATTTAAATCACTGAATGGTTGCTTGACAGCTGTTCTTGCAGTCATTTTTCTGTATTACTCCATCTTACCGGATTGGACATTAAGTCCTTTATTTAAATTTGATAAACATTTGAGTATCTGGCATGAGGTAGGTGGCACATGAAATGATAGGGTTCCATCCCTTAGGGAGTTGCCTTAAAAAGGTACATTCTTTTTATAGAAGTTGAAATATGGTTTTATTTGAACTCAGTTATTCTTGTTTAAACTTAAAAGAGGAGGATCCTATTTTTGTCTGTAAAATTTTAAGGAGCTTAATTTCGGTAAATGCTTAGGTTCGGCCCCCCCCCCATTTGCTAATCACCTGTAATTTATAGAGGAAAACTGTTTTCATACTGAATATTCCTAAGAATTTTGTATTTGTGCATATGAACACCTTAATTTTGTGCATATTATCACTTTTTGCCAGGAACATAGGGCTAGCTATAGAAAATAAACTCAACTGAATGTTGCCCAGAAGAATCTAATGTTGATGCAGTTATTTTCTAGGAGTGTTAAATTTGTAACAAATAATCCCTCGCAGATGATCTGATTTTGATATATTGGGAGTAATAGCAGAAGTTGAAGAAAGATAGGAAAAAATTCTGGTTTGAATGAAATTACAGTTACTGGTTTTTCCCTTGGAAAAAACTCTGAAAATATTTGATGGTTCATTTATATTATAAATGACAACATAAAAATCTGAGCACGTGACTGATGCAGTGCTTCATGTATATTTGCAAAGCATTTGGAAAATTTTAAATTCTTTCAATGTTTCTTTTTTTTTTATTCTTTATTTCTTATAAACCCTTATGCCGAAGGCTGACTTTCAACAGATCACAGTGAGGGAGCTGCTCTAAAATTCTTTCAGTATTCGCGCATTGCTCGCACAGAACTTATGTCTTATATTTAATGGTATTCATCTCTACGCAGAGAAGTATTGACATCAGAACTTTTGAGACCTATGTTGCTTTGAAATACTGTTGTTATGACTAAGAATAGAGAGGCTCTGATAGATTTCTTGGTGCACACTCCTGCTAGGGGATCTGCTTCTAACTGCTTTATAGAAGCCCCTGGTTTCCAGGTTGCTAGCTCAGTATTTTGTTAGAGCATGTGCTTTAATCATTTATGCATTTCAGTGCTTAGATTGCAGTATTAAATTTCTTCATAAAGTGGATCTTCTCTTCTTTAAGTAAATTATTGGGAAATTTTTAACATGTTTTAAGAAAAATAGTTCAGCTTGATCTGGAGGCAGGAAAAAGAAAAAGGCCAGGCAGCTAGCTGCTCATGTAGGTTACTCAGAGAAAAGTTGATGTGAAGAGTTGCTTAATTCCTTTTTGTGTATCTTTAGAAAATTTTTCACGCAAATTCAGCCATAGTCTATGTTCTGTTCTTAACTTTTCCCCCCACTTAATAATATTTCTCTCCATCTCAGCATATTACAGAAACAGTTAACATCTCATTCTTTTTAATAGCTGTGTGATATTCTGTTGTGTGATGGTTATATACCATAGCCACGATTTTGACACACAGATTTTGACTGACAGTTTTCACGGTAAAGGTATATTCATACGGTGGACTTTTGGAGGTTCATAAATCAGTTGGTATGCAACCAGAATTTTGAATTAGAAAATATCACTTTACAACTTAGGAACTCAGATTCATAAAATGTATACTCTTAAGATAAATAAATCAATTATTAAATACAATATTAACTTAGATAAGAGCATTAATTCTAAAGAAAGGAAAAGAAGCAGATTTCTATTAAAAGTAAAAACAAACCAAAAACCTGTGAATACGAGAAAAATTAGACGTATTCTCTGAGCCTTTCAAGTGTTCCAAATTCTTTAGAAAGCCTTAAACAAGCCCTGCCTGGAGCGTAAGTGTTATTATGGCAGGGTGAATGGACTGAATCACTTAGGAATTTATAGTTTCTTCTTCATGCGCGATGTTTTTCTTGAGAAGCATAAAATTCAGATCAGGAATGGTCTCCCTTTGGCCCCTTTGGTTATTGGTCTGGCAAGTTCCTGAATAGGGAAGGCAGACGCAAAGATACCAAGAATCTCTTATAAAATACTTGGGGATTTTCAATTTGAGTGTGTACAAAGATTTATTTTCAAACTGTGTTATAACATAAACCATAAGTGTACACGTGATTATAAGAGTTGACAGGAGGACTGCATTTAATGTAGTTTAAATAATACGCTTTGTATCAAATTGCATATAGTTTGGGTAATGTTTTTTACAAAAGTTAGGGAAGTGTTAGCACATGAAAATTTGACCCTTATAATCTGACATGAGTGAGATATGAGAATGATTTATGCCAATGAATTATTTCAGGTACTCTTTGCTAATGATGGTGTCTGTTTTGGTCACTGTGGTGTCACTTTTGGAAGCACCACAACCAAACTATGGCTCAAAAGTTCGGTAGTCTTTTTCAACTGTAGCTGTTAGAATTGTTTTCCCCAAAATATAGTAAATATGCTTTTTTTCTATGTGAACTGAATTATATAAATATTTTCTTCTGCTTGAATTTTCCTAAAATTTGTCCATAGGCATACTCCCTAAAGATGTTTGATAATCAGAAATACTGATTATGCTGGATAAATACATCTATTCAATGATTTCCTTATTTTTGAAGAAAATTATTTTCACTTTTAATTTTATTTAGTGACTTTCATTGGTTGGCAAATCAAATTTATGTCCCCAAAATAATGTGAACCAGAGACTTTAATTCTTAAATTCGTCAGTTCTTTAAAATGTATTGTTTTTCTTCAACATGGAAAGGATGGTTTTTCTTTTGTAAGTTTTGTTTCTAGAAGCAGTTCAGAACAATTGTGTTTTTCTTCTATATAAGTTACTGTTTTAGACTCAAACCATTTTAATTATATCATGATATCCTTGTTGACAACAGCTCTTGGCCAGACACTCTCCTATGTATATATTATCAAATAGTTCATTTTTGTCACTTAAAAATGTTTATCATTAAGAAAGTGCCAGATGAAAGATCCTATACAAACAATGAAGTGAGAACCATGGTCCTGGCCAGTGTTTGGAGTAGGCAAGGTCAACTTCACCAGAGTTCTGATACTCTTCAGGGCACCTGAGGGTGGGTAGTGTGGTGGATGTGTTTTCTGGGAAGAGTAGAAAGGAATTTGTTAGACTTTGGAGGAAATCTTATTAAAAAGACCTTTTATATCTGTGGGATTACCTTTTTAATCCAAGGGGCAAAGGAGAACTGCTGTCTCTTTTGTGCCTCTATGCCAGAATACATGTGACTTTCAAAGGTCAGCCTCCCCAATTCTGGTTTGGACCCTGCTTGTGTTGAATCTCAGCCAGCGTACAGGAGAATTTGAGATTTTTTTCCTCCCTCCCCCATTTTTTCTGTTTTTGTTCAGTGTAAACAGTTCCTGCCGTAGTAACATAGACAAATATAGCAGAGAATGCTTTTCTGGAAGAAGAATGCTCCCTAAGCATTTTTTAACCATTTTTGGGAAGAATTGATCTTTCTGTGTATTTCAGGCAGACCGAAAGAGAGGGAGGCCATTGCTATAAATTGAAGTGACATCATATGTATTTTGCCCCCATTGATCTGCATTTAGTCTCCAGCCAGGATAAAAGGAAATGGCATCAGGGAGGAAGCATGCTTCATTTAGGCGCAGATCCCAGAGTGATAGTGAGGTAATAATAGAACTCACGCCACTGTCCGTCGGTGGCTGCATTAGTCCTAGGCTCATTCCCCGTCTGGGAGTCTGAGACTTCCTTCGTGTGTGGCTGCAGCGCGCCAGCTGGGCTGTGAGGGGAGGTGCCCTCCTTTGCTTTTGGAGGGGCACGGGCAGTGGACGTGGATGTTCGCGGGCCCCGGGTTCCCTGTGTTGGTCCTGCCTGTGGAAGGTCAGTAGTGAGATGCGTATGGGGCACTTTCTGATCTAGGAGCCTAGCTGGCCCTTTCGGAGTCCTGTTTATAGAAGAAATGGTGGAGGACCTCGGTTGTGTGGTTGGTCTTCAGGGAGCCAGGAGTGAGTGATGCCCCCGTGACAGTAGAAAGAGGTTTCTAGGCTTCTGGAAGAGTCAAGGTTCGTTTTCTTTGTGCTGCTTGTAGACTAGGAGGGTGCGTTTGGAAAATCCATATTTTCTTTCCAAGAGCCTGTGTAAGAACTCTTTAGAACTGTTCAAACTTGTGCAACTTGCCTCAACCCTTAGGCTGACTGGGAAAAATCATGAGGTAGACTTTTTTTCTCTTTGTGCGTTTCTGGGTAATTAGCAGCCATGGAATCCTCCATGTTTAGAGCAAGAACACAGACTTCCAGAATTCTTAACAAATCTCAATGTATTGACCTCCTTTGGTGTTTTATTGTTTGTGTTCGAGTAAGTGTTCCAGTGTTGTGAAGTCCTCTATTTCAAGTGCCCACATGACTTTGGCACCCCACTCTTATTTTGTCTAGGTTTCTGAGGCAGATGCATTTAAAAAATACCGAGCTGGTTTCCATACGGAAAAAATAATAACCTCATCGTGAGTTCCTAGTTTGTGCAAAGGAAAGAACTTGCTCTTCCTCTCACTGTTGAACTGTGGGTGTGAGCACTCCTAGACCCTCAGCAGTAAAGGCAGTTTCTTTTTCTAATGTTTGAACGAGCTGCTTTCTCAGGAGATAATGCTCTGAAGCACGTGCTTTATTTTTCTTAATCACTCCATGCTGTGACTAAAGCCGTGTCTGTCTCCACCCCACCGCCCCACACTGCTGTATTAAACACAGTGGGCCTAGAAGTCATGTGAAATTTAATTTGATTTCTACATGGGTGGGAGTGGAGTGACCCACACGGCATTTCCTAACACCCCTGTGCTTGCTGCCAGGGCGGGTGGCACCCAGCACTGCGTCTGAACACGTTTGCTGGTGTGTGATCTCTCTCAGTTACTTTGCGAACATTTTGGTTTATTACTTAGTACTTCTTTTTCATTATAGGGTGGCTTTATAGGGAGTGTTTATTTTACAAAGAGAAATATGCTGTACTAAAGCAAGCTGCTTGCCACATTTTTGCTTCAGTATTCTCCTTTCAGGGTCTGTAATCTCATGTAAAAATTATGTAATGTTCACGTACTCATTTGTGAGTGAGAGAGACTGAATTTTGCCTATGTACTAAAATAGCATTTGATCACCGATTTGAAATACGAGCCCCCCCTTCCCCCCCGAATTGGAGGAATGACAGTTGAAAGCCAGATGGCTACAGGTGGTTTTACTAAGGAGAGTCACTTACACAAGTCCGTTCTGAAGACCTCTCAGCATCATGGAGGAATGTTCTCAGCCTCTGTGTTGGTCCTTGGTGCCCCTGCCCACCTCTGAGCAAGCAGGCACCTTAGTGAAGGAGGAGGGAGAGCTGGTGGGGTGTGTGCATGCTTGTTCTTTGCCTTTCTCCAATTAAAGTAAATTAAACTGAACAAAGAACCGCAAAGGCTTGACTCCCTCCCTTCCATCTTGGCTGCCCATCTTAAGTCAGGGGGCTTGGCTTTAGATATTTTTCCATTGCATAAAATGAGAAGACGAAAGCTGTCAGTGATCCTTCTGGTTCTGTTTCTCTGTGCAGGTGTGTATGAACTTTTTGCTTAGAAGAAAACTGCGAGAGATACAAAAGTGTGAATCCAGATATTTTGATAGGTTCCCATGTTAGTAATTCTCTGATATTAAACAGGAGTTTGTTGGTCAAACCCAGCTGGGGTAAGTTGAGGACCAAGCTAGTTGTCTTACTCAGGGTTTCTTTCCTCCCTGGGTCTCTCTAGCTTAAACCAAATCCTAAGCTTGGGTTCTAACAATAGGCCTCTTTGTAAGCGCAGGCACGTAATAGGGAGATGCTTTTCTTTCTACTCTTCCCTTTTCTGCAGTTCTGAAAGTTGGCCGGGCTTGTTCCTGCTGCACTTAGTTAGCGAATGAGGCCGCCACCCGCAGCCCATGGGTGTTCTGTGCTGTATCAGGCTGGGCCCTTCCCCAGAAGCGGTCTTCTTGAGTAGCTGTTGCTGCCCTGGATTGGCTGCCTGTAGAAGCACTGCTGACCGGTTTTGAGCGTGCGCGTGGGGATGCAGGACTGGCTAGCCATTCTGACCCAATCTGGGACCCTCCCCTCCCCTGCCCCTGTACAGACAGATGGGCTGCTGCTGGACGGGCACCTAGGCCCGCCGCAGGGTGGGAGCCACCTGGAGCACACTTTGGAAAGGGATGTAGTGGGGCAGGTGGGGAGAGACCATTTTGGGGAGAAAGGGTAGACTCCATGAGAAGGGTTCAAATGCAGGAGGGCAGTCAGGGAGAGTGGCCTTAGGGGGGAATGAGGGGCACACTCATGGCTGGGGCTGAAGGCTTAGCCTCCACCAGAGAAGGGGCCCCTCTTGGAACATAGGGAAGGAAGATCCAGAGAGGGAGGCTGCAGGGTGAGATGGATGGGAAGGAGGGCAGAGGGAGCCTGGGTGCCAGGCCCAGCGGGGCCGAGCTGAGAAGATGGAACTACAATAAGAGGGGCCACAAGAAAGGCTGAGAACAAAGTGTCAGCTCTGCTGCCGGGTCGGGAGTGCCAGAGGCTGGGTAAGACTCCTCCCTCCGCCGGCGGCCATGAGTGCCTGCCTGCCAAGTGCTCATGGTGCCCGTGGTATACAAGGGTGTGCATGCTCCCCAGAAGCTGGTGGTTCTGAATTTGGTCTGTTTTATAAAACAGCAAGTTTCTTTTAATATCATACGAGTAGCCTCATGTGTCTAAAACTGTAGAAAATGGAAAAATGGCATTTTTGTACTAGTATATAGTAATTTGATATCTTTAAAGCATCTTACAGACACAGTAGTTCTAATGGAAGGAAATTAAGTGTTCTCATATATAACCTCACAGGTCAGTGCTGAATCGTAACCCTCTGGTTTTGCTGAAGCACCTTGTTTCTCCTCTCAGCCTGAGAGAGGAGCCACAGCATGACTGTGGTGGATGGAGTGATGTTATGAAATGAAAATAACCAAGAATCAAGTGGTGTGCATTTGTGTCTGTCTGTCTAGAGGGAAGTGGCGGTTTAATTAGACCTTAGAAAGGTGAGGTGAGGAAAGATAAGAAATGCTTTCTTTGTGGAATTATGTAGTAAATTGCATGCATGCCGTCTCTGCTGGGTTTTCCTGCAAGTGCATTTTGGAAGAGTGTGTGTGTGAATGGAGAGGGAGGCAGAGGTGCAGTGCACACTTGGGGGCTGAAAGGTAAAGAGAGGTAGGGGAGAAGCCAATCATTTTTGAAATTTCTTTTAGAGTAACAAAATGGGGATTAAAATCCAGGTGTTCTTGTGAATATCCTGTTGCTCTAGTATTGACTTCCAGAACTGTAAATTTGAGTTAGTTGACAGGATTGCCTGGGCATAATCAGGAATGGAGAAAAGCTAAATGTCGAGAATAGTGGAATTCATAGTAGTTATTTTAAAACCTTCATTTTAGAATAAATACATTTTGGTTCCTACAAGATGTGTCTTAAATTGAATTTTTTTCTTCTGTTAACCGTTTGTGTGCTGCTCTGTGCTAGAGGCTGATCTAGGCACTGTGGTACAAGAGTGAATAAGACATATTTTAAGTTCTTGGATTTCACAAGTATTGTTTGTTCACAGATTAGTTTGTGTTATTTTTGAACCATATAAAAACGTCTTGCTCTCTTTGCCCTTAAGTGGTAATACCATTTTTACTTATCCTGTATGAAAACTCAGGGATCTGAGTGACCTTGTGTGGTTGGGCGTGTGTGTGTGTGTGTGTGTGTGTGTGTGTGTGTGTGTAATCATACATACAACCTTCTTTTTAATGGAATAATAAACTTACAGATTTTGTAATAGAGGGATTGTGAAACATGGTTCTAGTTTCATTACATGCTTTTTATTTCTTGGTGTACATTTGCAAGTCACATGCTAAAGAAGGAAATTTGAAAGTTGCTTATTTCTGTTAAACTTCCATGTGTTTACCTAAGATCAGACGGTTTCTTGAGTATTTGTCTAGGCTAAATGACCTTTTTTGGCATATGCATGCTGTAGAGAAAAAGATCTAATAAAACCATGATAATGTTTTATTAAGATAAGCACAGGTTTTTGTTTGTTTGTTTTTTGCGGTACGCGGGCCTCTCACCGTTGTAGCCTCTCCCGTTGCGGAGCACAGGCTCCGGACGCGCAGGCTCAGCGGCCATGGCTCACAGGCCCAGCTACTCCGCGGCATGTGGGATCTTCCCGGACCGGGGCACGAACCCGTGTCCCCTGCATCGGCAGGCGGACTCTCAACCGCTGTGCCACCAGGGAAGCCCTAAGATAAGCACAGTTTTTATCATTCACAGTGTATGTATACATTTAAGTCATCATGTTGTACACCTTAAAAAAAAATTCATGGTGTACAACCTAAAAAAATAAACAAGGTAGACTCAGTTTTTGATCTGCTCTTAAATATAGAACTGACGTGAGAAGCCATGGAGAATAGGGCTTAATCAGACCCCAGAATGCAGTGTCTTTGGGGATACAAGGTAAACCTTGAGGTTTTACCATAGTAAAGTCTACAGTCTTCCAATGTTTCAGCAGCTGCTGGGAGTCCCCAGGGTTACCCTGGATTTGCTGTCTTTGGTCTAAACGTTTGGGTTTAATTTCTTGTAAGCTGAATGGCATTTTCACAGGCTGTTTGGTTTTGTCCTCAGCTTCTTCCAGACCAGCTGGTCTTGCTTCTGGAGCATCTCTTGGAGCAGAGGACTCTGAATCCCCGAACTCTGCAAAGACTTGAGAGGACGTACCACCTCTCGGAGCAGGATGCAGAGGTAACCAGGAACACCCTCAGGATTTACACTGTGGGTCCTCACTGTTGGTGAAGTATGATCCCATTGCGTCCCCAGCTGTTGGAACTCTCTGTAAGCAGCATCCCATGCTGTGTCTTATGAGTGAAAAGCAGCACTTCGAGCAAAGAGTAAACTGCTTCCCTGGTTGCGCTTGCTCCAGCAGGGGACCTCTGATCCTGGTCATTACCAGGGTATTTTGAGGTCCTAAGTTTTTCCCTCTTTCTTCTTAAATCATTAAGATGGACATAAGTCTCCTAAAGGAATGAGCAGGCGGGTGGAATGTTTTTGAATTATAAACTTGGGTGGGTCATCTTGTGCATGATGGTGGTGCCGTCCTGTTGCACATTAAGAAAACTGGTCTGAGATGTGCCAGAGCTTCTTAGTTGTATTCAGTTAGGACAGGAAAGGAGCCATGTGTCAAGGAAATGAAAACTAAATCTAACAGCCATGGTTTGAAAAGCAAACTTGGATGCTTGTGGGAAAGCAATATGATGGGGTCCTTAATATCTTTTAGCTTACTGTGAAGAATGCAATGTGAACCCTAGGATGAGTTCCAGAGTTTTCTAAATATATAAAATAATAAATTATTTAGTCATCTGAAGTAAAAAAGCACACGGTCTCTCTTATATAAAACTCCTTAAAGGCAAGTAGGTTTGATTTGTGTTCAGTTGAGAATAAATGAACGTTTAAAAACTGTACAGTCCAGTAAGGCAGCCATTAGGCACATGTGGCTGTTCTGAATTGAGGTGTGCTGTAAGTGTGAACTATGCGTAGCAGATACTGGAGACACAGTATAAAAAGAGGAAGCAAAATGTCTCAGTAATGTCTTCTCAAAATGATACTTTGGACATGTTGGGTTAAATAAAATATTATTAAAAATTAACTTCACAATTCTTAAAATGGAGTAAATGGAGAAAAGCCAGCTCATTATTAGATTAAAAGGTAAGATGGGCACTGTTATACATGTTAAAACCCTTATGTAAATTCAGGAGTTAATTGAAAAACTCCAGAGAAGACATATGTAGCTTTTTACCCATCTCAGCATAGATCAAACGTGCAACTGTTGCTGTTTATTTCAGCTCTTATATTTTTGTTTATAGGAGTTTCCAAATGCCAGCTTGTTATTTTTAATTAGTGTTTTATAGAGGTCTCTATTTATAGGCATGAGGTTATGCTTTAATCAGAGCTGAATACCACTGAAATGCCAGGCCCCAGTGACAGGCAGTGGGCAGACGAAGGCGGGAGGATCAAAGCAGGTGCTGGGCACCTGTCACTCCTCCACTTTTTGCCAGAAGCTGGGAGGTGGTAGACCCTGGTCCCCCCACCCCTTTCCTGTTGGCATAAACATAAAGCACACTGTGTTCTTAACTTACAGCTCAACTTAGTTGTTATACGTAACTTCTTAAACCTTCGGGAAATATAACAGGTTTTATTTTGGTTGCTTCTTTGCATCTCAGACTGCATCATGATGCCCAAAGCCAGAGCAGTCTCTTCAGGCTTGGCTCTTTGGTTATGAGAGACTGGGGCCTGAGGGAGGCTTGACTGGTTTAAGTAACTAGCGTGGTCAGCGTCCATGCAGTTCACAAATACTCTGCCAGTCACTAGGGATACAGCAGTGGCAAGGGTCACCCTCAGGAAGTTTGGATTCTTCTAGAACGACAGCTCATAAGGAAATGAGCAGGATAGTTTCAGATAAGAGCTACAAAGGAGATTGCAGGTGAAAGTGAGCTAGGTGTCTCTAGGTAGAGTTCAGGAAAGGCCACAAGAGAAAGTGACATTTGAGCCGGGACCTAAGGGCAAGAAGGAGTTGGCCATACAAAGCCAAGGGGCCAGGAGTGATTTCCATACAGAGGTGACAGCAAGTGCAAAGGTGTGAGCATGGCATGTTCTAGGATACGGGTCAGCAGGCTTTTCTGTAAAGGAGCAGATTTTAGTATTTCAGGCCATACGGTTTCTGTCACAACTAACTATTCAACTTTGCTGTTGTAGCTGCCATAGGCAGTATGTAAATGAACAGACGTGCCTGTGTTTCAGTAAAGCTGTTTATGGACCCTGAAACTTGAATTTCATATAATTATCACATCTCAAGATAATTCTTTTTGTTGTTGTTCCTTCCTCTAAAACGTCCACACCACTTCTAGCTGTGGGCTGGTTTGGCCTGCCCCCTTCTGAGTTTGTTGACCCCTGCTCTGGGGCCTGCAGGGTTGAGGTCAGGGGTGGGTAGGGCCCAGATCAGGGCCTTAAGGCCCTGAGGCCTAACGTGCCACTGCCTTGCCCCCTTCCCAGGCCCGCCTAGGCCTTGGCACATAGTCAGTTACATTGACAGCTTATCTCACTGTGAGGTTTCCTTGAAAGGTCACTCAGAACCAGAAAAGCAACAGGATTTTGGCCAACCAGGGTATGTTCTAGAAACTTTATTAGTTAAGTGTGATTTATTGTGACACTGATTAGCAGGAATTTCGTTGACTAACCATCTGCCTTTATTTTAAGTGACAGAACATTTCATGGGAGAAAGAATTGTTATTTGCTGGGAAAATGAAGATTCTGACTTTACTCTTGGTGCTTCTCCTTGACCAAACATACAAGGATAGTCCCTTTCAGTTATCATCAGGGCTTTTAAATGTGTAGTAAATAGCAGTCATTTAAAACATGGCTGAAGGTGCTGGAGAGGGGCAGCTTGGATGTGGAGCGTCCCTATGGGAAATGGCTCTAGAGGTATTTTCCTGACAAGGAGCAATGTGCGTGACTGTGCTGATATTCTCTGTTCAGGGTGCTGTCACAGGCCCTGGGACCATGGTGTTGGGTTAGGTGTCTGTGCAGAAGGACTTCAGGCCCAGGACGGGGGGCGGGGGGGGGGTCTCTAGCACAGCAGCAGGGAGTGCTCAGGACAGTGGTGGGGCGGGGGGCTACTTCCTCATATTTCCAGGAGGTAAAGAAAGGCTCCCCCTAGTCTTCCTTGGACTAGCATTTCTCCTGAAAGCAAGCACAGATGTGAAGTCACTTTTTGAGAAGGTGAGCCTGCTATTTCCGTAGCTCGTTTAAGCTCCTAATTGCCCAGCGCACTGCAGAGCTCTCTCGTTGGCAGAGCAGTGTGTTCTTGATGTACCAGAAGTCTCAACTGTGTAAGAAGCCTGTGCTACCATGAATCAGCTCCCTCTGTTCAGTAGTTGCTTTAGCTTCTTTGCTGTCGTGCCCACTTGTCCCTTCCCTCCTTCCTTCTGTGTCTGTGGGTGGGCTGGTGCTGTCTCACTGGGAAGTTTATTTTAATGATGCTCTTCGTGTAGCTCAATATTTGTATTAGTTGTGTTGCTTCTGTGTTTCCGGTTGTATTCACAGAATGTCCAATCTGTTGGTCAGGATTTCCGAGCATGGCGACCAGGTGGATGGTGTTCTTTGCCAGCTGTTTGCGTGTCAGGGGAACGCTGTTCCATGTTACGCGCCCCTTGTCCTCCGGGTGCCTGCATCACATGTGGTGTGAATACACAAGTCTGCCCTGCACGGAGGGACACCTTGTGTTCAGAATCTTAAAGGAAAAGTGCATGAGGACAGATGTAGTAAGCTAGGTACAGTAATGCATGTCATCTTAGGCCATTTTATGCCTTGCCTGGCCACTCGTGTTGCCACCATGTGAGAAGTGGGGCTTTGGAGGAGGAACGTTTGTATTCCTTAGCCTGGAAAGTAACACTGACTACAGGAGTAGTTACCATCTTTTACCTCCTGAATCAAAGAAGCCTCTGGCCATGTTGCTGGGCTGCTTTAACCAGGTCAGAAAATGAACTGAAAGGGAAACTTAGTTCATAGGAATACATTGTCTACAGTTTCCGAGCATATTGGTTCCAAGAAAGACCCAAAAGGTTTTAAAACATGTTAAACAACTGATTCTTCAAACAAGAGGTATTTTCTGAGATCCTTTTTTAAAATAATGAATTCCCAGCCCGCTTTATCAGGTCTCCTAAGCCTCAAAAACAGCTTTCCTGTGTTAATGAAGAGAGGCTCCACTCCACTTGGCTCTGTGACCTTTTTCCCCAAAAGCCCCATGACTGACCTCGAAGCAGCTATTTCTATCTACAGACTACAGTTGAACACTTCAAAATTGGGGCACCCCTCAGGTGAATTTCAGAAAATGTGGAAGCAGCCCACTCCCTGTCTCATCTGGCTCAGATGGGAGTGGTGGATGTTAGTCAAAATGGTCCCCACGGTACCATGCTCTGCTCTGATGTTTCATTTGGTAGGGTGAGCCAGAAATTTAGTTTTCTGGGTGAGGCCACTACCAGCCAGGTCTCCCCCTCACTGTATTTGGGAAAGTGCTGTTGGTTGAAAGGAAGAGGCCTCCTGGGTTAGGTTGGGGTGGGAAGGGGTGGGCACAGTGTCTCCATCTTGCCCTGGCTCCACGTCCCAGTCTTTGTTCAGGGGTACTGCTCTTCCAGGTCTCCATCCCATCTAGACACCCGGGCCGTGCACCTGGTACTGGCAGAGGCATCAACTTAGCAAAAAGCTGGACTTGGTCCCAGGTCCCCAAATGGCTGGTGGCCGCTTACAAGTTGCCCACCCTCCCGGGCCCCTTTTTCTTCGTCTGCACAGCAGTACCGGGACTAGACTGCTGGCTATCAGCCTTTTTGACCACGGCCGACTGGCAGAAACGGCTTTACGAAACTGTTTGTACTCTTATATTCGCTATTATTTCCTATTTTATTTGCGTTAAAAATGTGCATTGTGATGCAGCAAATTGATTTTGTGACCCACTCACGAGTCGCAGCCCACAGTTTGGAAAACGTGGAACAGGACGATCTCACAGTCCTCACCAGCTTCCTGCCTTCAGACTTGTGGCCAAGGTCCCTGAGCCTCTGTCTCCTCAAGATTAAAATGGAGCCATAAACCCCCTCTTCATGGGATTGTTAACACCATGAGGAGAAGTTTTAGCATAATTTCTTGTCATATAAGGTTCACATTCTCTCGTTTGGTGTGAAACGGTCCAATTTTATTTAGCTCAGACCACCTTTGTATTGTCTCTTTAATCTGTCAGGACTGGCAATGAGAAAGAGAGACAAGAAGTACAAGCTACCAGCTGTTAGGAGCCCCTGAGCACCTGGTCACAGAATTCTCAATCTGGGGTCTTGGCAGCTTTTCCGGTGGGGTCGGGGCCAGGGTGGGTTGCTGTAAACTGAGGTCTCTCTGCCTTAGCATTACAGATCTTTTGGAGTGGGTAATTCTCCGCTGTGGGGTGTCCTGTGCCTTGGGTGATGTATCACACCCCCGGTTTTTTTCCCTGCGATGCCAATAGCAGTTCTCTCCCTTCCCCACCCCACCCGTTTGGGCAGTCAGAAGTGTCTCCAGACATTGCCAAATATCTTCTGGGGGATAAAGTCATCTTGGTTAAGAACCACTGCTCTAAAGCAGCAACTGACCACAAAAGGCAATTTTTTCATCTCATCTAATGAGGTGCCTGATGGTTACGACACAGAGTGGAATAGCTAGAACATGGGTAACTACATTTAGCGGCCACCCTGAGCCGGCTGTATTCTCTCAGGGCTCCGAAGAATGTAACCCTGGGTCAGGTGAAAACAAAATGTTTCACGTGGAAGAAAAAGAAGGAATTGCAAAATAAAGTAGTAGTAGCAAGTAAATCTAAGGAAACAGGTGAGTGAGTGAGGACAAATCTGTTTTACCACTAGTGCCCAGAGAAAGCCATGCCAGTATCTGTCTGCATTCTGCTCTGAAAAGGACACTTTCAAGGTTGATTGCAAATGGAAGAACATCCAACGTTGCAGGCCTTTCCCTCACCACTGCCTTTCCTCTGGCGCAGGTGGAAGAGCCCTTGAAAACCGTGTAAACTGGCCACCTCCCTTGGTGGGTTTTACCTATGCAGGGAGGGGGTAGATTTTAATACTGGTCAGTAAGAGAACTCATTGTTCATTTGAAAAGAAAATACCACAGCATTTATTTGAAGTCCACAAGTGGAAGGCGTGATTGCAGGCCCACAAAAGTCTGACAGCTCCGATGCTCATTTCTGAATTTCATTTGAGCCAAAAGCATAGTTTCTGTGAACAGAGAACATTCCATTATCAACCGACCTCTGGAGAGGCATACTGAAAGGGCAGAGAATAAAGGTTTAGTCAGGTTATCATATGTTTAAAATGTAAGACTGATCTGTAGCTGTGATTCTGCCCATTCCCTTTATGCTAAAACTCCTTCTGGTCATGATGACCGTCGTCTTCTGCACAGTGTTCAGGGTCCGTTCCCTGCCGTCCGTTCAGGGGCTCCGCACTCCCCTTTTCTCCCCTGGCTGCTTTTCTGTAGTATTCTGGCTACAAAATAAAGAAAACATTTCTATTTTGTGCTCCTCACAGGAAGAGTTTAGAGGAGAGGTTAGATGTAATCTCAGTGGGCTCTGTTGCCACTTCAGGGTGCTCAACAGTTTATATTTAGTAAACCGCGGTGTGCTGAACTTGGTGCCTCCTTCCCCTTTGATACACCTCGATGCAGAATCTAAGTAGCACAAAGGCAGAAACCAGCCTTGCTGACGTCAGGTCCTGTCATCACGGCGGTGTGTGAGGGCAGCCTGCCGGGCTGGCGCCACAGCCCCTGCAGGACTGCAGAGCTGTGCAGGGTCACCAGGGCCCAAGCATAGGAGCAGTGCCAGAGCGCCGGCCCCAGCCCCCTTGGTGGGCGCCTCTTCCTCCCCTCCTTCCCTTTTGGAGTCTGTCTTGGGGGAACGCATATCCCCAGGCTTCCCCAGGTCACTGCCCAGCAGTGTCAGGAGGCACCATTGTGGAACAGTGCGCCAGGAGGCAGGTTTTCAGATTGAACATAAAAAGGAGACTGTTGGGGCCTGGTGGCACAGTGGTTAAGAATATGCCTGCCAGTGCAGGGGACACAGGTTCGAGCCCTGGTCCGGGAAGATCCCACATGCCGTGGAGCAGCTAACCCTGTGCACCACAACTACTGAGCCTGCGCTCTAGAGCCCGCGAGCCGCAGCTACTGAAGCACGCGTGCCACAACTACTGAAGCCTGCGTGCCACAACTACTGAAGCCTGCGTGCCTAGAGCCTGTGCTCCGCAACAGAAGTCACCGCAATGAGAAGCCCGTGCACTGCAACGAAGAGCAGCCCCCGCTCGCCTCAACTAGAGAAAGTCCTCGTGCAGCAACAAAGACCCAACGCAGACAAAAAAAAAAAAAAAAAAAAAAAAAAAAAAAGGAGACCGTTGTGGAGGGTTGGAACGGTGTGGTGCAATTAGCAAAGTGGTTTTCCAGGGTAAAATACAAGGAGCCCGATGGAATGGGAGCTTCCAGAAAGGCAGTTTGACACCTGCCATATCCAACATTGGGCAGGTTTGTCACAGTTTCTTCCCAGGGACAAGGGGTCTGGCTCCTTGGCTCCTTGACATGGTCAAGCTCAGGTTGCAAATCAGAGGGTCAAACATTGATGGATCTGAACTTGAGGATGTGACCTATAAGTAGTGTGACTTAATATCCATTTTTTAAAAAGCTAAAACAGTCCTGGTGAGGGACGCGGCTGTCATTTTGATACAGCGTTGTAATTTGTAGAGTTTGGAAAGCTGGGCAGGGTATGGATTGATAAAAGGGTTGGGGTGATTTTCTTTGGTTGCTTAGACATATTGGGATTTTAAAACATGTGCGTTTTATAATGCGGGATAAAAAGCTCTTATATAATTCTTTAGTTATATTTGTGTATTTTTTTCTTTGTTGTATTTGGTTTATGAAACACTTACTGCTTTAGAACATTTCTTCAAAGTCAGGAAGATATCTCTAGATATTTCTTCTTGGCGTTTTCTTTCTCTGTTATTCAGTTCAGTGCCCCTAGAATTTTTCTGTGGAAACCTTTGGAGACCAAAAAAGTCTCCATTGCTTTATATAGTGATACAATGATTTTTGAAAACTGAGCTAAAATGACAAAGGACTTTGTTTTTAGATGAGTATTCCTCTCTTGTTCCTGAGGCCAGGGCCTGAGTTTTATTTACCTTGAATTGTTACAGGACATTGTGGCTGATCAGATGTTTGTTTAAAGAAAAAATGAACCACTGGTGGCATAATCTGCCTAATTTTTCTGAAAAGACCTTTTAAGTAAACAATTATAATCAGTCAAAGCAGTTAGAAGTTATCTGTTAAATAAAAGAGGAAAAGAGCATTTAATGGCGGGCTTTTAGCTACAGGTTCAGCCAGACTTTATTAGAAAAGTCCCTGGTTGCTTATTCTTTGCCATTCTTTCTTCCATGTACTTAGCAGCACGTCCTACTGTGTAGATATTTGGAGATTTAAGGGGCATTATCACCTCTTGCCATCTGTGTATGTTCCCCCCTCCCCCGCCAAGTCTGTACAGATTTTCTCAGAAAGATGTGGAGATGTACACATTTTCTGGGTTAATAAATAACATTGCCCTGACACTCTTCTTTCGATAGTGCCCCAAACCCAGCTACATCTCCTGTTCCTTTTGTCTTTAATGCTGTTGTGAGTAAAATCAACATGTGGGGTTTTATTGCTGTTTCTAGGTTCTTTATACCTCCATCAGTAGTCTATATATTTTTGTATTAGATTTCTGTACTGAAATCCACACCCCAAAAAAGCACACAGTTGTCTGTGAGCCCACTGCCATTTTCTTTCGCAATTGTAGAGTCTCATTCCCATGTAAAGTTTGCCTTCAGTGCCCTAAAATAGAGGGCTCACTTTTGCCAAAATACCTTTCCAGATTGCTCTTCTTCCCTCTGGTGCCTTTCCGGTGCACCCTCCTTTGCTCTCTAGTTCCATGGTACACCAGAATTTGAGAGTTCGCTCTCTCTGGCCTTCAAGCTGTGGAACCTTCAGGCTGTAGATAAAATGAGCTCTTCCTGTAGTCTGTGGGAGGCTCCCACAGCGTCAGCGGCCTAAGTATGGTCCCTGAACCTGCCCTTTAGGGAGGAGGCGGTGCTCCATAGATCCTACAGGATTCCCTGGCAGCTTATGCCTCTTAGGGGCGAATGTTTGTGCTGGTACCTGATAGCAAAGAGAAAACAGTTGTATTGAATTCAAATTGTTTTAAAAAATGAAAGGACCCCTGTTTATGTGCAAATGATGGTATTTTGTGTTTGTCAGGGCACGAAATTTAAAGATCAGCAGACTTTATGGGGTGGCACTAAAAATGAGTTTTTAAATATTATTACTATTATTATTATTATTATTATTATTTTAATGGTATGCGGGCCTCTCACTGTTGTGGCCTCTCCCGTTGCGGAGCACAGGCTCCGGACGCGCAGGCTCAGCAGCCATGGCTCACGGGCCCAGCCGCTCCGCGGCATGTGGGATCTTCCCGGACCGGGGCACGAACCCCCGTCCCCTGCATCGGCAGGCAGACTCTCAACCACTGTGCCACCAGGGAAGCCCTAAAAATGATTTTTAAAGCTACTTAGTCTACATGTTGCTGCAGCTTTGAACCACATGGAATTGTGTTCCATAGACCAACTGATCTGTGGGTAGGAGCAGATGACCACGCCGAGCGTGGAAATCTACAGGCACTGGGGAGAGCAGCCAGCCAGCCAGCAGCAGCCCAGAGCAGGCTTGTCCGCCGGGCTCTACTGTCAGGACAGCAGGTGGTCTTCTCAGGAATTGACTGCGTAGAGTAGTACCATTTCCTGAAACAGCCTTCCCCAGCTTGACTCTAGGCTTGTTTTTAAAACCAACTTTTTTTGAGAAATAATTCATATACCATATAATTCACCCATTTCGAAGTGCACAACAGTAGTTTTTAGTATGTATTCACAGAGCTGTGTAACCATCACCACAGTCAATTATAGAATGTGTTCGTCATCCGATCGCAAAGAAACCCTGTACCCTTCAGTTGTCATTCCCATCTCCCCCCTACTCCAGTCCTTGGCAACCAGACTACTCTTTCTGTGTCTACAGATTTGCTTACTCTGGGCTTTCATGTAAATGGGATCACATACACCTTTTGTGAATGGCTTCTTTTCACGTAGCATACTGTCTTCAGGAATCATCCATGTTTTGCACGTATCAATACTTCTTTGCTTTTTATTTCCAAATACTTGTGATGGTATGAGTAAACCCCATTTGTTTAACTGTTCATCAGTTGATAGACATTTGGATTTTGTGGCTGTATGTGTAACGCTGCTGTGAACATTTGGGTGCATTGTTTTGTGTGGATGTAAATTATCACTTCTTTTCGGACTTATACCTAAGGAGTAGAATTGCTGGCTTATATGGTTAGTTTATTTAACTTTTTAAGGAACTGCCAGGCTGTTTTCCAGAGCACCATTTTACATCTTTACCAGCAGTGTGTGAGGGTTCCAGTGTTTCTTCATCCTTGTCAATATTTGTTATTGTCTGGCTTTCATTTTAGCCATCCTACTGAGTGTGAAGACCTATCTCATTGTGGTTTTTTGTTTTTAAACATCTTTTCTTTTCGGCGGTACGTGGGCCTCTCACTGCTGTGGCCTCTCCCGTTGTGGAGCACAGGCTCCGGACGCGCAGGCTCAGCGGCCATGGCTCACGGGCCCAGCCGCTCCACGGCATGTGGGATCCTCCCGGACCGGGGCACGAACCCGTGTCCCCTGCATAGGCAGGCGGACTCTCAACCACTGTGCCACCAGGGAAGCCCTTAAACACCTTTATTGGAGTATAATTGCTTTACAATGGTGTGTTAGTTTCTGCTGTATAACAAAGTGAATCAGCTATATGTATACATATATCCCCATATCCCCTCCCTCTTTCATCTCCCTCCCACCCTCCCTATCCCACCGCTCTAGGTGGTCACAAAGCACCGAGCTGATCTCCCTGTGCCATGCGGCTGCTTCCCACTAGCTATCTATTTTACATTTGCTAGTGTATATATGTCCATGCCACTCTCTCACTTCGTCCCAGCTTACCCTTCCCCCTCCCCATGTCCTCAAGTCCATTCTCCACGTCTGCGTCTTTATTCCTGTCCTGCCCCGAGGTTCATGAGAACCTTTTTTCTTTTTAAGATTCCATATATATGTATTAGGATATGGTATTTGTTTTCCTCTTTCTAACTGACTTCACTGAGTATAACAGACTACCTAGGTCCATCCACCACACTACAAATAACTCAACTTCGTTTCTTTTTATGGCTGAGGAATATTCCATTGTATATATGTGCCACATCTTCTTTATCCATTCATCTGTCGATGGACACTTAGGTTGCTTCCATGTCCTGGCTATTGTAAATAGAGCTGCAGTGAACATTGTGGTACATGACTCCTTGAATTATGGTGTTCTCCGGGTATATGCCCAGTAGTGGGATTGCTGGGTCATATGGTAGTTCTGTTTTTAGTTTTTTAAGGAACCTCCATACTGTTCTCCATAGTGGCTGTATCAATTTACATTCCCACCAACAGAAGGGTTGCAGAAGGGTTCCCTTTTCTCCACACCCTCTCCGGCATTTATTGTTTGTAGATTTTTTGATGATGGCCATTCTGACCGGTGTGAGGTGAAACCTCTTTGTAGTTTTGATTTGCATTTCTCTAATGATTAGTGATGTTGAGCATCCTTTCATGTGTTTGTTGGCAATCTGTATTTCTTCTTGGGAGAAATGTCTATTTAGGTCTTCTGCCCATTTTTGGATTGGGTTGTTTGTTTTTTTGATATTGAGCTGTGTGAGCTGCTTGTCTATTTTGGAGATTAATCCTTTGTCAGTTGCTTCATTTGCAGATATTTTCTCCCATTCTGAGGGTTGTCTTTTCATCTTGCTTATGGTTTCCTTTGTTGTACAAAAGCTTTGAAGTTTCATTAGGTCCCATTTGTTTATTTTTGTTTCCATTTCTCTAGGAGGTGGGTCAGAAAGGATCTTGCTGTGATTTATGTCATAGAGTGTTCTGCCTATGTTTTCCTCTAAGAGTTTTATAGTGTCTGGCCTTACATTTAGGTCTTTAATCCATTTCGAGTTTATTTTTGTGTATGGTGTTAGGGAGTGTTCTAATTTCATTCTTTTACATGTAGCTGTCCAGTTTTCCCAGCACCACTTATTGAAGAGGCTGTCTTTTCTCCATTGTATATTCTTGCCTCCTTTATCAAAGATAAGGTGACCATATGTGCGTGGGTTTGTCTTTGGGCTTTCTGTCCTATTCCATTGATTTATATTTCTGTTTTTGTGCCAGTACCATACTGTCTTGATTACTGTAGCTTTGTAATGTAGTCTGAAGTCTGGGAGCCTGATTCCTCCAGCTCCGTTTTTCTTTTTTCAGGATCGCTTAGGCTATTCGGGGTCTTTTGTGTTCCCATACAAATTGTGAAATTTTTTGGTCTGTGAAAAATACCATTGGTAGTTTCATAGGGATTGCATTGAATCCATAGATTGCTTTGGGTAGTATAGTCATTTTCACAGTGTTGATTCTTCCAATCTAAGAATGTGGTATATCTCTCCATCTGTTTGTATCATCGTTAATTTCTTTCATCAGTGTTTTATAGTTTTCTGCATACAGATCTTTTGTCTCCTTAGGTAGGTTTATTCCTGGGTATTCTGTTCTTTTTGTTGCCATGGTAAATGAGAGTGTTTCCTTAATTTCTCTTTCAGATTTTTCTTTATTAGTGTATAGGAATACCAGAGATTACTGTGCATTAATTTTGTATCCTGCTACTTTACCAAATTCATTGATTAGCTCTAGTAGTTTTCTGGTAGCATCTTTAGGATTCTCTATGTATAGTATCATGTCATCTGCAAACAGTGACAGTTTTACTTCTCCTTTTCCGATTTGGATTCCTTTTATTTCTTTTTCTTCTGTGAGTTCTGTGGCTAAAAATTCCAAAACTATGTTGAATGATAGTGGTGAGAGTGGGCACCCTTGTCTTGTTCCTGATCTTAGAGGAAATGGTTTCAGTTTTTCACCATTGAGGACGATGTGAGCTGTGGGTTTGTCACATATGGCCTTTATTATGTTGCGGTAGGTTCCCTCTCTGCCTACTTTCTGGAGGGTTTTTATCATAAATAGGTGTGGATATTTGTCGAAAACCTTTTCTGCATCTGTTGAGATGATCATATGGTTTTTCTCCTTCAGTCTATTAATATCATTTATCACATTGATTGATTTGCATATATTGAAGATTCCTTGCATTCCTGGGATAAACCACACTTGATCATGGTGTATGAGCCTTTTAATGTGCTGTTGGATTCTGTTTCCTAGTATTTTGTTGAGGATTTTTGCATCTATGTTCATCAGTGATATTGGCCTATAGCTTACTTTTTTGTGTGACATCTTCGTCTGGTTTTGGTATCAGGTTGATGGTGGCCTCGTAGAATGAGTTTGGGAGTGTTCCTCACCGTGCTATATTTTGGAAGAGTTTGAGAAGGATAGGTGTTAGCTCTTCTCTAAATGTTTGATAGAATGTGCCTGTGAAGCCATCTGGTCCTGGGCTTTTGTTTGTTGGAAGATTTTTAATCACAGTTTCAATTTCAGTGCTTGTGATTGGTCTGTTTACATTTTCTGTTTCTTCCTGGTTCAGTCTAGGAAGCTTGTGCTTTTCTAAGAATGTGTCCATTTCTTCCAGGTTGTCCATTTTATTGGCGTAGAGTTGCTTGTAGTAATCTCTCATGATCCTTTGTATTTCTACAGTGTCCGTTGTTACTTCTCCTTTTTCATCTCTAATTCTGTTGATTTTGAGTCTTCTCCCTTTTTTTCTTGATGAGTCTGGCTAATGGTTTATCAGTTTTATCTTCTCAAAGAACCAGCTTTTAGTTTCATTGATCTTTGCTATTGTTTCCTTCATTTCTGATCTGATCTTTATGATTTCTTTCCTTCTGCTAACTTTGGGGGGGTGGTTTTGTTCTTCTTTCTCTAATTGCTTTAGGTGTAAGCTTAGGTTGTCTATTTGAGATTTTTCTTGTTTCTTGAGGTAGGATTGTATTGCTATAAACTTCCCTCTTAGAACTGCTTTTGCTGCATCCCATAGGTTTTGGGTCGTCGTGTTTTCATTGTCATTTGTTCCTAGGTATTTTTTGATTTCCTCTTTGATTTCTTCAGTGATCACTTGGTTATTTAGTAGCATATTGTTTAGCCTCCATGCTTCTGTGTTTTTTACAGTTTTTTTCCTGTAATTGATATCTAATTTCATAGCGTTGTGGTCAGAAAAGATACTTGATACGATTTCAGTTTTCTTAAATTTACCAAGGCTTGATTTGTGACCCAAGATATGATCTATCCTCTAGAATAGGATACATCTATCCTGGAGAATGTTCCATGAGCACTTGAGAAGAAAGTGTATTCTGTTGTTTTTGGATGGAGTGTCCTATAAATATCAGTTAAGTCCATCTTGTCTAATGTGTCATTTAAAGCTTGTGTTTCCTTATTTATTTTCATTTTGGATGATCTGTGCATTGGTGAAAGTGGGGTGTTAAAGTCCCCTACTATGACTGTGTTACTGTCAGTTACCTCTTTTATGCCTGTTAGCATCTGCCTTATGTATTGTGATTCTTCTTTGTTGGGTGCATAAATATTTACAAGTGTTATATCCTCTTCTTAGTTTGATCCTTTGATCGTTATGTAGTGTCCTTCTTTGTCTCTTGTAACAGTCTTTATTTTAAAGTCTATTTTGTCTGATATGAGAATTGCTCCTCCAGCTTTCTTTTGATTTCCATTTGCATGGAATATCTTTTTCCATCCCCTCACTTTCAGTCTGTATGTGTCCCTAGGTCTGAAGTGGGTCTCTTGTAGACAGCATATATATGGGTCTTGTTTTTGTATCCATTCAGCCAGTCTGTGTCTTTTGGTTGAACATAAGACCAAATGGTAATCCATTTACATTTAAGGTAATTATTGATATGTATGTTCCTATTACCATTTTCTTAATTGTTTTGGGTTTGTTTTTGCAGGTCTTTTCCATCTCTTGCATTTCCTGCCTAGAGAAGTTCCTTTAGCATTTGTTGTAAAGCTGGTTTGGGGGTGCTGAATTCTCTTAACTTTTGCTTGTCTGTAAAGGTTTTAATTTGTCCATCGAATCTGAATGAGATCCTTGCTGGGTAGAGTAATCTTGGTTGTAGGTTTTTCCCTTCCATCACTTTAAATATGTCCTGCCACTGCCTTCTGGCTTGCAGAGTTTCTGCTGAAAGATCAGCTGTTAACCTTATGGGGATTCCTTTGTATGTTATTTGTTGCTTTTCCCTTGCTGCTTTTAATATGTTTTCTTTGTATTTAAGTTTTGATAGTTTGATTAACATGACTCTTGGCGTGTTTCTCCTTGGATTTATCCTGCACGGGACTCTCTGAGCTTCCTGGACTTGATTGACTGTTTCCTTTCCCATGTTAGGGAAGTTTTCGACTATAATATCTTCAAATATTTTCTCAGACTCTTTCTTTTTCTCTTCTAATGGGCCCCCCTATAATTCGAAAGTTGGTGCGTTTAGTGTTGTCCCAGAGGTCTCTGAGACTGTCCTCAGTTCTTTTCATTCTTTTTTCTTTATTCTACTCTGTGGTAGTTATTTCCACTATTTTATCTTCCAGGTCACTTATCCGTTCTTCTGCCTCAGTTATTCTGCTATTGATTCCTTCTAGAGAATTTTAAATTTCATTTATTGTGTTGTTCATCATTGATTGCTCTTTAGTTTTTCTAGGTCCTTGTTAAACGTTTCTTGTATTTCCTCCATTCTACTTCCAAGGTTTTGCATCATCTTTACTATCATTACTCAGTTCTTTTTCAGGTAGACTGCTTATTTCCTCTTCATTTGTTTGGTCTGGTGGGTTTTTACCTTGCTCCTTCATCTGCTGCACATTTCTCTGTCTTCTCATTTTGCTTAACTTAACCATGTTTGGGGTCTCCTTTTTGCAGGGTGCAGGTTCGTAGTTCCCGTTGCTTTTGGTGTCTGCCCTCAGTGCTTAAGGTTGTTTCAGTGGTTTGTATAGGCTTCCTGGTGGAGTGGACTGGTGCCTGTGTTCTGGAGGGTGGGGCTGGATCTCGTCTTTCTGGTGGGCAGGGCTGCATCCGGTGGTGTGTTGTGGGGTGTCTGTGGACTTAGTATGATTTGGGGCAGCCTCTCTGCTAACGGATGGGGTTGTGTTCCTGTCCTGCTAGTTCTTTGGCATGGGGCATCCAGCACTGGAGCTTGCTGGCCATTGGGTGGAGCTGGGTCTTAGCCTTGATCATAACTTCCCAACCTCCAGAATTTTTGTTCAGCCTGTTCATCCATGCGTTTACTTCTGTCGGCAGTACTGGAAATGCACAGGAGTTAACAGGAAAATCCGAATTATTTTCTGGAAAACTGGAGGTAAGATGACTCGGGAGTGACAAGACACAAAGTACAGTGGGTGGCGGTGAAAGAAAGCCAGGGTAGGAGGTGGCTGAGGCGTGGAGCAGTGCCCTAGGGGGGTGGCAACTTCCCACAGGGACCCCTGCCTCTAGAGCATCCTCTTCCAGGCATCGACGCCCCACGGGGCCCCTCTCGTTGTGGTTTTGATTTTCATTTCCCTATTAACTAATTATGGTCAGCATCTTTCCATCTGTTTATTGGCCACTTATACATCTTTGGAAAAATACCTAGTCAGATCTTTTGCTCATTTTTAAACAGGTTTTTCTTTTTATTATTGAATTATAATAGTTTGTATATTTTAGATGCAAGATCCTTATCAGGTATATGATTTGCAAAAATATTCTCTCATTTTCTTAGGTTGTCTTTTCACGTTCTTGAAAGTGTCCTTTGAAGCACAGACGTTTTAATTTTGAAGCCGTCCGATTCACCTGTATTTTCTTATTTTGCTTGTGCTTTTGGTGTCAGATCTAGGAAACCAGTGCCTAATCCAATGTCTAGAAGATTTATGTCTGTGTTTTCTTCCAAGAGTTTTATAGTTTTAGCTCTTACATTTAAGTCTTCGGGTTTAATTTTTAAAGTTCATTTCTCTAGCTTCTGTAAGGAAGGTATTGGAAGAAATAGCCACTAAGAAGAAACGGGCAAGGCAGGGTTGAATTTTTTCATGGAACACGTGGTAAGGCTGGAAATCGACTGAGCTTAGGCTGCCCCGTTCAGCAGTTGGTGTCTTTTCTTCCTTTGTCTCTTAGTTTGAGTGGCCCTTTCTCAGGGAGTCTCCTGACTGCATCCCTGGGTCACTCCCATTGCCTTCATTGCACCCTGTTATCTCCTGTCAGGGCGTTTGTCACGAACATGAGTCTGCTTCTGCCTGTTTACTGGATTTTTCTTAGACTTTCTACTGAACTATAAGCTCAAAGAGGGCAGGATCTTGTCTGTTTTATTCACCACTTCATCCTTAATACCCAGTACTTATTTTTTTGGAGAATGACGTTTCCTGGATCTCCAGGTATTCTGGAATAGAGTGACTAGTATATGACAGGATAAGGTGATTGGATAACTAAAGCTATAGGGAAACCCCTTCAGGAGGGAGCGAACCTTTCTGGCAGACTTGGTGAGGCCCTCCGGAGTCAGTCACGTCTGCCCCTGAGGAAATGGAGAGAAAGCACGAGTGCCCCTTCAGAGCTTCTCAGAGGAAGTAACCCATGGTCAGTTTTCTGCCAACAGTAAAAGTCCTTTTTTTAGCAAAGGCCACGTGTCGTATGTTAATGAAATGAGGAAAGGAGGTGGAATTCCATATTGGAATGTTCTACCATTTAGTGTGCCGTTTTGATAGGGAGGGAAGGCTCACTGTGCTGTATTTCAGGGTGGACTCAACATGGGCTACTGAGTTCTACTTTCTGGAGCCAGCTGCCTTGCATAGCATTAATGTCATTAATTGAAATAGTATATACATAGGAGAAGGAAGAAAGGTTGGGATTTGCCTGAGAGAACGTATGAAACTTGATGTTTGTCATCACCTTTGATCCTCACCGTCACTCCATGTGCACACTTGGTGTGATGATCCCGATAGCAGGTTTGGACGATCCGTGTTTTGCACGTTGCCACAGCTCTAGTTATAACTGGTAAAACCCGTTATTACCGGCTATGACCAGTTAACATAGAGCGGAGAGTTTTAGGGTCTGACTCAAGCAAGGTTAGCAAGAGCCCTTGCAAAAGAGCTGAGAGCCTCCGCTGCCTCGTTTGTTGTCTTAACTTCAGGGCGAAGGGGGTTTACTAGCCTGGCTTTGTGGCAGTACACAGAGCAAGTTTTCGTTCCCTTTGGTTAAAACAGTGTTAAGATCTCAGCCCTTTGAGAGTAAGGAGCTGCAAGGTGAGAGAGAGAAGGAGAAGAGAAGTGTTGGAAATCTTTATGTGACGGCTGTACACTCAACTGTGCTCTCATCTTTTCTCATGAGAATGAGTAGATGAGACATCCTGGACCGTTACAGATGCCCCTAAACGAAATACCTGCTGGAAAGGCTGTCTGTTCTGGAGCTGCTCTAGGAAGGCCTCCCCACGCCCAGGCTGCCAGGCAGGCTTCCCTCACCAGCAGTAAACCCACTTTAAAGCAACGTTAAGTCTAATTTAAGGACGCAAATTAAAAAGGAGGTTTGTTTATTGCAGCGTTAGACTTATTAACTCGCAAAAGCCATGAGCCTTGGTCATTCTGTTTACAGATTATAAAATGGAACTCAAAATGAGGTTTAATGGGCTTCCCAGATCGTGTTCCCTGGACAGATTTTTTTTTCCCCTTCAACAGTAAATTCTGAAATCAAAAGGACTTAAAAAGAGGAGTGCTTCCTGTCATAAATGGGATGGGTGGCATTCTTCAAAGCATTTTACAGCTTCCAACTGTGCATTATAATTTCAAAGTAGCTGAAAAGCATTCTGAGTTTTTTTAAATGGTACGTTTATTCAGAAACATTTATTAAGCAGCTACTTATGTGCCAGGCATTGAGACAGGGCCTGGAGATAGCCTGAAGGCTCCCAGGCCCACGCTCTCACTGAGTTTGTACTTTATTGTTAGTAAAGACATAAACTACTGAATAAGGAGACAGCAGTTTCAAAGAACATTGGGCTGGAGAGGATGTAAGACACAGCTCTGAGAGAGTGACCCATGGGGAAGCGGGTGGAGCTGAGGAATTCTGGGCCCAAGAGGTGAGCTCAGGGATGTGGACATATCAATATCAGGTCATTCCACTAACCTAGGGTGTGCTGGATGAGGTGGGGCCACAGCAGTGCCATCTAGTGTCACAGCAGATGTCCTTGACCTCTGTTGACTTGACCCCTCATAGCCTTCCTGGTAAAAAGCTAAAGGCTATTAACACTCTTCGGGACTTTCTGGGACACAGTTCATAGTTGATTGAAATGGACTTTTCTGGCATCGTCAGAGGATTGAAAGACTAATGCAACTGTAGTGTATTAATAAGGGGATGCCCTGCAGTTGTTACCACGTTAAAGTATATGGGCCACACTAAGCTAGTAAATCCAACGGCAGCAAATGGAGAATAAGGAAAAACACAAAATAATATATCCATGTTGTTTATATGTAAAGCTATCCGTTTATAACTTTTACTATTCAAAAATAAAGCAAGGGAAGCAGCTGTGCGCAGGAGCCACAGGTGCTTTTTCAGGCGTGGCAGTGAGTGTGCAGCAGAACAAACCCTGGCTCCAGGCTTGCAGTGACAGAAGCAACCCAGCTGATTTTCTGAGTCCGACCTCGACTGTGTAGTGTGCTCTGTTGACGGCACAGTGGCTAGCAGAACCAAGCTTGGGGTGTGGGCCAGGCCGTTAACGCTGAGCTGGTTCTGTCTAACCCTGCGGCGCGTCTGCTCAGCCTCTGTGACTCCACTCACTCTTCAGGCACAGTGAGGCTTCTGTGAGACCCTGCTTTGCAGACTCCACCTCGAAGGAACCCAGCCCCCCACACCCCCCAACCAAGGGAGTTTAGTGTTTAAGATGTGTTCTCCCAGACTGATTTAAACTGCTTGAATAACCCACGTATGTTTTTCTCCCTAATATGTCCTTATATGTACTGGAATTACAGATTACATTTTTATTAAAAGAAGAATTATGTTTAAGGAAAGTCTGAAGACTCCTTTGGAAAATTAGTCCATAAGATAATAAGCAGCTTGTGGGGGAGCGTTCTCATGTAAGAATTATTTCTTTGAAGTAGTTTCATGGAGAACACACTAAAATTGAAGACCAAAAAAAAAAAAGAAACGAGATAAAAGGTATAAAAAGAGCATTGAGAATTGTAAAGTGTTAATGAACGCAGGGTCTGGGGTGTACAGTGATTTGCAGAGGAAGCGTCTGGTCAGCGAGGGAGATTGGGAGTGACCTGGTGGAGGGGATTATTCTTCTTAAAGTTCGCGTTTCCTCAGTGTTGGGTCCCCTACCCACAAGTGGCGCCTTGCATTCATGCTGGGCTGTAGGCCAAGAGGTGCTCTGTTTCCGAACGAATGCCAGAGCAGGTTTTTCGGCACAGAGGAGTGCAGTCCACGGAGGAAAGCAAAGTCCCCACATTCAAGAACACCCTAGATTTCCTGGCAGAATGGGCAGAAGCTCGCCGGAGCCAGCTGGGGAGGGCCTCCCAGCTCTGTGTTCTCTGGCGTCGTGCTGGTGCATTTGGGGGGTTAGCACATCACTCGGGCAGCCTGAGGCGTGGGCTTCCTTTGCAGATCAAGGGTCAGCAGACTAGAGCTGGCTGGTCCAGCCCACTGCCCTTTTTGTGGTAAATAAAGTTTTATCTGAAGACAGCCACGCTATCTAGGGCTGCTCTTGTGATACAAGGGCAAATGGGGTGAGAAGCCATAAATGCTCACTGTGTATAGCCCTTGACAGAAAAAACTTGGCAACCCCTTGTTCCAGAGTTTAATAGGAGTTGGTTCTGGATGCATTAAAATTCTCAGATTGAAGAGATTGGGGGGCTGGTCTTTAAGCAGTTTTTCTTTCCTTTTCCAGGAGGGAACAGTTAATAAATGAGAGGTACGTGTGGTTATATCACAGAGGTGCCCAGAGGATCATGGGACTTGTCCCTGAATCTGAGCTGTGGTTTGACCCTACAAGGCAGGTCCCGCTTTTCCAGCACTGCTGGAAGTCAGAGAGGCCGGCCAGAAGTCGTTCAGTTCGCCTGGGCCTCTTGGGTAGTGATAACGTTCTTGAAATGGTAGAAGTGCCATGTGCCTGGAGCTGACGCTGGGGCAAGGCTGTCTTTACAGACGGGTTTGGAAAATTCCCAGGCGCCTGGCCCCTGGGTATACTTCCCCGAGGGTGGATGGTAAGTACCAGCTCGCCCAGGCCTCGAGGAGGCCCCTCCCTGAAGGAGGCCCTGCTTCCTCTGCGGGTTCCCGCTGGCGTCTCAGAGTCCTGAGGCTAGGCGCAGGGCGGGCCGGCTCTTCTTCCTCGGCTGTGTTGTCCCATCCTCTCCCTCCCACTTCCCACTCCCTGCCAGTGCCTTCCCTCCTGGACACCCACCTGACAGGCACCTTGCTCCTTCGGTTTTCACCAGTTAACAAACTTTTCCTTGGAGTTGATACTACCAAGTTTTTATAAATTCAAGAAATAGAACTTTTGAAGTGGAAATGAAAGCCAGAAACATGCTACACCTGCTAAGAAGACAAGCACTTACTGTGTGGGAGTCACAATCCTAACGCTTGCTGCAGCGACCTGGGGCAGTTCCCACAGCAGCCCAGGGGCAGAGGCTCTCCTAGCCCCTGCCCTGGGGAGACAGCTCTGGATCAGGACCCAGTGGGTCATGAAATCAGTTTAGTAGGTTGCCAGCCAGCATAAAGAAAGAACAATAACTATCAGCAGTTGCATATAGTGAGGGAAAGTATTAAAAAAGAAACTTTTGTTTCGATGTGTGTGTGTGTGTGCGTGCACATACACATGTATACATATCATGTGAAATATGTTTTGTATACCCAGGACACATGTCTGCTCAGGTCTCCCAGGTGGCTCGGGCCTGTTACCACGGATACACTCCATCCTCCCGGTGGAGTCCCTGCTGTGGGTCGGGGGTCCCCCATCCTGGAGCAGTTACAGTTACATGAATTATAGGAGGGTTTGAATGTCCTATCACCAAACGTGGGTCTGACATGAATGGGCTTCTGCAGACTTACCCTTCCTTCTTCCTGCCCCCCAGTTCTGAGACCCTCCCATGTGCACCCAGCCCCAAAGAACCATTGCATTAGTGGGCACTCCTGGGAGAGCATTGATATTTGTGTGCTCCTCACCCTCTGTTCATGGAGGCTTTGGAAACCTGGAAACTTCTGGAATTCATTTCCAAAGGTGTAAATTAGCACTGCCAATTTAAAACCTACCCGCGCACTGAGGGAACCACCCATATCATTTTTCTGTTCAATGTCCCTTAAGCAGAACACTTTGAAAAGTGTTCGAATTAGTCCAATTAATTCTTGTTGGACCAGAGTATAACGGGTGCACACCTGTGTGTGCACATCTTCATTGTGGCAAGAGTCCGGGACGCACGTTCCCTTTCTTCATCATCATCATCCCCCCTCATTCCTGTGCCAGGGACTGCTAAATGCTTTGCTTGTGTTATGGAACCTTCAGCGTGGTGTGGGTGGTGGATGTGCTCCTGTCCTGGCAGGAGGTGGGCCAGACCATCTGCTGTCTGCACTGAAGACTCAGTGAGGAAAAGATGGGCCCGTGCTCCAGAGGCAAGGCTTCCAGTGCCCTGCGACACCACACGCTCTGGGGCGGCTGGAACGAGGGTGCTGTGCTCCAGGTCCTCCGACCCTGCTGTTCGCCACCACGGGCAGCTCCGCCTCTTCCCACTCCTGAAACGTCCCTTTTCTGATTTTCTCGAGATTTCTTATTCTTTTTCTGCCCGCTCCCCCTTCCCTTGCCCTTGCCCCTTACCTGTCGGTGGCGTGACCGCGTTGCTGGAATTCAGGGCTGAGGTTTGCTGGCTCGAGGCTTTCAGGTGATTCCTAGCGTGAGTTTGGAATGACTTTATGAATCTGAGTCACCGTTGAAAAAGTCATTAAATTTTTTTCTCTCTCTTGAGACATTGCAGAGTAATGTGAATATTCAAAGTGTAAGTATTGATTGGTTTTAGCGTAATGTATACACCGTGAAACGCTGACGCTCAATGAAGTCAAGAGGCCGTAGACGCTTGTGGAAGGCCTGCCGGGCCCAGGTGTTCCCACACATGTATTTATGTGGTGGTGTTTGTTTACTTTTCACCTCACTGAGGAAGTTAAAAGACAAGGTAACCACTACCACCATTAACTAATTAATTAATTAGAATAAAGAAGAGCAGATCTGCAGAACAGCTTTCTTCTTAGAGACCTGCCTCTGCTTCTGAATTCTCTGATGCTCACCAGCACCAGGAACTTCACTTTCCTCCATTATTAACAGAGGAAGGAGCCAGATACAAGTGTGGTGACCTCTGTCAGGAATTTTTCTTTTAAGTTTCTCAGTGATCTGGAGAAAGGAGGTATTCCATCAGTGCCCACCGTGGAAATATTGCCGGGAGAAATTGTGACAAATGTCACTTTGCTGCCAGCTTTTCGGGAAGAGCCCCGTTCCAGGTGTGACAAGTGGCCTTGCGAATTGTGGATCCTGGACAGTTTAGAGGATAAAAGATAAAAATTTTCTTCGTTTTTCAAAGAAATGCGAAGAGAAGTAAAAACCCTGGACACAAACAAGAGGTATCTGTTGGGCCTTCGGCCTCACACAGCATGTCTGTGATGTCTTTTAAACATCCTGTCATTGAAAATTTGAATTATGTTTAATTCTTTTTTAATGAAAAGGCTTGTTGTTTTTTCTGCTCTTTGTGGGGTGGAGAGAGGGGTTGGTCTGTATTTCCTGGACGCCATGTTAGCCTTCAGGGGTCAGAAGACTAGATCTTATTAATTGTGACAACTGACTATTTTTAACAGTAAGAGAAGTGGAAATGCTGACTTCATATTGGTTGTGAAAGAGCCTCTTTCACTCAGCTCAGCTCCTGGATCTTCTTCCAGTCGTTGTAGTGGGACCAACCCTGCCTTTTGCCCCTCTGTGGACCTTATCCTACTAGGAAACAGACCCCAATTTATGCTTTGTTATTTCTGTATGTGTAAATAAGATGAAGGAGAGCACAGGGAGAAAGACAATGGGAGGCCAGTAATACCTCCATTCTCAAAATCAGGTCTAAAAAAATATAGTGTCCCCAAGTTTTGGAGCGATAAACAACGGTCCTTGTCAAAGGCTTGGTGTGATCAGGTTGCAAAATCTAAGTCGTTAGGTCACTGTCAGGCTGACAAGAGTTCTCTTATACTTGTCTCTCCTAAAAGCTGGTATAGCTGTCCCCCTGTGCAGTGGTGAGAAGTGAGAGCAGGTGGCCCCAGTCCCCTGACTCTCGTGCCGCATGGCGGACATCCCACCGGGCCACACTGACTTGCTGGGGCCGTCTCCTTTCACAGAGCTCGCAAACAGAAAGACACAGCACATCCACTGGTGCATGGATGGGACTTGTGGTTGCTGTGAGTTGGGACAGAAACGAGAAATGGAGGCATCCAAGGGCCCCATTTGGGTTCTGTCCAGTGCTCAGCCTTTGGTACTCAAACCAAAGCATGAGAGCGGGGATTTGGTTGTTCTGGTAGCTTCTTCTCTGGTTGGTGCAGTATCTGAGCTCTGTTCAATTGTTCTTCTGCTCCAGATATTTTAAGGGCTACCCTTTCCCTTTTATGGTGTTAATTTCTATTGGCTATATAGGAAAGAGAACATTTTGTTGAAGGTAGAAAGATTTCCAAGACCTGTCCAGCTCAACCTGCTTCCCTTTTGCTGTGATGATCCAAGGCTATTAGCTCATTTCCATGTGCCTCTGAAATTCCTTCATGAATGTAAAAAGTGTGTTGGCATCCTTTTCTTAGAAGTTCAAAGGGCCTGGCTGCCTGTAAGTAAAGGGCCCACCACCAGAACCCCCTCGTGTCTCAGAGTGCACTGTAGCTTAGGGGAAGGATTCTTTCCAAAAGATTTTTTCTTTACTTCATTCCTAATTGTTTGTGTGTAAATGCATTTATGGTGGATTAAAGAAGCGATCCGGCCATCAGTGGGTAATGGTATAATTTACAGGGGCCCCGGCCAGAATGTTGAAATTGCTTACATTCTACTATTGCCACAAATGGATTACTAGAAAGGGTCTCCCTCTTTCAAAGGCAGTAAAAACAAAGAGTGATGGAAGGAGGCTTTTTTATTTTTTAAATGCACATAATCACTTCCATGTATGGCTAGTGTTGAACCAATAATGGAATATAAAATGGTGGACTGCTCACCGGATTTAATTGCGAGGGCTTTAATGCAGTAGAAGACGGCCCAGGACTGAATTCTTAAACCCAATGTAGGTAGCATCTCCACGTAAAGAATGTGTCTGAAGTGCCTAGAGATGGGGGGTGGTGTGAGACTGCCTCTTAACCGCAGACGCAGCCAGTGCTGGGATCCAGCTCCCCTGTTGTCTGTAGGGTTTGGGGGAGGGTTTCCTGGCAAATTCCTGCTTGTAAACCTTGTGTCACGTATCTTTACTAAAGGGCAACCACGTTTAGCTTGTCTGTTTTCAGTAGGTCGTGCAGACCTGCAGCACACACTCGTGGGCGTGTGGCAGGATCTGCCTGCGTCAGGGTGGGCTGCTCCCCTTCCTTCCCCTCCGGCAGGCACCCTGAGCTCCTCAGAGGGTGCGCTTTGCCTCTCAGGAATGTGGAGAGCAGTGTCTTCCTCCTTTTACTGTGTTTATTGTTGCAATCACCAGCACTGAACCAAATCGGTTATTGCAGGAAATTAAGTAGTTGTGGTTTATAAAGGAAAGCTTCGTTGACAGCATCCTGCAGGGCAGAGCACCAGCCTGGCTGCCTGGGGATGTGTGTTTAATTTCCCAGTTAACGTTTTGCATTTATCTATTATCTTGCAAAATTGTCTTTAAAAACATCAAAATACCTAAGTGAAACATGCATCGTCTTCCCCTAAAGTTGACTGGCAGGCCCTCCTCATGAAGGAACCTCATGGTTCCTTCCTTTGTAAAAGAGATGAAATTAAAATGAAATTTAAAAGCGTCAACAACGTTAATATACTTCAGAGACTAACTTTTTCTAACAGGAAAGGCTCTCCATCATTAAACTTGTTAGGCCAAGGAAACCTACCAGTTTTTTGCTTACTGGATCTTCTCCTTTCTTAAGGTTCGCCATCGATGGTGTGAACTTGTTGTTAAGCACAAATACACAGAAGCGTACGGAAACGTGGAGAGGTTCCTTCAGGAGGATCAGGTAAGTTTCAGTTTTCAGCAGATGGGGATTCTTCACATGCTGTTCCCTGACTATGCAGTAGACATAACACGGGCACCCAAGTTGTCGACATCTCTATTTAAATAACGAATATTTAAACATTTTTCAAGGATTTTAAAGAGTTGTTAGGTGCTTACCTACCAGACTTTTGAGCTGATTTTTTTCCTCTGTCTTTGTATCCCATTGAATCATGTCCCTTAGAAGCTCCCTTGGTTTGACGTAACTGTGGCCCACTGCCGTTACCAAATGAAGCATGGGCAGACCTCGTGAGCTTTCTTCATCTTTGAACCTCAGATTCATTAGGTCAAGGTTGTGGCTTAGTGATGCCATGGTGTGTACCTGTGCCTTCAGTGGGCCTCACTTAAAGTATGTATGAAGATTAGACTGGGAGAGCCCCAGCTGGCTGGGACAGTCTGGTCTGTATCTGCACGTGCCACACCAAGTGGAACCCTGTGCTGAGATTCCTTCCCGTGAGAACTTTCCTCACTGTTCACCAGGGAAAGCGATCACCTTGCAAGGAGCCCACAGGAAGCACGTGCGTGCACGAACCCGTTGGAAGACGTTTTCCTTGCCGCCTCTGCTGGGCCGCAGCCTGTGGGGGTCAGCACCCCGCCACACCATGTCCCCCAGCGTGGCTGTCCATGGTGGTGCATGTGCCGTGGCTTCTGTCAGTTGCGGGAAGTTGGCTGCAGCTCGTTCCTGTTGGCGTGACCAGTGCATGCCTCTGAGTGAGCGTTCTGCCGGGCGCTGTGGGCTGACAGCATGGAGCCATGTTTCGGTTGGGGTAGGGGCAACAAAGGGACTTTTGAGAGGGCCTGAGTACAGGGGGCAGCCAGCAAGTGAGGGCTCGTTATTCCCGCAAAGAAAAATACACGACTTTGTAGCAGAAGAAATGTCACATTTGCACAGTGAAGCGAGAGGTGTTTGGAAACAGAGAGGGGAGTATAAGGACAAAATGTAAGAGCAACTTAAGGCCTGTTCTGAAAACCAAAATTAACTGCAGTATATTTGGAACCATGATCTTTGCCAAATAAGGATTACCATCGGCTTTTTCAGGAAAGAGTTTTTGAACCCCTAACCACCGAGTTTTCATTTTTGCGCTGTATTTGAGATCCTTCTTTTAATTTGCTCCAGGAGAACGTAATCTGTAGCATAACTAAGCTTAGAACAAGAGAGAAGGCGGAACCAAGTGGATCTTTTGGTTTTCCAGAACATAACTGGCTGTTTTTAAAACTGTAGGAAAAATGCAGATGTGAGTCATTGTTCTCGAAACAGAAGAGCCAGTGTTTGCCGCGGTCGTGGGGCCCGTTGAAGGGAGCTGGCAGGCTGGGCTGGAGCAGCAGGCATCTCCCAGGGCGGCCCGATGGCTCTCCCCACCCATGGTGCCATGTGACGGGGTGGTCTTCATTCCCCAGCTGTGCTAGGCACACACTTTCCTAGGAAGATGGCCTGTGTCTGTGTGACATACACACGGCGCCTCGGGTGCTCCTTTCAGCTGCGGGGGTTTCCACGGGGGTCAGTCACCATGGGAGCCTCCCTGTGCTCGTCAGCCATCACTAGAGAAATGCTCGCAGTGTCGTCAGTTCAACCACCAGGGTCTGTTGACGGAGCTGATAGCCAAGAATTCCTTGGGGGTTGCAGCGAGAAGAACAAGAAAGAGAAGGGGATTGAAAACGGCAGGCTCCTGAAGTACAGCTGTTCAGCCGTCTGTCTTTTCTAGGGTCTTTGTAACTTCCAGACCAGCAAGTCCGTGCGGAACAAGCACAGACTGTGCACTCGAGCACGTGGGGACACACGATTGCCTTTTCTTCAGCTCTCTGGCCTCTGTGCCTTCCGCAGGCCATGGGCATCTACCTCTACGGGGAGCTGATGGTGAGTGAGGATGCCCGGCAGCAGCGTCTCGCCCGCAGGTGCTTCGAGCTGAGCAAGGAGCAGATGGACAGATCCTCAGCAGAGGTGGTGGCCGAGATGTTATATTAAAGAGGTGATTCTCTCTCTTTCCTTTCTCATTGCTCGGCTCTGAGATTCCTCTTAAGAGCTGAGTGAGCCAGTAAGCCGGGTGGTGAGCTGAGGGCCGCTTCCCTTAGGGTACGGGGGCACCTCGTCTGGCCGAGCGGTCACTGGAAAGCCCGTGCCGCCCACCCCGGCGGAACATTCTTTCTCGGCGCTGTTTTGGCCACTTCCGGTTTTGTTATTTGTGGGGAGGGAGTTCGCAGGAGAACATCCTGAGCTGGTTAGAAGGTGCGCTGGAGAGCCTCGTGTAACCGTGAGCCGCGTCTTCAAGGGGAAGGCTGGCGCGGGGGTGTGTGGTGGGTTCCCCACACCTTGAGCTGTGAGCAGCCGTGTGAGAACTTGCGGTCCCTCGGGCTGTCCCCGCCTGGTGGGCGAGGCTGGCAGGTCCTTCCTCCCCGGTGTCCTGAATTTCTCCACATTGCGTGTCTGCTGGCAGGCGGGCAGGTTACCTCGAGTGGGAGTCCTAAATATTTAAACTGCTTCCTCTCTTAAATGTGCTTGGCACTGACCTGTTACGTTCACGTTTTAGCAGTTTTTAACTGTGGATTTCTGCATTCTAAAAGTGATTTAGCAATGGTACATAAAGGTTTGTAAGTAGAACTGTGGGATTATAAGTGGTTTTTTTTGGTCTAACGTCATTTCTCTGACTCTCTGGTTTGCTTTAAGGTTTTACATGATATTATAGGGTATGTCTAATTTTGTGTTTTTTAAAAACAGCATCAAATTTCAAGCATTTTTCATGTCATATAGCTTCTCTATAATTTTAATGGATATTTAAGATTTTATGTTGATATTCTTAACCTATTGTGGGATATTTAGTTTGCTTCTAATGTTTTGCTCTTATAAAAAACCATTTCTGTCTAATATGTTTAACTGTCTTATTTATCTGAAAGAACTCTAATACTAAAGAGAGAAAGGTTTTCTAAAGTCCGGTTCTGTTCTTCCAGAAGAGTCAAGGAGCCATATTGGCCAGGAGAGGAAATAGTGGGAATAATTGCCACGATTGTATATCTCGTAGCAGAGCAGCTATGTGCAGGCTTCCCCAGAGCTCCCCTGTGGCAGCTTCAGAGCCTGTTCAACGACGGGCCAGTTTAAAACACAGAACAGTTACACAGTCAGGTGTTGCCAGCCTCATATAGTAATCAGGATAAATCGTATTTCTCTTCAGATTTTTAATTTCACGGAGAGTTTGTGTTTCTTGAAGTGTGTGAAACTGCAGTGGTGCAGACTATGCCTTTGATGTTGTTCCCTGGGTTCTAGATTGTGGAGAAACCACCGCGGGCTACACAGCTTTGGCAGTTCTTCATTGTGATGTTTTTGCCCCAAGCAGGCAAAGGAGTAGTCCCGGTCACAAGCCTGCTCTTTTCTCACCGCCCCTCTGTCCCTGCCCTTCTGGATGAACACAGGGTCATGTGCACACCCTTTCCCCCTGCTACCCCAGAACAGCTGGTCAGTGCATTTTTCATTTCATCTTCCAGAGCTGCACTGGCATGTGTATGGTCATCTGTGAGTCCTTTGATTTTAAAAAATTGTGCCCCTAGGACGCCCAGTAAATGAATAGTGAACAGAAATAAAACACGTTTGGTAGTGTAGCAGGCCTGGAGGTGGTGCTGTCACCTGGTGCCCGAGGAAGCTGGTGCGTGCGGTGTGGGCAGCCCTGCGGCGCTGCCCCCAAGTGCTCTGGCTGCTTGGGTTCCTGGCATGCTGATTTGTGACTTAAGATTAAAATCACATTGCCAGGGATTACCACGCAACCACGACCCTGACTGCTCCTCCAGAAGCCGTAGTTACTCTCTCTCTGCAGTTCGGGGAACAGATACATCTCATAGCTCCTCTCTGGAAACGGAAGAAGCCAACAGCCTTGGAAGATGCTCTCCAGCCCTTTCATTATGCCCAGCCGACGACCTCTCTGACGAGGTGCAGAGCTTAGCTGATTGGTGAACAGTGACTGGTTTCCGCTTTGTTCACAGTGGCTAAGTTCTGCACCTGAAGAGAAGGTGAGATGGGGACAGTTAAGTTGGAGCTGCCGGGGCAGAGGCCGCTGCTGAGCGGTCAGCTGGGGGACCGAGCACGATTCTGGAGGACAAGAGCCTGCCTGGCCTCAGCGATGATGCACTTTGTCTTGTTACGAATGCAAGGAACATACCAAAAGTCTACGGAAATATAAATCCGCTAATTAGACACCGGTGTCTGAAAGTTCAAATGTATTGAAAGCTGCAAAATTATTCTTTTAAAAATCTAAAACCCAGTGAACCACGAAAGTCGAGTAAGCCCACGTCAGCAGTCGATGGCGTGTGAGTAGAGCTGGGTACTTTCAAAGGAGACTCCCTGTTGTGATTTCCGAGCACGGTGAACTCTCTCTTGTATTTGCAGTCCAGGTTTCTGTGTCTCCTGCAGCCGCCCGCGGGACGAGGCCGAGCGAGCTCCCAGCTGAGGCACTGCTTCTCCGGGCTGTCAGTTGGACCCGCCCTCCGGTGCCTACTGAGCTGATATCAGTTCTCATTTTACACACTGGCTCAGTTCAGCAGGAACAGGAGTCGAGCCCTAGAGCAAAGCCTTCCTGTCGTGAGTGCCCGGCGGCTCGGGAGCTGGGGCTGCAGCCGCACGAAGACAGGCCCGAGCGTCCGCAGCAGAGCCGACCGGCGGCGGAGGCCCCTGTGTATGTGCCCTGTGTGTGGGTGTTGCTAGAGCTCTGCTGACATGACAGGAACGAACTTCCACCCATTGGCGCCACGCCTGCCACGCAGGCAGTGCATACCTCTGTCACGGTGTAGGACGGCCCGAAAGCAGTCGGAGTGAGTGCGGGGCTGAAACAGGCTGCCTTTCTAGTATCTGTCCTGTGAACGGAGCCCGAGTTCTAGCCGCCGGCTTTCACAGCCCTGTGTGAGCAAAGCGAATGGCACATGGCGCCGCTGTAGAGCCCCTCTCGGGGCTGTGAGATGTGCCCTGGCCTCCTCCTGTCCTCCGCTCACGGCCCTCTCTCCAGAGCCGAGAGCAAAGGCACACACAAAGGTACTCGTTTACAAGAATTCCTCCGTTGTGACTGGGCAGTAAATTTTATTGCTGTTTCCTTTGCAGGAAAGATCACAGCGAGATTCTTTTTCATGCATCTACTCGTAGCCCTGGTGGGACCAGGATCACATTGACCCTGGACATCAAAGGAAGGATTATGGGGCTGCTAAAGCCATCAGCCGGCAGCAGTGTGCACACTGGGGCGACCTTCCCAGAGGCCGTGGCCCTCACGGTGGAGCCCGTGTCAGAGGCACATCCTTGTAAACGGTCTCCACAGGGCTGTGTGATGCCTCTGTGCCCACCCTGGCTGTGCCACCTCAAGATCCTGAATCTGAATTGAGTCTCCCCTGTGAGTTCAATGCAGTTTTCACACAAAGGTGGAAGATACCTGAGGCCCGTCGGAAGCCCTGCTGAACCTCCTCCATCCGTCCCTCAGCGTGTGGATGTTTGTTTCTGTGCTTCCAGAAGGTCAGGGTTTCTGCGTACTGGGACCACCTCTGCGGGATTACTTTGATTGATTAGGTCCTGTATTTAGATTTTTCCAAAATTTTAGTACCTTTTGGTAGAAGTACAGGATAACACTCGAAGATGTATTAATAATAAAATGTAATGGATTCGTTTTTTCTTTTCTTCCTGTTTGCTTCCTAATTTAATACTGTTTTTGAAAAGGAAAAAAAAAACGTGGAAGAAGAGGGTAGTCTCCTCCTCCTGGTGTCATTCTTCTCTCACCTTACTGGTTTTCTCTGTAGTTTTCAAGGTGGTGCTGCTGTTCCTGGGAGGACAGTGGGCCCCCTGCTCCTGATGGAGGTACCATCGGGCACCGTGGGGTCTGTGGTGATGTTGCCTCGTTTCCCACAAATGTTTGAAGTTAAAAAAATAAAATAAAAATAAGCTTCTCAGGACTGTCCAAAGGGAAGGACGGCTTTAAAACGCTCCAGAAGCCACAGTGGTTGGTGCGGTCACGTGATGGCGAGAGGCTGAGCGGAGCGGGAGGGAACTGACCCGCCTGCAGGGGCTGCGCTCGCGGGGCCGCGGACCCGCCGGTGGGGGGACGTGCGGCTCCACACAGCCCTTCGTTAGGAGCTCCTGACCTTCAGAGTTACTTAACAGTGACCGTCACTCCGGAAGGGTTCCTACGGGTTGGTTCTTTGCCGTTACGTGTGCTCTGCCTATGGTTGTATGTGCTTTGTTCACCATGTTGGTGGAAGAATAAAAATTCGGTTTTTAAATATGAAGAAATGTCAGGACGCTGTTCTCTGTGAAGACTTCGAATAAATGACTCTTTCTCCCTCTGGTCGGCGTGAGTCTGGTCCTTTGTGCGGCGGAGCAGGAAGCCCGGGCACAGCCTGCTGCTCTGTGCACCACAGGGGCTGCGGGTGACCAACCAGCCTGGTGGTTTGCTTTGGTCTTGTTTTTCCGAAAAGTTAAAGCCACGCTTTGTCATCTTTAGAAACTGCTGAGGCCAAGGCGAGTGTCCGCATGAGTGGCTTCGCGCTAAGACGGCTGGTCCCCTGGCCCTGTGGCCGGGGGTCCCGCGCTGGCTCCGAGCTCGGGTCCGGCCCGCAGGCGGCCGGTCCTGGCGGGGCCGTCGGGACCCGAGCGCCGCCTCGCCGGGGCTGTGGGTAGCTTGCCTTCCCGCCTGTAGGCTGGCGCTCTTGCGGGAGGGGCTGTGCCTGTGGGGAGGGAGGGGCGAGCGGCCTCCCTCCAGCTTCACCCCGCACCCGCTCCGTTCAGGCTCCGGGACTCCTGGGGCGGGTTCTCCGCGCTGGCCCTCCGTACCTCCCGCTAGGGCTGCGGAGGGCGTGCTGTGGAGGAGCCTGAGGCCAGGGCCTGGCAGGCGCTGCCGGGTTCCAGAGTGGCCACCAGTCAGTCAGAAGACAGGCGTGTAAAGCCAGCACCCTGCGTTCTTACGCGATGCATTTGTTTTGAAAAAAGTTTCATGTGGGTGATGGGCAGGTTCCCCAGGGCACGTCATGGAACTTAGGCTGCTTTATCAGCACGACGCGGGCACCTCCTGAGGGATGCCTCAGTCCAGGCGGGAGTGTTTGCCGAGGGGTCAGGAGCCCCGGGGACAGAGGCTGGCTGTCTCGGAGAGGCAAGGGTGCGGGAGCCTGCCCTCCCCAAGTTCCCCCTGTGGGTCAGGCCTGCACAGTGCTGTCCCCAAGGTCATATACTAAGCGACAGGCGGGATTTCAGTGTGTCCACCTGGCTCGGGATTCTCCTCCCCCGAGTCCCTTTCAGGGTGTAGACTGTCTCTTCGGTAATAAACTCCTCAGGGATTCCTGGCCTTGTCCTTCAGCCAGAAGAGACTTGAGACACCTGCGCTCCTCACCCAGTTTGCTGTGAGGGGGTCTGGCTGGGGCCCAGGGAGCACGTCAACTTGAATCTGGAACAGTTATGTCCCCGCGGGGAAGTCTGGCACTCACTTTCTCAGGGGCACAACTTCTGATCTTTGCTGCCCCAGGAAGTATACCTTTCCAGCCTCAGTGTTCCCCCTGTCACGTTCCCAGGGTGAGCGGACGGGACGGCATGAGCTCTGCCCTCCAGGCAGAGTAGAGGAGATGAGCCGACAGGAGCCGGTCTGGTCACTAACCAGGTGATGCCTCCGTCCAGAGGGGGGGGCCAGAGCACAGGAGGCGCCCAGCGTGAGCTTCCGTCGGCGCCCTGGTCTGGTGGAAGCGAGGAAGCCCCAGCCCGTGCCCCTTCTGCCGTTGCGTCCGTCGGGCTCCGGACCGCCGGCGGCATTCGTGGCCGGCAGGGGCCAGTCGTGGGAGAGGACGGCTTGCTCTTTCAGCGCCATGGTCGGTCCAGAGCTGTTGGTGGGGTAACTCGGCCTGGTTCGCGGGCTTGTGAAACCCGGGTGAGAAGAGGAGATCTTGTTCCCTGAGCGAGTTAAGGGGTTAATTGTCAAGCGACTGTCCTCTCCCCGGAGAACAAAGGACTCCACAAATGGAGATGCTCTCCTACCCGTCCCCACGTGCCTGGCTGTCGGGACCCGAGGTCGGGGAGGAGATGGGAAAGAAGTCAAGAGAAGGGGTTCAGGTCTCTCTCTTGGCCTCTATTTTAGGATTAAAGGGTTTCAGGCACTTAGCTTTATTGGAATTTCACGTCAAAACATCGAAATTACAGTCTCCATCCCAAACGAGGTACAGAGATGTCGTGTTAGGCAGAACCCAGTGCCCCAGTGGCAGCAACCAGAAATAGCAAACCTCATCCCTAACGTTAACCCATCGCTTTCAAATGAAAACCTCTAAAAGGTTTCAGGCAGGTACTTCCAGTGCATTCTGGGTTTCCTGCAACTGGCCTGACCGCACGGACACTCAGCAAAGCCCCAAGCAGTGCCGTGGAGGCGGCTAGGCTGCCGTGCGGGGCGGTCTGCTCGCAAAGGGTTGCCTCGGCCACAGCCGGCCTCACCAAAGGCAGCTGGAAAGCAAAAGCTGAGTGACTCATCAAGGACTGGTTGTTTCAGAGCGTGATGCTCTTGGCCAGCCACCTCCTCATTCTATGGATGGAGCCGGCTGGATGGGAGGGTGAGGCGTGGGAGAAGGAGTCTGCCCAGAACTTGTGCACGGCCGACCTGCCCTGCAAGTAAGCACAGTGTCCCACCATCTCCTGCCAAACAGAACTCCGGGTGTCCCAAGCCTGTGGCCTCCCTGGGGCGGCAGGCCGGCCACACCCCATTCCTGAGAAGTCAGCGAGGGAGATGCTCCCCCGGCACTTGGCCACCAGGTTACAAGTGCCAGCAGGTGACAGGGCTTTGCTAGATGATTCTTTACAGCATCCCTTCCCCAGGGCACCTTGGACTGGACCACCTCAGGGTGCAGAGAGAGGGTGGGGAGCCCTCTGTGCAGGGCCCAGCCACGGCAAAGACTCTATACAAGGTGCCAGGACAGTGGTGAGCCCAGGCCTAGACCTCCCGGAGCTGCCTCTGTCCAAGGAGGGCTGGAGCACTGGGGGTCTAAAGCCCAAGGGACCTGGGCGTTTGAAGGGCTGCCTGGACCTCCCAGGGCGGTGCCCAGAGGCCAAGCTCAGTGAGGAGAGCTCTTAACCCCCCAGGCCACTGTCCCCCTCGCCCTCCCTGGCTGGGCCCTGGGGGTTTACAAGGTGGAAGGGAGGAGAAGCTGGTTGGGGCCATTCACGGGCAAGGTTTTATAGATCTTTTCCCATCCTTTGGTGCTGTCTGGGAGATTGATTGGCTAATGAGGTATTTCTGTTCCAGTCTGATGACTAGAGAGGGTGTGAGAAAAAAAGAGGGAGGAGGCTGTCAGCCAAGCCTGGGGGCGGAAGGAAGTTACCATAAAACTACAAACGTTCCCAGTGGTTCCCAGGACTAGCACAGTCTGCTGAGAGAGCCTCCTGCCTGGATGGTGGGTGGGCATCGGGGCACCCTGGCATCGGAGCATCAGAGCAGAGGCAGACCCAGCGCTGGTGGGAAGGCCAGCCAGAGGAGCCCGCTCTTGGGGGCTGGGCCTGAGAAAGGGGGCTGGTGACGGTACCAGAACCCCGCGCTGGTCTGCGTGTGCGTGTCTGGGAATGCGAGTGAGTGCAGAAATGCAGATAAAGGCCTCTCTGACCACACGTTTTCCCTGGTCCAGACACAGCTCCCATAAAACCAATCGGCCCTGCCAAGTGTCGTTTGAGATGAAACGAGTTCAGGGATTTGGCTTCTCAGCCCCAAGGACCGAAACGGGACAAACTGCTCCAGAGACCTGTCCGCGGCCTCCTGTGTCACCCGCCTAGGCCCCCAGCCTTTTCTGGCTGCTCAGCACCGCCCGGGTGGCTGAGGGGGGCCGGCTGGGCCACCCTCGCAGGATGCCCACCTTGGGGGGCAGAGCTCTGCCCCGCCGGGGAGCCTTGCGCCTGCTTCCCAAACAGCTCCTCTGTGGCTTTGTCTGGGAAGCAGAGGGGACTGGGCACACGTTGCGGATTCTGTTTTCTTAAGCCTTCTTCGTGCTCTTTCTGCCTGTAATTTCCTCCAGCTCCGGCCTTTGGGGATGGTTCCACCACTGAAAACCTGGCCCAGAAGGTGTTCTTACCTGTGGGGTGGAGGAGGTGCTGAAACTGCATGCCGTTTGGGCCCTAACTACACTGCCTGGAGTCCCAAGTTCGGAAAGTTCATTTCCGCTCTAATAGGCTGTCCTTGTCACATGAGGTCTGGCAGGACAGGCCTTGGAAGCAGAAACGTGTGTCCTAAGACTGGTGAGGACGTTCTTGGTAAGATTAGAAAGGCAGGAGTGATGCCTCCGGTTTTCACGTTCTGACTGCAAGATTTAAGTCTCCCAGGACTTTGACATCAGTTACGTCTAAGGAGGGAGGCTCAAGACAATGTGAATTATGGGGATAAATCAGCGATTAGATAGGAGCCAATTTTAGAGTTCGCCGATGAGACAGTACAGGTACAATGGTGCCCTTATGTTGGGTTGTAAAGAAAAGACGTAAGGGAAAGGAATTGTAGCTTTATGATTTTATCTGCTTTAATAAATTAAATGATAACGTTGAGGGAGAGAGAACTGCAGAAATCGTGGCTTCAGCGCAGCTGGGGGTGGAGAAGGCGTTTTGTAGAGCAAGAGAGTGATTATTAGTGATGGCAGAAGCTGGGCAGATGGACAGATTGACATCAGGGGAGTTGGGTCATGGCCCACAGACTGCCCCAACTCGGGGGACCAAAGCCCCGGTCCTCAGGCCACCCTCCCTCTAGGTCGGGGTACCTCCTCTTTTTCTAGAAAACTCTCTGTCCAGTACTAGAACATAAGTCCTATAAATCGGCTGTAAAGATGCCACCGTGCTGGTGGCAGAGCAGGGGCGCCAGCGCAGGGGTCTCCTTTCTGAGTTACAGGTGGGGATGGAGGCCTCCTTTTCTCTGCAGCGTCATTTAACAATGAGTCTCTCTTGGAACAGACAAATACAAATCTTCCTTCACACACTGATGATTATAAATTCTTTTTGCACACATCACAGATATAAACAGTATATCAACAGAAAGCGCGCGCTGCCCCACCTCGTCCTGCCCCTCCTCCAAGGCCACCGCCGTGAGGAGCGTGGCGGCAGAGACTGAGGCGGTGCCGCAGCACACGCGCGGCAGGGTGTACACCGTTCTTTCAGTGGCTCCATTGTCTGGACATCACACAGCTCAAGAGGCAGTGGTCACAGTCTCCTTAGGTCCTTTTGTTCAGATCCCAGCCCTGCTAGCTGTCACCTGTGTGTAACCTCTCTGGGCTTTGGTTTCCTCATCTATAAACCATGGACAACTTCGTTAGGTGGTTGTGAGAATTAAATGAATTAATTTATGCAAAACTCTGATAACAGGGCCTGGCATCAGCTATAAAGGTATGTGTTACCCTTTGATGGCTGGTTTACTTCATTCAACCAGCCCTCTACTGATGAACCTGTGAGTGGTTTCCAGTGGGCAGCGATGTGAAGCTGCACTGCGATAAAGCCCTGGGCATTTCGCATATGCCCGGGCACCAGTGTGTCTGTGGGATAATTTCTAGACTTGCTCATGGTGGGCCCACGCAACCTGAAGTGGGGGAAGGCAGCTCTGAAGAACTGGCTTTTTGTTACTAGATAAAAGGATACATAGTTTAAAATTTTTTTATTCAATGCTCTACCGTGGTAACACACATAAAATTTACCATTTTAACCATTTTCAAGTGTACAGTTCAGGGGCATTAGGTACATTCACATTGTTGTGCGGCCATCACCACCATCCGTCCATCTCCAGAACTTTTTTATCACCCCAAAGTGAGACTCTCACCTGTTAAACAATAACCTGGAAGAGAATGGAATTCTCTCCTGCAGCCCATGGCACCTGTACGGTAACAGAATTACCATATGATCCAGCAATTCTACTTCCAGATGTATCCCCAAGATAACTGAAAGCAGAGACTCAAAGAGGTATTGGTCCACCGATGTTCATAGCAGTATTATTCACAATAGCCAAAAGGTAGAAATGTCCACCGTCCTATGTTCTGTCTCTCCAAATTTGATGGTTCTAGGTACCTCATATGAGCGAAATCATACAATGGTGTCTTTTTTTGTCTGACTTATTTCACGTAGCAAAATATCCTCAAGGTTCATCCCTGTTGTAGCGTGTGTCAGAACTTCATTCTTTTTTAAGGGTGACTAATATTCCATTGTATGGATATGCCACATTTTGCTTATCCACTCACCTGTCGATGGACAGTTCTATCCACGCCTGCTGTGGGGTCTGGGTTTGCATCTTGCATAGAAAGGGTTCCCTTTCTGGCCTGAGGGCTGAAAACAGGATTCTTGGATTCTGCCTCAGACCCCTTTCCCCGCTCCCGTGGAGAAGGACCCTCTCCTCCCCTCAAAGGACTAAGAAGTCTTCTTGGAAGCAGTGACCCAAAGGCTTTGAACTTGCAGACCCCAGGCAGTGGGGAGGGGGAGGCCAGGGGCTGAAATCAGGGTTTAATGTGAAAGTCTGCCAACCACAGGTGAGCAAGAAATTCTTAATGAAATACAAGAACATTCTTTCTACATTTTGGGAGTAGGAAAGTCTTGATTTTATAAACTAATTTTGTACTTATCTGAGTAATAGACTGTCTTCTCAGAGTGGCAGCAGCCTTCCAACCACCCTCATCCCTCCTCTTTTTCCAAGCAGAACTGCTAGTTTTCTCCGGAGAAAACCCACAGCCCCAGAGAGGAAACCTCCAGATACTTTGGTGGTAAAGAAAGAGGGCTAGGCATTTTTGTGTGTGTTTATTATTATCTAAGAAGTAGAGCTCCAACGTAATTTCTCAGCACCATCTTTCCCTGCTGATGGAAATGCCTTTACCATATATTAAATCCCTGTAAGGACTAATTCAACAAATATTGGGCACCTGTTGTATGCCTGAACTGTTCCAGGCACTTGTATTGGGGACGGTCAAGTATATAAGTAGACTACGTGGGGTCTAGAAGGTGTTATGTGTTAGGGACGAAAGCTGAGGGGTGGAGAGTGGGGTGCCACTGGAGACGGGGGCGTCAGGCCATACGGAGGTGGTGACGTGAGCAGGTGAGGGATGGCTGTGCATGTCTGGGGAAGGTGTGTGTGCAGGACAGTGCATGCAAAGGCCCTGGGCCCCCGTGGCTGGAACAGGTGGGTGTGTGAAGGGGTCACAGAGAATATTAGGTGGTGAAGTCAGAGAGTAAAAGGGGGCCCATACTGTGTAGGGCCTTGAAAGCCATTTTAAGAGTGTTGAGTTTTACTGAATGAAGACGGGAGTTTTTGTCGTGCTTTGATCAGGGGTGTGGCATGATGGAACCAGCAAGGGATCGCAGAGATGCTGCAGAGGGGCCAGGGCGGCGGTGGGGAGAGCAGGCAGATGCTGGTGTCTGCGAGGAGGGCAAGGAACGGTCCGATCCAGCGACGTCCTAGTGACTCAGACGTGGGGGTGAGAGAGGAGTGAAAAATAACTACAGGATTGGGCCTGAGTCCCTGGAAAGACGGGACGGCCATCGACTGACTTGGGAAGACTGTGGTTTGGGGTCAGGGGGTTGGTGGCAGCTTTGGACCTGTTAGTTTGACATGGTCACCTGACCTCCCGGTGGAAACAGCCACTGGGCCGTAGGTATTCAGGTCTGCGGTCCGGGGAGGGTGCGGCCCCTCTGCACAGAGGTGGCTCGTGGAAAGCCCAGCAGAGTGAGGGTACACGTGGTGGCCCGGGCGCACCCGCCAGGCCGAGGTCAGCGGTTGAGCAGGGCCCAGCCCCCTCAGGCTGAGGGGAAGCCCTGGAATGTTCCACCAGCCAGAGGAAGCTGTCAGGGAGGATGGAGACCCAGTGGGTCAGGTACTGCCCGGGCTGGTGCAGGAGGCCTGAGAATGGTTGGCCGGAGCCCCAAGGAGGGCCCTCGTCATAATGAGTCGAGCTTTAGAATTTGTGCGTACTCTTCATTATACTCCATCACACTTCACTTTCAGGATCTTCCTGGCTGTTCTTGAACGTTTATTCTTCCATATGAATTTTGGAGTCAGATCACGTAGTTCTCCTATTAGGATTCTATTAAGTCTAATTTATCTCTCTAAGACAGTTACTGTTTCTATCCAGGATATCTTTCCAGAAGGAAAGAACCACCAGTTAGAGAGCAGTGGTTCTCAACTTGGCAATGTCTGGACAAAGTTTCGATCGTCGCTCCTAGGCTGGCACCTAGCTCACAGAGGGTGGGATCAAGCCGCCGCCACAGAGACTTACCCGGTCCCCAGGGTAGTAGCGCCACACTGGAGAAGCCTAGCCTCAGATGCCTGCACGCTGGCTTTCTGCTAAGGGCCCTCGTCTTCCTTTTCTTACTGAGTAGAGTATCGGGCTGCTGCATGGCACTCATCCTTCTGCAGTGCTCGAGAAGAGTAGACAATAGGTAGTGTTGTGGACGTTCTTAATTCTCTTCCGCCCCCCAGGCTCTGGCCCCTTCCTGTCTGTGGGAGATGCAGTTGGCGGTGTCCAGTACCATCACAGAAGCGAAACCAGCTCCACACCTGCTTTACCCAGCTCCCCTTACAGCCTAAGTGCGGGTGGGGGACCTGGGCTTCTCTAGTCAGATGCAGCAGCCGGGACTGCGGCCAGCCCTTCAAAGAGCGGGGTGCAGGGGCCTGTCTCGCCACTGAAGGTTGCAGACCTTGCAGGACGAGCTACAAGGGTTGCAGAATTCAGTGACAGCAGCAGCAGCAATTTCCTCACCAGGCCACTCTGAAGCCGGGTTTTGGGCACTGCTGCTGGCTGGCTAGAGCTAAGCCTCGTCTGCCTGACAATTCTGTGGGCTTTTAAATACCCTTTGGATTGCTTCCCTTTTGCTTTCAACATCGTGTCTGTTTCTGTTGCTTGCAACCAAGAATCCTGACTGATTCACATGGATTCATCATATGGTGCGAAACACCAGAAGTCGAGATTTTCAACATTGATTTATGAGACTTTCTACTTCTACAGAAAAGCTAAGAAGTGTGAAACTTTCAGTATCCAAGCATGCAAGTTTCCTACCCAAAACACCAAGTACAATAAGCTATATCACAGTTATGTCAGTACTGGGGAAAAAGGGAAGGTCCTACATTATCAACTTCCTTTATTACTGTCAGTCTATATATGAGAGAGATGATCTGGACCCATGCTATAAACAAACTGTGGACTTGAATTTTACAAGAAGGCTTTAAGACACATTTATTTTGCCTTAATTTTGGTTCTTTAAGAGTGAGATGGTTTGGTGATGATTAATAACTTAGGATTGTTTGACGAAATCCATGTCACACCCAGTGTCAGGCAGAGGAAGGATGCCATCACCAGCAGTGCTGGCTGTGGGTGACGTGGTGATGGGCTGGCAGAGGAAGAGGAAGGCAAGGACAGCAACACAGTCAAGTTCATTCTCGTCCTCCTTGGAGAGCACCATTTGGATTCCTTGTCGAATAAGGAAGAACATTCCTCACGTTTGTTCTCACGGTGCAAACGCCAGGCCCCTTTGGGTAACACAGGGACAGGCTCAGTTTAGATTTTCCTCGCATTTCTGCCCACTGCCCAGGTCCGCATCCTCTCCAGGTACCCCTTCCAGTCCCTGTCCTTGACTCCTCCACTTCGATGGAAAGTGTAGCTTTCTGCTGGCCTCTGGAAGGACTCCCATTTTTGTCTAGTACCCTTGTCCCAGCAAGAACGGGGCCGAGAACGGGGCCGAATGAAGAAGCCGGAGCCCAGGAACGCCCGGACAGGGGCTTGTCCCCAGGTGCCCTCTGCTGTCTCAGATGCCTCCTGGACAAGATAAGAGGCCCTCAGCGCCCGGTGTCAGGAAGCAGAGTGATCGTCCAGAAAACCCATGCAGGCTGCTTGCAGTAAAACCGGGAGCGGCCAGGGTCCTGTGGGAGCCACGGGACGCGCGCTTCAAGGTGAGTGGAGCCGCGGGCGGAGTCCCTCCTTCCTGACACCCAGGGGAGCCCGGGGAGGCCGGAGCGCCAGGGCCATGAGTCTGAAACAGCAGAACGAGCAAGAGGGTGGGCTGTGCTCGTCAGATGCATTCCCGCTTGAGCAATGGGGGAAGCAATGTGTAGGTCAATTCAGCTGACACTCAGTGGTAGTATTTAGGTCTGGCTTAAAGGGGGAAAGGGTATTTCTGTGGGACACACTTCATTTGGTTTTAGCAGCTCCTGCTGACTGCCGGCCCTGCAGTCGCTCTCCTCGGCAGATTTCGGTCATCTGGTGGCAAGATTCCCAGGCCTAGAGATAAACCACAATTGGTCTTTTCCAGGGGCAGACCTATCTGGGTTTCGTGAGACCTGAAGCTTCCATGACTGGGGAGTAGAGGGAAGCTTTCTCTGAGAAAGATAATACTTAACGAATACAAAATTAGTGCCATGTGACTTTTTATTTAGAATGACAAACTATAAAACAAATTACAAATCTGAAAAAGCTAACAAATTCTGCAAACATCATGAAGTCCTGATGAATAACATAACCTCTGTATTAATGGGTGGTCATTAATGCCTTTTCTCCCTATAGTTTTGGGCTCTGTCCTCTTGGACCCAAGTCCAAGGCTTAGGAGAACGTTAGAGGCTTCGTAAAGGAATCGGGAAATACTACAAACAGGCTGAGGTAAGGTCAGGACAGGAAGGGCTCTTCCAGAAATGTAGCTTAAACAATCTGAGATAACCGTCTTGCTTTTCTTGTTTGCTGTGAAATACAGTGTGAATGGATGTCCACGTGGAAGCGCACTCCCCACAGGGAGGTCTGGTTCCCAGTGGCCGCTTGGTTTGGGGGTTGCTCACTGCCACCACACTAAGCCCTTTTCTTCATGTCCACAGAGGTTGGTCACAGCTTCCCTGGCAAAAGCCAACATAGGAGAGGCGCCCTCAACACCAAGGGAAAGCATGTGATGCTGGCACTAGTGATAAAAGTATTTTAACAGTATACCTTTCATACTGTAACATTTCTCTAAAGAAAGGCTCAGGTCAGAAGGTCTTGGAATTTTCCAGATCTTCAGGTGGATCCGTATACCAAAACAAGTAACTCCCCTAAAAGCTCAACCTCTAATACATCAAAACTCTACTTATACCTCAAACAGGAGCCAAGAATGAGGGAAATTCAGAGATGACTGATGCAGAAATCCAAGTGAGAAAAGTCTGGACTCACTCGACAAACAGATCATACACAAAAGAGCAAAAGAATAAACCTGAAAGGAAAAAAATATCTTCAACTAATGTGAAATAAATATTAATGTTGGCGTTGCCAATTCTTTTTTTTTTTTTAATAAATTTACTTATTTTATTTATTTTTGGCTGCGTTGGGTCTTCTTTGCTGCACGCAGGCTTTCTCTAGTTGGGGTAAGCGGGGGCTACCCTTCGTTGCAGTGCGCGGGCTTCTCGTTGCGGAGCATGGGCTCTAGGTGTGTGGGCTCAGTAGTTGTGGCTCGCGGGCTCTAGAGCGCAGGCTTAGTAGTTGTGGTGCACCCACTTAGCTGCTCTGCGGCATGTGGGATCTTCCTGGACCAGGTCTCGAATCCGTGTCCCCTGCATTGGCAGGCAGATTCTTTTTTTTTTTTTTTTTTGCGGTACGCGGGCCTCTCACTGCTGTGGCCTCTCCCGTTGTGGAGCACAGGCTCCGGAGGCGCAGGCTCAGTGGCCATGGCTCACGGGCCCAGCTGCTCTGCGGCATGTGGGATCTTCCCGGACCGGGGCACGAACCCATGTCCCCTGCATCGGCAGGCGGGCTCTCAACCACTGTGCCACCAGGGAAGCCCGGCAGGCGGATTCTTAACCACTGTGCCACCAGGGAAGCCCCCAATTCTTTATTAGAAGTTTCCAATTCCCGTTTTAGTGAATAGAGAACTGACACATAATCTCATCCAATGTTTCTAGAACACATCCTGTACCCTCCCGTCAGCCACCTTTGAGGTACCATGAGCTCTTTTGGTAACAGCCAGTGCTCAGCCAGTATAAAGCAAAAAGCCCCAAAGCTGGCTTTATTTCATTGCTAAGCAGTGTTGCTACCCCGTCACCACTGCTTGCTACTGGGCTTGGGTGGGCTCTGCTCAGGGGGCACGGGAGGGAAACTTGAGGGATCCTGACTATCCTGGATGAAGAACGTCTTAGGGGAGCAAGAGAGTATCCCGGTGGATAAGACGAAATACCAGTAACAATTACAGGACTTCTTAGAAAAGAGATCTGTGGAAAACAGCTAAGTTACCTTCTAAATTGATCAGTGGTTCATGACCAATTTCTTGGTCCAAAGAGTTTGAAACATCCAAATAATAGTTGTGCATCTTGGTTTGATGGGGGGGGGGGGGGGCGGGGAAGGAAATAAAAATCTGTTCTCCCATCCAAGCCTTTTCTTGAGTGATTCTCTAATCGACATCCGGGCTGAACAGGCACAGGGAACGCTGAAGCATAACCCCGTCATTAGTGAGTAAATCTCACTGAATTCAGGCTAAAGCACCTGACTTCTCATTTTGTAAAATATGTGCTACCAGATCTTGCCAAGACGTTTATGGCTCATTCTTGCAACTCAAGGAGGGAATGCATGCGACAAACAGGCCATAAGAAGCGGCCCCACCACTTCATCGCGTAGCCTCCCTGGTTAACTTGCCTGGGCTAGGCTTGCCCACGCAGCTCTGCGAGGAGCTCTCTGGCCAGTTTTCTCGACCTAGGGGCTTCCACACAAAGATGGTCCCATCTGTACAAGGTCTGGTCCAGAAAGCCAATAATCTCGTGCATTATTGCATCAGTCTGAGCCATCTGCAATGAGGACAGAAGAAAGAGAAGGCAAATTAAAACACTTTCCAGACAGATTCATCTCTTCGTCCAGTGGACCAGCTGTAACCATCCTGTCCCCCAAAAGCACCTGCATTCCTATCAGCTCCAAAGGGCTCTTGTTTTGTCTTCAAGGTGATTAGCAAAACGAATGTGTTCTCAGAGGTGGGCCATCTAGTGAGCAGAGCCACTTCCTAATGCTGGCCCTCTCAGACCCACAACGGCTACAGACAAATGCTGTTTCTTGGAACACCCATCACGAGCTTTGGGGTTATTTGCCGTGGGGAGCAGAGGCCAATGAGCATGCTGTGGCTTGACTTCCTGCAAAAGGCTTGCACTACTATGAGAACTGGAAAATGCTGAAAAGAGAGTGCCACCTGTTCTTACACAAACAGCTTTATAAATGGCATTCTTGGGCTGGCGGCAGGCCCACTTGTTTGTTAATAGGCACCCAAGGTTTTAACACTTGATTCTTAAGGGAAGCAGGAAACACAGGAACTGTCAGTTCTGCTAAATACAGCCTTAGCTGTTGGTACCCATAAAGGGAGGATAAGAATCTAACGATTTATCTGCGTGGAGAATTTACTGTGATTTTTTTTTAGACACAAGCATATTGAGAACCTCTGTTTTTGAGAGCAGTCCACATATTCATTTCTTTTTTCTTTTAAATATGGAACGCCTCAGGAATTTGCATGTCATCCTTGCACAGGGGCCATGCGAATCGTCTCTGTGTCCTTCCAATTTTAGTCTATGTGCTGCCAAAGTGAGTACCACATGTTCGTTTTTCATGTGTGAATCAAATATTTAAGTAGCCTGAGTAGCCCAAGGTCAGCTCCTCCTCTGTGTTCACACTGGCCCTTCTGGTAGGGTGACCAGCCGCCCTGGTCCACCCGGGACTCTCCTAGGGCCCAGGACAGCCTTTAATCCCAGGCCACCCCTGGCCATGAGTCAAGGCAGACTCTCACTGCAGCACGGATACTAAGTGAGTGGCAGCGGGGGAAGCCCTGGGCCCCCTGGACAGCTACTGGCAGTGGCCCAAGCTGAGAGGGCTCTCCTGGGGGCAGGGGGGGCAGGCTGCCAGCCTGGGTGGGGTTCACCGGGGCTCTTGGTGTCCACAGAATCCTCTCTTGGTTTTCCTCAGAAGTCACAGATGCTGTAGATGACTTTACGGATGAAACAACATGAGCTTCCCTGGGACGCCTTAGAAGAGTTAGTTTAGTACCTCAGACCCGAGTGGGGGAAGACTGCCTCCCGCTCCAGTGCCCAGGGACCGTGGGGGCTCCTCGGAGCCGGACGCGGGGCAGCGGTGCCATCGCTGGCCCTCTCTACAAGCCACCTCGATGCCCATGTTCCACTTTGTCTCCGGTCACATACAAACCCCGCCTCACTGCCACTGAGGGAGGGGAAGCCGCGTCCTGCAGGGCTCAGCTGAGGGCATCCTTGTGGAGGTCAAATTCATCTTGAGCTCAACAATTATAGAACTGAACTCTATATTTCAGATTCTGGCTAACTTTTGGCTGTTACTGCTATGGTCCAGCAACAGAAGACAGAAGGAGAGGGAGAGAGAAACGTGAACTCAGGGCAGGACGAGGGGCAGCAGGAATCCGGGCACCAGCCACGCTGCTAGCGCCTCATCCTCCTCATCGAGGCTCAAGGAGGAGAGAGCGGAGCTGGTAAAGCAGGAACAGGGCAGAGAAGCAGAACAAGGGGTGGGAAGGGCGGGGGTTCCGATGAAGGGATTCAGTGGAGACTCAGAAGCTGAGCCCTGGGGCCCGTGCGGGAGCCTGAGGAAGTGGGGGAGCGTGCTGTGGCCGAGGTTGGGGTGTGAGGCCAGGAGAGGAGGAAGGTGAGCCGATGGCACAAGGGGCAGCTCAGAGGAGGATCGAAGGCTGCAAAGACAGGGCTCAGACGCACAGCCTATAGCGAGCACGGCTCTCCAGAGCTGAGGGCAAGACAAGAGGGCCAAGACCAGGACCCGGGCCCGGAAGCTGGCCCTGCTCCCACCTCTCTGAGTTCACATCAAAGCCAGGCCAGGGCTAGGGTCCTGAGGGTGGTGATGCCAAAGCCCCTCAAAGAGAAAGGCCGTCCACCTGCTCCTGGCCAAGCAGACCGGCCCAGGGCTCTTCCCAGGCTCAGGCTGCCCACAGAGGGAGGCACCAAGGAGCCCACGAGGGGCTGGCACTGGGTGGACCCCTTCCACCTGTCCTGCTGTAGCTGCTCTTGCCGGGCTGCCTTCAACCGATCGTGTGGCCACTGCAGGAAAGCTTCGAGTGAGGAAGGCCGGTATGTTTGTTAGTTGAAACAGTTGCTGAACATCTGCAAGGACGGCACCCAGGAGGCGCTCTCAGCTGTGACGGGCTCCAAGGTGCCCGGGAGGCCAGCACCCACCTCCTAAGGAGCCGGTGCGGGAAGAGAAAACACCGAGCTTCATCCTTTAGTTAATCTTTTTTGCAGCTGAGCTGACTTCTGAACGTGAATGAAGGCGCCGGGTTGCCCCAGGCTCAGGTGTGGACCAGCAGTGCTGATGCGTGGCTGGAGGTGAGCTGTTCTGTGGCGATGGGGCTCCAGCATCGGCGGCAACCCTGAGCTTGGTGACACGACCAGCTCCTGAGCCCCAGCAGCCAGTCTGTGGGTGAGACCTGAGGGCGGTCCGTTGTGAACCTGGACTGTCTCCCCAGAATGGAGGGAAATGTGACTGCAATACAGAAGCAGAGACCTGCGTGTCTCTGAGGAGCTGTCTCTGGGTTACGTTCTCTCACACCCTACGTGCCGGGCCGGCCGTGATCTCCTTGGCCTGCTCTCCATTCCCAGGGTGACAGGACACTAGAGGAGCAGGAGGGTGCAGGCTCAGGGAGGAGGGGCGGCCGGGTCTGAGCAGGCTCCACGGGCTGAGGCCCCTCCCACAGGTGTCCAGGGCCTGGGCGGGAAGTCAGAGGTCAGGCAACAAAAATGCCACCAGCACCTGCATGATTCAGAAGTGTCTGCCTTTGACTTTTAAAATAACTTTCAATTTTAGAACAGTTTTATAGTTTGACCCAAAAGAAAATACTGAGAAATCCCATATCCCCTACACTCAGTTTTCCTGTTAACATCTTACATTAGTATAGTACATTTGTCAGAATTAATGAACCGATATTAATATGTTTTATTAACCTTATCTTTAGGTCAGACTTTTCCTCAGTTTTTCCCTAACGTCCTTCTTCTGTTCCAGGATTCCATCCAAGACACCACATTACATTTAGTCATCATCCCTCCTTAGGCTCTTCTTGGCTGTGACAGTTTCTCAGACTTTCCTGTTTTTGATGACCTTGACAGTCTTAAGGAGGACTGGTCAGGTATTTTTGTCAAATGTCCTTCAACTGGGGTTTTTGTCAGTTTGGGGTAGGAAGGCCACAGAAGTAAAGTGCATGTTCATCGCTTCATATCAACGTGACTTATCCCTGCTGATGCTGACCTTGATCACCTGGCTGAGGTAGTGGCTGAAAAGTGACTATTATAATTTACACTTGGCCAGAGAAAAAGTTGGTTGATACCAAGTTCTACAGATATGAGGACATTATTTAACTCTCACCTGTGTAGTTCCCCACCTCACCCCACCTCAAATGGATTTGGAGGTGAGATGTGCACTTTATAAAAGCACACGATAGGTCATTGTGCTGGGGCGGGCCCTGAGGAGATGGCACCCAGCAGGTGACAAGCAAGTCCTCCTCTGCTCTCGGCCACACCCAGGCTCTGGGAGGTCTTCTGTCTGAGCCCGAGAGGGCGGACACACAGGCTGGCCGCGTGGTCTGCCCACCCCACACACGGTGTTCTCCTAGGAGCAAGGAGAACCTTGTGGGCACTGGTTGCTGGGGTTCTTGGCAGTCCCACTGGTCACTGGGACTTTCTTCACGTTCACATTCAAACAGAGCCTGCCCTGGAGGGGAGTGGGAGGGGGTCTCTGGGTACTGGGAACATTCCTATCTTGATGTGGTTGCTGGCTGCATGGGTGTTTTTGGTTTGCAAAAATTCATCAAGCTATACCTTTCTGTATATACCTTATATGACAATAAAAAGTAAAAACAAAAACAGAAAAAAACCTAACTCCAAGAACCAGCACATTGTGGTTTTTTTGGGTTTTTTTGTTTTTTTTTTTGAGATGAGCTCATAACATAAAATTTGCTATTTTAATCATTTTTGTGTGTACAATTCAGCGGCATCAAGTACATTCACAATGCTGTACAACCACCACTGCTGTCCATTTCTAAAACTTTTTCATTATCCCAAACAGGAACTCTGCACCACTCCCCAGCCCCTAATAACCTCTATTCTACTTTCTGTCTTGTTTTCCATTTTGTTTGGCTTGGTTTACAGTGTATGTCCTAGTGGGTATGGAGCGGTACCTCACTGTGGTTTTGATTGCATTTCCCTAAGAGCTAATGATGTTGAACATTTTATTCATATGCTTATTGTCCATTTGTACATCTTCTTTGGAGAGATGTCTAAATTCACTGCCAGTTTTTGAACTGGGTTGTTTTACTGTTGTTGAGCTGTACAAATTCCTTTTATAGTCTAAACACTAAACATTAAACCCCTATCAGATACGTGATTTCCAAATATTTCCAAGTATAAATTCAAAATTTTTCTCCCATTTCAAGATTTGTCTTTTCACCTTCTAGAGAGTGTCCTTCGATTTGCAAAGCTTTTTATTTTGATGAAATCCAATGTATTTTTTCTTTTGTTGCCTGTGCTTTTAGTGTCATTATTCAAGTAATCATTGCTGAGTCCCATGCCATAAGGGGTGCCACATTTGACTTGGACCGTAAAGAACCCCTCAGGTCAGCTGGGCTTCCAGAAGGAGCTCTTTGTAATTAGCAAACTTTTTAAAAAATTAACACATGAAATTCTTTGAGCCACTGCAGTGACCATATTCTCACTGAAGGCTTGTTTCTCTTCACGAGGAGGAAGAGTCATGGACTGTAACTGAAAGACGACAGCCTGGGGAGACAGGAGGTGAGCTTTCACCGTGGGCCCTGGCAGTGAGCTGTGTGACCTGGGAGAAGTGCGCTCCCTTGTCTGAGCCTCCCTTCCCTCTCCTGTGCCATGCCGGTGTCGCATAGGGCAGGCTCTGGGTCTGGCCCAGCTGTCCCCTCCCGGCCTGTCCAGCCACGTTTGGACAGCATCTTGGTACCCACACTCTTCAAAGGCTGGGTCCTTGGGTGATAACCCACCTTTTCCCTGGGATGAGAATGAGAACCAGGGTGCCAGGAAAGGGGAGACTTACGAGCGTGATGACTTCCCGGGCAATCGCGTGGCCTCCGGGAGCCCAGAGCAGGAAGTTCAGGAGGAGGCGCCTGATCAGCTGCTGACAGGCAGGCGGTCTGGGAGCTCCCTCCCCGCCCTCTCCAGCTGCCGCCTGCAGGTCCCTGGCCGAGAGGATGGGACTCCTGAGCAGCTTCATGAGGCGGCTGAGCACGGCCTTCACCTCCACCTGGGAAGTACAATTTCAAAGGGAAGAGATTAGGGAAGAGTCGGGACACGCAGGTTGTAGGATGACTCAGTTCTTTGAAGCAACCCCCAGAAACGGGAGAGGACTGGCGCCCGGGGGAGGGCAGGTGGGGCGGACCATGTCAGAGTTTACACACTGCTCCACACAAACCCAAATGCGCGTAATGGAAATTTCTTGACTTTCTTTCGTCCTGCTCACTAAGCAGCCAGGGCATCATGCCAGGAATCGACCTTTTTTTTGTATGAAAGGAAATGGAGAAAAGTCCTCAGCAGAATGTAGTCAGATTTTTATATTGTGGGAAAAAGAACAAAAGGCTCCTTGAAGACTTGTTCACTATCACAGCCACAGGTCAATTAAAGCCCAGTGCTCGGACCTCCGCTGAGCCAACGTGCTGATAAGAAGGAGGTTGGCCTTTTTGCCACCTTCGGCGGGGAGGAGGCGCGTGCATGCACACACACACACGCACACACACACACACACACACACACACGTACCACACTGGTTTGGTTAGACACTGGGACACTGTTCATACATGTTGAAAGCTCAAGCAGAGGTCACAAGTCTGTGGAATCCACATAGTAATAGTGGCTGTTACAGGTCTGTGGGTTGTTTTTGCATAAAAAATATTTATTTCATGCTGAGATTTCTGTTTGCTCTAAGAATGGTACATCAAGTTGTGACTTGGAAAACCGTAAAAACTGAAAGCTGTAGATCCAAAATGCCACATGGAACTCATGAAGAGCTGTGTTCCCTCATTTTCAGAAGAATACTTAGGCCTACTCTGAAAATTCCCATGACCGATTTTATGGATTTTGTGTGAGTCGTTTTTTTCCCTGGAAGTTAGGGCTTCATTCAATGAAATCTGTCATAAGCTCCAGTACACTAGCAGTGCTGTGTGAGCGACTCCAATCACAAGGCAAGACCGTGAGAAACTGCACCCCAGGGCCCTTCCATGCAGGAGGGCGGTGCCCCTCACCCCCTCTTCTCTTGCCCGGGACCACCCTGCCCTCGTCTGACAGCGTCTACGGGGGCCCACGGCTGTCCTGCGTCTAGGCAGGTCTGCAAAAATCTCAGGGCTTAGGAAGCAATGCCTCCATATCCATTTTCTTCCTGACTGGCATTTGATTTTCTCCTCTCGTCCAATATTCCCTGAGGTTTGTCTTCTTCCTTACTCTTTCACTCCAGGCCGTCTTTCCCTTCAAATACCTTCCTCACATGCCCAAAACTTTAATGCTTTCTAAAAATCTTTTCAAGAGAAAAATATAAGCTTTCTTTTCTAAGTATTAATTTTTATCCTGCATTATGAAAATTTATATATGCTCACTGTAAAACATTTAAAAAAGTAAAAAGAAAAAGAATCAAAGTGACTATAACTCCACTATCCAAAGAGACTCGTTGAAAGTGAGGTTTACATCCTTATCATCTTTTTTCTATGCATTGTGAACACAGCACTCACTATACATGAGGTATTCTAGTTTTCACAGTTCACTCTAAGCAATTTACCATTATCGATAGCACATTTGCTTTGATAACATGATTTTTCATGGTAGAATGCTATTCTGTGGTTGTAATACACCACAATTTATTTAGCCGATATCCTTACTGTTGAAATATAGGCCATTTTCAGTTATTGCAGTTACAAGCAATGCTGCAATGATCTCGTACATAAATCTTTCTATGGCTCTCTAACTACTTCCTTAGGATAATTCCTAGAAGTAGAATGACAGGGTTAAAGAGTGTGAACCCTCACCTAATTCTTAAGAGTATACAAACATAGTTGTTTTTTATCATGATTTAATTCAAAGTCAGCAAAAGGAGATGAACACTGGCTGGCAGAGAACATGGTTTGCAGAGTGGAGCGGTCTCTGAGCCGGCTGTACGCGTCTCAGGCAGGAACGGCTGCTCTTTGCCCCACCCCCTCCCAATCCTGCACCTCAAGGATGCCCAGCAGAGGTGACGGTTCCAGTCACAGAACGCTGCTGCGTACAGTCCGGTACCGTGATTTAATTATGCCTTTCAAGGCAAAGGCACAGATATTGTCAAGCTCAGTCAAATCTTACAATAATCATGCTTTCAAAGACAGTTCACAGTTTGTCAAGTCATCCAACAGACCATCAAAGGTCAGGAGAGCGAGAAGTATGCACTACTAGTTAAACTAGGAAAACTGGGCCCCATTTGCTCCCCGGGATGCCACACAAACTGGTGCCTCAGGTTGAGCACCGAGAAGGAAGAGGAAGGAAACACACGTACTGGCACTAAACTACTGAGTGAGCTAATCTGTTTTTATCCAGGCTGCAAAGCACCCCCTGAGTAAGAACTAGGCATAAGTTTTATTTAAAAAAAAAAAAAAAAAAAAAAAAGGACCAACTTAACTAGTAGAAAGATAGGCCAATGCAGAACTCTCTAGAAAATAAACCTTATTGGACAATTTATTTCTCTACACTTCAAAAGTAATCTGTCAGCTTCTATGATAGATTTGGAATTTAACATATAACCTACCAAGTTAGCTTATACAGAATCAAATATAAAGTATATAAAAAGGCTTCAGAAATCATTAGTGCTTCATACATTTAAATTATTAAAATTAAGATACTGAAAAATTAGGATTCTCTTCAATTAGTTTAATGTGATATTTTAAAAGGGAAAAATAGGCTTTCTTTTTAATCAGATAGCAATTCTGAGATACATGTTAATTTCTAAAAAAAAATGTTCTATTTTTGATCCAAAATCATCACCAAATTTCAACTTTTTAAAATTCCAACTCTTTTCTTTCTCCTGCCATATAACATGCTTTTAAACAAGTAAAATATACAGCCATATCTGAACTAGTCTCTGTTTTGTTCAAACAGAAAACATCAAGCAAATAGGAGCACTGCTCTCTACATAAAGAAACCTGCTCCCTTTAATTATTAAAATCAGCAAAAAGCGCTGGCAGTTGAACTTTTAAAAACCAGCAAATAAATGTTTGTAAGGAAGGTGCAAATGCCTTTAATCAAAACATTGCTCCTGTTAATATTATATTCCACACAAAATAACAACTGTCTCTGCCACAGACAGCTAGCCACTCCTGTACTTTGCTGCTCTGTTATTTAGGAAATGACCAAGTCCTTTTTCAGAAACTAAGTGGTTAATATCATGTGATTACTTTTCTAAGAGTTCTAAACAAAGCCGGTTCTGTGAGGATCTATTGACTGATCCAAGAAAGGAGTTAAGTCAAGACGGAAGCAGACAGTGCCAGGCCACTGATCAGAAAGAGGACGATGCTCCTCAGAAGAGGGGTCAGACCCTGCATGGCATCCCCTGGAGGGAGCGGCCCCAGGGCCAGGCACGCCCGTGAAGCATGACAGAGTGGCAGTGACCAAGAAGAGATAAGATGACCCAGGGATGGAAGGGCTGCACCTCATCTCCTGGGTGCCTCCCAGGACAGCAGGCAGCGCCTGGCCTCCAGTCCACTCCTGAGGGCAGGAAAACACCTCGACCCCAGGCCCAGCTCCCACTCACTCGTCCAGGCGGATGTCTGCATGTACCTGCTGAGGTGCCTGGGGGTCAGTGAAAGCCACACCCACTGCAGGGCCCCTTCCAGCCCCTGAGAGACTGATTCTGAGGCCGCACACCATAGGCCTGGCCACCCACCATGGTCTGTACTCTCTGCTGATGCCCAGCTCCTGGACCGCAGCTGAAAGCCAGGAGCCACAGCAGGGCCTCTGGAGCTTCAGCCTCAGCCTCCGACGTCAGTAACTGCTCAGCCGCCATGTCAGCCCATCCTCCAAAGTGAACGAACAAAAACCAGCTCTCAAAGGGGCCTCCGTAGGACCTGGAACAGAACCAGAACACATGGCAGCCGGGCAACTTGATTGCTTTTTCCTTTAGGTTCTTAAAGCAACTTGTGTTTGTGAATGGTTGGCTTCAATTGTTCTTATCCACTGAAGTACAACTTGCAAGGAATACGAGTTAGCCTCAGAAAAAGAGCTCACAATGCCGCCCTGAACCTGTCACAGGACTTTCAATGGCATGCCTCTCAAAACCTCATGTGCCCTGAGGACCTCAGACATTTAAATCTTTAAATCAAGGTCATGCAGGGACACTGAGTGCAAACAGGCCTTCGAGAAAGGAAGGTTTTGGCCCATGATCATCAAGAACGACGCAAGATGAGAACCTGCAGGCCCACGGCTCTGCCTTCTGCGTGGCCTGCACAGCCGGGCTGCTGTGGAGAGTGGGGCCCCTCAGCCACCAGGCAGCCGCCCAGGTAGCCCCAAGCAAGAAACGAGGGGGCTCCCTGGGGTCCAGACGGAGACCAGAGAAGGGACACAGGCCGAAACACGTGCTATTCCTTTTCTCACAAGACAAAAGCTTCTGGTCAGTATTTTGGCAATTATGAATTTTTAATGAGCTGTATATTGTACTCTTTCCTGGCATCAAGTATACATCAATGCTGAAAAGTTAAAGCTTTTGTGAAGCTATCCTTTTGTCACACAGGGAACCGGGAGTGGCAATAAAGGGTAGGCTCTGCTTAAGGTAAGGACCCACTAATTTTGCATAGTGACAGTCCTAGCAGTTTAACATCTCCCCTGGGAGAAATGGAGCAGGACTGGCCTGAGATTAGCATAGAGCAGAACTTTCCTTCTGAACTGGGGAAGCTCCTAGAACAGGAAAGCTCTGAGCCCCTCTGCAGCGCTCCGTCTTTGCTGGATCTGGGTGCGTGGTCCCCTGCTTGGCCCGTGGAATCCCCAAGCCAGCGCTGTTCCCACCTCTCCTAGTCACTGCTCTCCTCCTGTTCAAGTCCTCCCCGAAAACAAGTTCTGAAATCTAACTTGCAAAACAATGACAGAAAAGGAAGGAGGAGGAGCACCAGTCTTACTCCCTTGTCCCCACAACAGGGAGAGCTGATGCTCCAGGGGCCACATGAGCAGTGGGCTGGGTTATGTCTCAGAAGCAAGGAACCAGCTCCACAGGGTCTCCTTCCTGCAGGCCTCATGGACGAGTGAGCTGAGCAAGGGCTCCCCCATGCTCGCTGCCCCCACATGGGCATCCCTCCTGGATCACGGCTCAAGGCCTGGTCATTCTGCCTCTCTTCCTCTAGCAGCCGAGTGTGCAATGCAGTCCCATGGGGCTGGCTGAGAAGGTGCCTAAGGCTGCTCACAGAGCCCTCCCCGCGGGTGGCCCTGAAGCCTAGTTGAGGCAGATCTGGGTTAGGCAGGAGCCCTAAGAGGTTTGGGGTCTAGGCCCTGCTCTTCAACAGAGACAGCCAGAAGGGGTGTGTATGGGGCTGCCAGGGTATGGCAGGTCATTAATATGGCCAATCCTCTGATCCCCACTTGGCTGACAGTTCTGTCTGTCTCCTCTGCTGGTAAGAGTTTGGGGGCAGGGTCGGGGAGGGAGGCTGTGTAAGTGAGTAACTGGCACCCAAACCTGCATCAGTGATGATGAACAGAAGAGCACCAGCCATAATATGTGATGGCTCAGTAATGAGATTATAGAGAATTTCAAGAAGGAAAAGTGGCAACAAATAAAGACAGTATCAGTAGGCTAGTATAGACAATGAATAAGATATGTATACTCTAAAAGCAAAGAAGTTAAGAGGAAGTCGAAGGGTACTATGTTACAAAGAACTTAGCAAAGCCTAAATGTGAATGCTTCTAGGGAAATAACACATATAAGAGGGTACCTAATATCATAATGTTAGAAATTACTTTATGTTAGAATGGATTTTCTAATTTTAGACAAATATTTATTACAAGGAGGAGGAAAAGAAACATTTCATCCTACTGTGCAAGAGAAGTTTAGAATTTCCTTCCCTAGAGAGGTAGAGAAGGGCCCAGAGAGGTGCCCTTCTCCTTCTGCAGGCCAGGGGTTGCAGCATGTGAGCACTGCTTTTTTCCTAAGGTCTATTATTTTTATTGTTATGCTTGTACATTTCAAAGCCTAACACTAGCCATTACTCAGAACAGTTGCTATGCCAGGTATTTACACATGCAGCCTATTTATTCTGAGCTGCTCAAAGTGCTTCCTCCACTTCTTACTCAGCAGTGTGCTTACCTGTTTGGGGATGGAAACAGACCAATACAGCCATACCTCATTCTACTGCACTTCACAGGTAATTGTGTTTTTTCACAGACTGAAGGTCGTGGCAACCCTGCGTCGAGCAAGTCTATTGGCTTCATTTTTCCAACAGCATTTGCTCGCTTCCTGTCTGTGTACAATTTGGTGATTCTCACAATATTTCAAACTTTTCCATTATATTTGTCATGGTGATCTGTGATCAGTGACGTTCCTTGTTACTATTGTAATTGTTCTGGGGTGCCATGAACTGTGCCAATATACGATGATGAACTTAATCGATAAATGTGTGTGTTCTGACTGCCCTACCAATTGTCCGTTTTCTCTCCTTCTCCTTGGGCCTCCGTAGGAGACACAACAATATTGAAATTAGGCCAGTTAGTAACCCTACAATGGCCTCTAACTGTTCAAGTGAAAGGAAGAGTGGCACGTCTCTTACTTTAAATCAGAAGCTAGAAATTATAAAGCTTGGTGAGGAAGGCATGTCTAAAGCTGAGATGCGCTGAAAGCTAAGCTTCTTGCGCCAAACAATTAGCCAAGGTGTGAATGCAAAGGAAATATTCTTGAAGGGAATTAAAAGTGCTACTACAGTGAACACATGAATGATAAGAAAGCAAAACAGTCATTGCTGATATGAAGAAAGTTGTAGTGGTCTGGATAGAAGATCAAATAAGCCACAACATTCTCTTAAGCCAAAGCCTAATCCAGATCAAGGCCCTAACTCTCTTCAATTCTGTGAGGGCTGAGAGAGGTAAGGAAGCTACAGAAGAAAAGTCTGAAGCTAGCACAGGTTGGCTCATGAGGTTTAAGGAAAGAAACCATCTCCATATGTAAAAGTGAAAGGTGAAGCAGCAAGTGCTGGTGTAGAAGCTGCAGCAAGTTATCTGGAAGATCTAGCAAGATAATTAATGAAGGTGGCTACATTAAACAACAGATTTTCAATGTAGACGAAATAGCTTTATATTGGAAGAAGATGGCATCTAGGACTTTCATAGCTGGAGAGGAGAAGTCAATGCCTGGCTTCAAAGCTTCAAAGGACAGACCAACTCTCTTGTTAGGGACAAATGTAGTTGGTGACTTTAGGTTGAAGTCAATTCTTATTTACCATTCTGAAAATCTTAGGGCCCTTTAAAACATCTACTGTGCCTGTGCTCTATTAATAGAACAACAAAGGCTGGATGACAGCACATCTGTTTACAATATGTTTTACTGAATATTTTATGCCCACCGCTGAGATCTACTGCTCAGAAAAAAAAATTCCTTTCAAAATATTACTGCTCATTGACAATGCACCTGTTCACCCAAGAGCTCTGATGGAGATGTACAGTGAGATTAATGTTGTTTTCATGCCTGCTAACACAACAGCCATTCTGCAGCCCATGAATCAAAGAGTCATTTCGACTTTCAACTCTTACTATTTAAGAAATACATTCCTCTGAGGGATCTGGGCAAAGTAAACTGAAAATCTTCTGGAAAGGATTCACCATTCTAGATGCCATTAAGCACATTTGTGACTCATGGGAAGAGGTCAAAATATCAACATTAACAGGAGTTTGGAAGAAGTTGATTCCAATCCTCATGGACGACTTTGAGGGGTTCAAGACTTCAGTGGAGGAAGTAACTGCAGATGCAGCAGAAACAGCAAGAGAACTAGAGTTAGAAGTGGAGCCTGAAGATGTGACTGAATTGCTGCAATCTCATGATAAAATTTTAATGGACGAGGAGTTGCTTCTTATGGATGAACAAAGAAAGTAGTTTCTTGAGACGAAACCTACTCCTGGTGAAGCTGCCGTGAGACTGTTGAAGTGACAACACAGGGTTTAGAGTATTACATAAACTTAGTTGATAAAGCAGTGACAGGGTTTGAAAGGAATGACTCCAATTTTGAAAGTAGTTCTGCTGTGGGTAAAATGCTATCAAACAGCATTGCATGCTACAGAGAAATCGTTTGTGAAAGGAAGAGTCAACTGATGTGATAAACTTCATATTGTCTTATTTTAAGAAACTTCCAAAGCCACCCCATACATAGCAACCACCACCATGATCAGTCAGCAGCATCAACGTTGAGGCAAGATCCTCTACCAGCAAAATGATTATGACTCACTGAAGGCTCGGACAATGGTTAGCAATTTTTAGTAATAAAGTATTTTTAAATTAAGGTATGTGCATTGTTTTTTTTAGACATAGTGCTATTGAACACTAAATAGACTGCAGGATAGTGTAAACATAACTTCTATAAGCACTGGGAAACCAAATAAGTCGTGTGACTCACTTTATTGCTGTGGTCTGGAACGAAGCCTGCAATATCTCTGAGGTATGCTTGTAATGCCTTCCCCTGTCAGGCCTGCTCAAGGGAAGATAAGGATCCAGAGCAAACGCGTGTGAAACAGACCTACGAGTCATCAGTGTTTGCTTACCCATGAGTTTGGTCTTCAACTACTTCTTTGAGCATTTCAGAGATATGTTTCAGTGCCTGGTGCCAAAGTCCCTGTGGGATATCTGTGGGTGGAGAGAGCCATCAGAGAGGAGCTGAAGAAAAGTCAAACCTACTAGGAATCATCGACAGCTAAGACCAGAAGAGGCCATTTGGAGGAAAGGCCTTAATTTTCCTGGTCCACAGAATCCGTACCACCGCTCTCATGCTGATCCCATCCAGAATCTATGTCCCTGGCCTGGGAAGAAAGACCTGTCAGTGTTACACAGAGCTAAACTCAAAGGCTCTTTTACTTGGGTACATGGGAGTGGACAGAGAGACTGCACAGGCAGCCCACCGTAGGGTTTACAAAGGCTATGTGGAAGATGCCCCAGGGTTTTTTCTTTTCTACTCACCTACCCCCCCCCATATCACTAGTAATCTGTGATTTCAACATACATGGAGATTATAATAAAATAATCAACAAGGAATTAGGAATGGGCTGCCCAACTGTTTTTCTACGATTGTGATGAATTTAGAATAAGATTTCAGGTGTATAGTTTTGTGTTTTTTTTTGCGGTATGCGGGCCTCTCACTGTTGTGGCCGCTCCCGTTGCGGAGCACAGGCTCCGGACGCGCAGGCCCAGCGGCCATGGCTCACGGGCCCAGCCGCTCCACGGCATGTGGGATCTTCCCGGACTGGGGCACGAACCCGTGTCCCCTACATCGGCAGGCGGACTCTCAACCATTTCGCCACCAGAGAAGCCCAGGTGTATAGTTTTTTTAAAAAAAACAAAGGTCAGAAAAAAATACATGGGTATCATACAGACAAATGTCTTTTCTTTAGTTAGTTTTTCTGGTTTCACAATTTTCCCATGGTCTTAAACACTTCTGACCATGTATGTATCTGTAGTTCTAAACAACATCTGAAAAAGGCTACCACATTTCCATGCAGTGACAGGTTCTATAATTAAATACACGAGAAAGATAATGTAAGTGATACAATAACCACTACTACCCCACAAATGTTAAAGAATCATAAATTATCTCTCTCCCTCTTCTGAACTCCCATAACTCCTGATTTGCAGGCTTTGAAGGCACTTCTGTTTTCTTCTTTTTATTAGTTGTTTAGATATGTATTTTATGTCTTCTTTACTTGTAGCTCCTGGATAGTCAGGGCTCATAAGTGACCCATCTTTAATGCCTACAAGACTTTACAGTGGGCATAAGATCAATTTCTGATGAATAGAAGATTCTACTGTTAAAAAACACTTCAATTTGTGAATGTAACATTATTTTTCCAAATGTAACATGCAGAAAACTGTTCTAGGAACTAGCAGAGGTAGTCTTTTGTTTATAGATTTCCAAATTAAAAAGTAACAACCCCAATACTTTTTCTGGAGCTCATTCAGCTGCTCACACAGGCTGACCTTAGGCTTTGCTCATCTGATTTAGGCTGTGAGACGTGGCCCTGGAAAGTGAATTACTGACTTTTCTGTCTTGTTATTAAAGTTTTCCCATTGTGTCCCCACAGGTTAAGTTCCACAAAACAGCTGACTAGAGATCCCACCAGGCCTGTCACCACCTCCACCTCTAGCATCTCAGAGGACAGCATCAAATGGGTCACTCCAGGTGAGAACCTAATCTTTTAGAACAAGGAAGAGGAACTTTGATTTTGTAAAATGCTCTGAAACCTCGAATCATACTTTCCTCAAATGAATTTACTTACTCAAGTCTCAGGAAAAAGCCAGGGAAAAAAACGGCATAAAAAGGAAATATTACGGATTCTTTTACTCTTTTCTCTCCTCTTTCCTTCCATGGTCAGATGAATGCCTTTTTCTACAGCACAGAGTCTGTCTTGTGTCAGTGTTGCCTCTGCTTCAGATTTCAGGCTTTAGATGGGAAGGATGTCTATATTCTCTATTTCTGAAATGTTTCCTAAACAGGAGCTCACAGGCATGTTAACAGATCAACATCAGTGGAATCAGGGCAGAATCATCACTTCCCCAACTGGATATGGCCTCTGGAAGGCTGGCAAATGAAATCAGAGAGGGCTGTGGTCTAATACACTTACTGAATTCTTTCAAAAGGCTTCCCTTGGCTTGGTTAGGAGAAATTTCCACTAAACTTCCTTGGTTTCATTCATCATTTTATCTTTTCTTTTGCAACAGGGGGCACAGAGTAGAAAGAATGAAATACAAATAAACATACTGTTTTATTCCGAATCAGCCAAGTCTTATTAGCCTGTTCCTGGCATCCAGGTAGATCTGGCTGGCACGAGCAGAGGCCTTGTGTTATCCAGAACAGACTATCAAAACCCAACTAGAGGCCATTTTGTTCTTTTTTCTTTCTTTTGGTAAATGATTGTAACTGGGAAGTCAAGCAAATTCTCACATCAAAATCCACAGAATGTGAGACCCTGAGAGCTTAAAGGATGTAAGCAGTGACCAATTCCCTTTACAGATAAGGAACTGGGAGGAAACAGTTATAATTTAATCAGTGTATTCCTAGAAGTTATTTTAATACGGGCAGAATCAACCTTCACGTACCTTTCGGGTGTTGGAGTAGCACCATGACAAGAGACGGAGAAGCATAAGGAAAGTAGGTCTTGAATGCAAACTTCAGCTACAATAGAATCAAAAATTCAAAACCATTTGAACATTAGCATTGGAAAGGGTATTAAGAAAATACAAAATCTTGCATCCTCTGCCCCAAAAAGACCCTCTACTTTATGTGGTCAGAATGTTTCCTTGCATGCTTATCAAAAAAAAAAAAAAAAAAGTCTCCTAATAATCTTGTAAATATGTTCCAAAAAAATTAAACCTTTTTAAAGTCACCTTCTAGGACTTAAGAAAAATAAAGTTATACTCTTGATGTCTTTATATCAGTTCTTCACCTCACATGAACTCAATTATATATATAAATCTTCTATTTAAGTGAGAGTTTCCAAGGCAGTTGTGAGATGGTTTTTTTATAATCAAAACAGCATAAAACAACAATGGTGCTCACGATACTTTGAGGGCCGAAGCGCTATCCTAGCTATGCCCTCAGAAGGCACAGAAGTTTTGAAGAACTTTTGTAAAAAGTTGAGGTAAAATCTATAAGCAGTGAAGTACAAGGGCTTTAAGTGTACAATTTAATGACTTTTGGTAAATGTGTAAATCCAATGTGACCATCACTCCAATCAAGACACAGAACATTTATTTTTTTTTATTTCTTTGCGGTACGTGGGCCTCTCACTGTTGTGGCCTCTCCCGTTGCAGAGCACAGGCTCCGGATGCGCAGGCTCAGCGGCTACGGCTCACGGGCCCAGCTGCTCCGCGGCATGTGGGATCTTCCTGGACCGGGGCACGAACCCGTGTCCCCTGCATCGGCAGGCGGACTCCCAACCACTGTGCCACCAGGGAAGCCCAAGACACAGAACATTTCAATCACCCCAGAAAGTTCCCTTGTGGTTGTTATAGTCAATCCCTCCACCCCATCCCGGCAACCAATATTTTATTTCAACAAGAGAGAGTAGTTTTGTATGTTCTTGAATTTCACACAAATAGAATCATAAGAGGATGTATTTTTGTGTGTCTGGCTTCTTTGGCTCAACATGTTCTTTTGCAACTCATCCATGCTATTGTGTATGCGGAGTTCATTTTTTAAAAAATTGCTCTGAAGTAGTCATTGTATGAATATACTATAATCTGTTTATTTATTCTCCCATTGATGGGCACTTGGGTTGTTTCCAGTTTGGGGCTGTTATGAATAAAGCTGCAGTTAACATTCACATTTATGTCTTTTTGTGGATATGTGCTATCATTTCTCTTGGGTAAATACCATAGGAATGGAATTAGTAGGTCATAGAGTAGATGCTTGTTTAACTTCCTAAGAAACTGCCATGTAATTTTTCAAAGTGGTTGTACCACTTCACACTCCCATCACAATTTATGACAATTTCAGTTGCTCCACATACTTGTCAACTTTTGGTATTGTCAATCTTATTAATTTTAGCAATATTAGTGGGTGTGAAATATTACCTTATTATGACTTTACTATTCATTTTCCTGATATGTTTACTGCCAACTTATACATATTTTTTGTAGTGTGTATTCAAGTCTTTTGTCCATTTTTAAAACTGAGTTGTCTCTTATGTTCTTGAGTTGTAAGAGATCTTTATATATTCTGGATATAAGTCCCCTGTCAGATATATATATTGAGAATATTTTTTACCTGCTGGTGGATTGCTTTTTCATTTTCTTAAGGATGTCTACAAACACCAGAAGTTTTAAATTCTGATAAAGTCTAATTTATCCATTTTTCTCATATTGCTAGTGCTTTTCTGCATTCCTTCTAAGAAATCTCAGATTATCCCAATGTCAAAAATGCTATTCTTTTCATTTTCTTCTAGGAGCTTTATGGCTTTAGCATTTATTTTGAAGTCTATGATCCATCTCAAATTAATTTTTGTGTTTGTGAGGTAGAGGTTCATTTTCTCCTACCTGGATATCCACTTGTTTCAGTGCTGTTTGTTGAAAACTTTCCTTTCCCCATTGATTTTCCTGGCATCTCTGTCAAAAATCAGTTGACTACATATTAATATATGTATGGATCTATTTCTAGACACTATTCTGTTCCACTGATCTATCCTTTTGCCAATACCTCACTGTCTTGGTCTTGATTACTATAGCTTCAAGTCTTGAAATCAGGTAGTTTGAATCCTCTGTTTTTTGGGGGTTTTTTGGCCTTTGAAATCTTTTATTGTCACTTTGGTTAAGGAATAAGTATTGTCTCACAGTGACCTATGATCTTATTTGACCAAGTGTTTTAAAACTTTTTGACAAACTTCCTAAAATATCAAATTTTAATTAAAGTTCTTTTGATTTCCAGCTAACTTTGGGATACCTTAGAGGGCCCCTGAGGTATCTCAAAGAGAAATATTTAATGAGGATTATTTCGTATGTTGAACTAAATATAATCAGATGTTTAACCATGCCTTTTAAGTCTTTTGTCATTTACAGATATTTTTGTACTCTGATGCTGTTACAAAAAGTGCTTCATCATCAAGGAGATTCATGGAAAGGCTATGGAAACCGTTACAACAGTTCCACATCAAAATGATGGCTATGCGAGGATTCCAGCACCTACCAACTTAAAACAAGGAGCTGTCCTACCCCTGGGGCCCCTAGATCAGGCATCCAGAGATTTTTACTTCCTGACAGGCCCCTACTCAGCCTTGAAGCAGTTACAGAAGATGGACCATTGCCCCTCTGCTTCCCATAAGAATATGGGAGTCTGAATTTTTTTTTCTTTTGTTTATTCAAAATTGTTCTAGCTACTGTAGGTCCTCTGCATTTTCATATAAGTTTTAGAATCAGCCTGTCAGTTTCTGTTTTGAAAACCATGTTGGGATTTTAACTAGGATTACATTGAACGAGGCATCTCAACAATTCATAAATATAGTTTCTCTCTTTATATGTTTAAGTTTTCTTTAGTTTGTCTCACCAATGTTTTATAGTTTTCCAAGTAGAGGTCTTATACACCTTTTTTTTTTTTTTAAAATAAATTTATTTTTGGCTGCACTGGGTCTTCATTGCTGTGTGCGGGCTTTCTCTAGTTGCGGTGAGTGGGGGCTACTCTGTTTCGGTGCGCGGGCTTCTCATTGCGGTGGCTTCTCTTGTTGCAGAGCACGGGCTCTAGGTGTGCAGGCTTCAGTAGTTGTGGCACACGGGCTCAGTAGTTGTGGCTTGTGGGCTCTAGAGCACAGGCTCAGTAGTTGTGGCACACGGGCTTAGTTGCTCCATGGCATGTGGGATCTTCCCGGACCAGGGATCGAACCCGTGTCCCCTGCATTGGCAGGCGGATTCTTAACCACTGTGCCACCAGGGAAGTTCCAGGAAAACTGATACACCTTTTAAAAAATTCACTTCCAAGTGTTTTATGTGTGACTGTGGATTTGTCTATTTCTCTTTTTACTTCTGTCAGTTTTTGCTTTGTGTATTTCAGAACTCGGTTATTAGGCATATATCTATTTGTAATTGGCATTTCTCCTGATGAACTATTGCATAATTATAAAATGTACCTCTTTTTGTCTGGTCATACTCCTTATCTTGAAACCTAATGCATCTGCTGCTAGTAGAGTGATACCAGCTTTCTTGTGCTTATTGTTTACATTACGTATCCCTTTCCTTCCTTTTAACCTATCTGTGTCTTTATAATTAGAACTGGTCTCTTGAAAACAACATATAGTGGGTCTTGGTTTTTCATCCAGTCTGACATATTTGCTTACTTGTTTATTTATTAATTAATTAATTTATTTTTGGCTGCATTGGGTCTTTGTTGCTGTGCACAGGCTTTCTCTAGTTGCAGTGAGTGGGGGCTACTCTTGTGGTGCGCGGGCTTCCCACTGCAGTGGCTTCTCTTGCTGCAGAACACGACTCTAGGCGCACGGGCTTTAGTAGTTGTGGCATGGAGGCTCAGTAGTTGTGGCTCACGGGCTCTAGAACGCAGCTCAGCAGTTGTGGTGCACGGGCTTAGCTGTTCCATGGCATGTGGGATCTTCCTGGACCAGGGCTTGAACCCGTGTCCCCTGCATTGGCAGGTGGATTCTTAACAACTGTGCCACCAGCGAAGTCCCATCTTTGCTTTTTTACTAGTGTATTTAGTTGATTTTCACTTAGTTTTTGTAATTAATGTACTTGTAGATATATTTGGGTTTATCTTTTTATATTCGTTTCTTTTGCCCCATCTATTTTTTGTTCCTCTGGCAGCCCACAGCTCTGTCTTTTGACACCTCAAGTCAATCAGATTGTGCCTTGAGCTCTGGCCACCCCCTCACCCCTCCACCCACTCAACCCCCCTTCTACCCCTTACATGAGAGCCCTCATGGAAAAGTTAGAAGATTACCCAATGTGGTTTCCTTTTTCAAGGGTTGAATCCCCGCCAGTTTTAATCTGCTTTTTGGGTTGCTCTCCAGTACCTTCAAATAGTTTAAAAAAATATTTTCCCCAGAGTTTATAGTTTTTATCTGTGGGAGATTTAGTCTAGTACATTATTAAACTCTGTACTACTGGCACCAGAACCTGAACTGATTTGCTGTTTGTACTGGAGCCATTTGTTATGCAAGCTCAGAAAAGAGGCTTGTCATGACAGCCTTAAGTTTTTGCCTACTAGTCCGACTGGGCACATTGATGGAGCTGCACTGTGCTCTCCAACTAAAACAAGGGTGAGAGGAAAGGATGAAAAGAGAATGAGGAGCACTGCAGATAAACATTTCTGACAATGGGAAAGAATGTGGATTAATGGGATTTCTCATAAACTGCTGGGGGGAGGGACTTCCCTGGCGGTCCGGTGGTTAAGACTTCGCCTTCCAATGCAGGGGGTGCCGGTTTCGATCCCTGTTCGGGGAGCTAAGATGCCACATGCCTCGTGGTCAAAAAACCAAAACATAAAACAGAAGCAATATTGTAAAAATTCAATGAAAGACTTTAAAAATGGTCCGCATCAAAAAAAAAAAAAAAGTAAAAAAAAAAAAGATATCATTCTAAAAAATAACCAAACCGCTGGGGGGAATGTAAATTGGCACAAGCATGTATGAAAACAATTTGGCAGTATCTGCCAAAGCACTCCTAATAACCAGCACTTCCAGTCCTAAGTATATGCCCCAGGATGTTCAGAGCAACACTGTTTATGAAAGAAACCAAAACCTGGAAATAATCCAAAAGCCCACCACCAGGAAGATAGCTACATTGTGGTACACTTTCCCAACAGAGCTCTACACAGCAATCCCCACCAGGACCACGACCACGCACAGCACAGAGCAATCCTGGTAGCACGATGCTGGAAAGAACAAGGCTCAAAAGGCTACATACGGTGTGCTACTCTTATCTGTTGTTTGTTTTATAAAGTGCAAAAACAGTCACAAGTAAAGAAAACACGGTTTAGCAATCATGTGATCAAACTATTTTCAGAAAAAGCAGAGGAATGATAAACATAAAATCAAAACAGCAGCTATCTGAGGGGAGAAAGTCAAAGTGACAGGATAGAGGAGGAGCATGTGGATACCTGAAAGTTGCTATAGTGGGCCAGGTCTTGTTGGATGTCAGGCTGGTAGATACTCATTTATTAAGAATGAATACGTGGATGGATGGATAAAACACCGAAAGAAAAGAGGGCCATGCATGGACCAAGTAGGACAAAGGATGTCATGCATCAGGGATTATGATTAATCTACAAAGGGGCACTAAGGAAGGCAGGGGACTGATGATGAGAATGGCATCGACTAGAAAGGCAGGCAATCAGGAACAGCCCCAGGAAAAGAAATGACATAACAAATGTGGATGAAGGCATTTGCAAAGTTAAGAGGTTATTGCTCTTGTATCCTGAACCCAAGGCGAGGGCACTGAATTCCTGTTTCTTTTTGGATCCCTGCCCTGCCTTCCACCAGAACCCAATCTGTGCCCCTCACACCAGCAGACACATGTAGCCTGGGCAGGGTACTATTTTAAATTAAAAGTGACTGTAAGAACAGTTCAACCAGTCCAAATCTAAAGTGCCAAGGCCAACCCTGCAACTCAGGGGAAAAGCTGGTAAGGAAAACAGACTCAGGCTAACGGTACAGAGCAATACTTCTTTCACCGATGCCCTCCGCCGTAACCTAGGTCTGTTCCAGGAGTCAAAGGCACAGGTTTTCTAGAGGTCAGTTCCTAATTGGAAATACTAAGAATATTCAGGGAAGATAAAAGATATTTATAGTTATGCCTCAAAGTAAGTGTGAGGGCCAGCCAGTGCCTTTCAGCAGAGCTCTCCTCCCGAATTCCAGGCTGGATACCATTGATAATGCTGTTTGCTACAGTCTAGCTAACTTCCCTTGGGAAAGAAAAGATGGGAAGAAAGCATCATAAACATTTATCATTGCCTTAAAGAACAGAAACCTCTGCTAAAACCTGAGCGGTTTCTTGGCGTTGGAGTGTATGGGAGTTTAGTACAACCAAGCATCACAGCAGTGCTCTCCTAAGTCAGACTGCAGCAAGCACGCCAAGGGACCATGACATATCTCACAGGGAACTGCAGTGGACTTGGGCACTTGAACAGGCAAAGCACTACACAGACATTAGGTCTGCGGCCATCAGAAGTACAGGCCAGTTAGAATGCCCAAAGACAAAAGCGCTCTGGTAGAAAAGGCTCCTGTTACAAAGGTCACTCTAATCGATCAGCTGCCTCTGCTGACGGCCCCCCAGTGCAAGTCCTCCTGCAGATCCCTAGATCCAGCTTCTTGCTTACTGAGTCCAACTGACACCTCTTGATCATGGCCATTCCTAGCTCCTCATCTACAATTATTCAAATATTTCCTTGTCACTCTATCTCCTTTCTCCTCTGGAACCCAATTCACATTTAGGTCTCTGATATGAATGGAAACTAATAATTAAGAATGTCCAGTATTGCTCTGTAATAAGTGGCACTTCCTTCTTAGCACATGCCATATAGACTCCAGAATACCTCTCTCTAGCCTGGGAGGGGCAGAGTCCTGCTTGACAAACAGCATACAACACAGGGCCCAGAAAGCTCACCCTCTGGGGTGGCATGTGCTGGCATGGCAGAGTTCTCTGCGCAGCAGTAGATAAATGCTTTTGGGTACCAGGACACAGGACAGACAGGAACCATCTTGATTTACTTTCAATTAAAATGGTTTTACCTTTGCTGGGGTTTTCATTTGGAAGCTTTCTTCTTGAACAAAACAGTCTATCAAAATCACTGAAAATAATGTGCTCCCTTCTGGTGATTAATCAAATACTCTTAACAGCTTCTTTTTCTTTGGGGGAATGAATAATATCTGCAATATAACGAACCTGCTTGTTTTCTTTTTCCAGAGCTTCTACAAAGCATCGTGTAAACACTTGGATAGTGGCCAGTACTTCTAGGGCTCCATCAGTTTCCAGGAGTGCGTACCTGAGCAATGCAAAGCCAGATCACAACACATTCAGTGATTAACCTGGCAAACACGTGAACCTGAACATGTAAAAGGGAAAAATGGAAACATTTTTTTGTGCCATAAGCTTCAACAGTATCTCAACTCATCAGTTTTCAGTCCTTGCGTGAAATCCCTTTTCTAAAAATTTTCTTTAAAATTGCAAACATGCAGAGCTCCCTTTCTTGTTTTTTAAATTATTAAGCACTTCATATCCCTTCCACATGGGCCTGGAATGCTCTTTACAAATATTTGCGCACTGTACGCCCAGAAATGCAACATCCACAGAACTTTTGCTTTTGCAAGTGGAGAAAGGTGCCCCGGGGTTAAAATGGCTCGGTCAAATCCACCTAGCAAAGTGGTGGAAGAATCTGCATATCCCTGGTTTGTTTTCTATGCATTTTCACACAACTAACCTTTCTTTATGTTTGTTTAAACAATAACAAAAAAATCAACTGAAACTTTGCTAGCTTTAAACTAAAAACAGCATTCTGACTTATTTCTATACTCATTTAGCTTAAAGTTGGTATGTTTCAAGACCAACCCAAGTGCTGGATTACTTGCTATTGTAAAAATTCTTTTCCCCAGTGTCTGTTGTCTGCCATGGGGCCTCTGTTTGCTGAGTGTGAGGGGGATGGGATAAAGAGAGTAGATACCCTGGCTGTACCAGCACCCAGGAAAGAGGCTGGAAACCCTCCCTGGGTGGGCAAGTCCGGCCCCCCACTAACTGGCAGCCATAACCCAACCTAATGTCCAGGGGTCTCCTCATCTTTCATCATTGTAAATCCAATGCCTTTACCAAGAAGTTCTGGTATTTGCAGAATAAAAATTAGTGTGCTGTAAGATAACATGCATAGTTGATTCTGCCTTTCAGAAGAGCTCTGTTAAGAATGGCATCATTTATTTATTATTCTTGGTTTTCCTTAGCTTTCCAATCCTTTAAAAAGATTGGTCAGCCCTCATGTGGTGAAGGGAGAACACTACTACGCTTTATTTTGAGTTGAGAAAAATTCTACATGAATATTGAATGATGTAAATCTCATGTAATTTTGCTTTTCTACCATTATTATTAGAATTTTAAAAGGTTAAAAAAAGATAGTTATCTTAATTTTTAGGCATTGGCTTTTAAATATACATTGACATTTGGGTTTTACCAAAAAGCTCAGCAGGAGGGGATGGAAGCAGAAACTAATTCCCCCGTGGTACAGCCAGAGACTACCACAGAGTTTTTTATTCGCATTTGGAAGCTGAACATATTTAGACCAATTTACTAGCAGAAACAGCACAATACTGACCTGAACATTTCATCAATAACTCTGAATATGGCAGGGTGGCAGGCAGCTGCAGGCTGTAAGGAAAGGACCATGAGAAAGTAAACTATCAGAAGCATTTCATCAATAATGACTTGCTCTTATCAGGCAAATGAATTGTCTAGAACTGCTGGTGTCTAGAAAATGGGTTCATTCCTGTGAGTTAGAAAAAAACAAGAACCAGTTCATAGCAAAAGCCCTACATACAAATACAAACAGTAGTTCTCTTGGGGCAAGGGGATTATGTACAATCTTTATTTCTTCTTTATACTCTGTACGTTCCACATTTTCAACAATAAGCCCATATGATACGAAAAAAGAGTCATTAATTATCATGGAACATTAAAATATACCTTCTAGGGTTTCCCTGGTGGCGCAGTGGTTGAGAGTCTGCCTGCCAAAGCAGGGGACACGGGTTCGTGCCCCGGTCCGGGAAGTTCCCACATGCCGCGGAGTGGCTGGGCCCGTGAGCCATGGCTGCTGAGCCTGCGCGTCCGGAGCCTGTGCTCCGCAACGGGAGAGGCCACAACAGTGAGAGGTCCGCGTACGACAAAAAAAAAAAAAAAAAATATATATATATATATATATATATATATATATATATATATACCTTCTACCGGCATGCTGTAATGAAGACACAGAGCCTACCTGTGTTGCTAGTTTTACATAATGTGCCCTGTGTGTCTGACCGCCTCACATGACTTAAAAGTGCCTCAAGGTCGAATCTGGGCCGGCTATCTTTTCATTCCTGCTTATTAGGAAATGAGTGTATAATTTAGAATTATTATTGAGGAAAGCAGTGGCCACTACCATGCCAGACTGAATAATATTACATCTTAGTGCCCTATGAATTTAGCAGCTTAAATTACTTCAGACGAAAAAAGAATAAAGGTACCATCATCTTGAATGATGAAAGCAATCTAATTTATTCCACGAGTATTTTTATGACAGGTTTGATTGTATAAATCTGCAGAAGCCGACCTACTGTGGCCTGAGTGGGGCTTCAGTGGGCCTGACCCAGATTCCATATCTTTTTGGCCAGAGCTCAAAGCATGACATTAAGCCAGAGGAAGATGCCATTTGGGTTCTAAGATATTTTACAGTAGCATCCAAAGGTTAGTGAATTGGCTCTATAGGGAATTTCTCTGAGTCACATTGAGCTTGATATGACTAGCTTTGGGAAACATTTTTTCATACCCCCTCAACTAGAAAAACATAAAAAAGGATATGCGTTTTCTCTTAAGTTTTCTAGACCAAGCTGAAGAAAGAATGATGCCTATCTCCATAAGACTCTCTTCCACCCTGTTCTGCGCTGGCATTTCGAGTTCTAACATTGAATGTGCGCCATCTAGTGTTCATACACCGCCATTACAGGCTGTTATAGAAGGCTCCAGGCAAGAGCATTGTCACTTGTTAAAATGATGGGATAATTCCTTTTATTTGAAGAGAGACTTGCGATTTGTAAGTTACAGATCTCTATTTTCTGAGTAATCCATACTCCCTAATCCTTCATTGATGTCCATTTTTATCTAAAAGAAACCAACTAAAATTTTTCATAGATAAATTCATTATAAACTCAGTGATTTGGCAGAATTCAAACTGAAGAGAGGCAGAAGAAAGGCAGGTTCACCAGGAGAGGCGGAATATTTTTTGGCTTTGATTTCAGACAAGTCAGTTAATCTCTCTGCTTTTCAGCCTCACTGTAAATAATAACAGTTATTAAAAGGTCACTGGATATATGCCCAGAAAATATCATGGAAGTTTCTATGTATTCATAATGGAAAAATCAAACAAGAAGGGAAGAGCAGGGCTTCCCTGGTGGTGCAGTGGTTAAGAATCTGCCTGCCAATGCAGGGGACACGTGTTTGAGCCCTGGTCCAGGAAGATCCCACATGCCATGGAGCAACTAAGCCCATGGGCCACAACTACTGAGCCTGCGCGCTAGAGCTTGCGCACCGCAACTACTGAGCCTGTGCACCACAACTACTGAAGCCCGCGTGCCTAGAGCCCGTGCTCCGCAACAAGAGAAGCCACCGCAATGAGAAGTCCGCATACCGCAACGAAGAGTAGCGCCCGCTCACCGCAACTAGAGAAAGCCCGTGCACAGCAACGAAGACCCAACGCAGTCAAAAAAAAAATAAATAAATTTAAAAAAAAAAAAGAAGGGAAAAGCAAACTGCATGTCCTGAAGAAATGTGAGTCATCAAATTTGCCAGAACAATTTTTCAAAGTCTTATATATAGACAATGTGTGTTTAAGACCAAACAACACTGTCATGTGACACACAGTGCCTAAAAAAAAGTGCATTGATAGAAAATAAGACTAAAATTGAAAATGGTAAAATAGAACCTTTGTTCTAAATGGTTTAACTACTCCAGAACCACTCTATAAAGTTGATGCTAGTAGAAAATCATTCAATACTGATTACAGGGATTTCCAAATGGCAAAGAAAAGGCTGATCCAACATGTAGAACAGGGCTACCTTGAAAAGCAAGGGGGAAAGCAAGAAAGCTCTAATTTAGCTTGTTGAAAGAGGACAAGAGCTTGGACATGCTCTTCTTTTATGCAGTGTTTTCTAGCAAAACAGCTCAATCAAATGTTTTAAATATCTACAGACTGTGTGGAATCTGCCTGTTCTCTCCACGCCAATGGCCTCTCCTCTTAGATTTCTTTCTGTCCAAATATTTCAGACCTTTGGTTGCTCTCAACCTGCTTCTACAACCTGTTTTAGCTTTTAAAACAGATAAGATGTTAGGAGGCAGAGGAACCTCCTGGAGGTGACCAGGCTTGAAACAGCAATGGCAGAGATTTTGATTTAAAAACCAGTCTCCCTCGCCACTCCAGAGTTGTGAACAGCTTTCTCATCTGCAGCCTTTACGGATGGTTTTAAACATGACGCTCTTCACACTTCCCGAGCACATAATTTCAAGGTCACTGAGTCCCCTCATGAAGCCTGGAGTGCTCACAGGCCAGGCATGTGTCCCAGTGACATCAAATCACAAAAGCAAACGTAAGCCGCTTTTCTTATCAAGGGAATCCTCTAAATAGAATTAAAGTCTTAATTTATGCTCCTCTGGAAGCCATAAATTTCCCCCCTAAATCTTTACAGCATCCATGTGAGGGAAGAGGCAAACATTTAACCCCTCTGTATCCTGTTTTATTTTTAAAACAGGACCCTACATTAACACAACAGGTCACTCTGCAACCCAGAGCTCCACACCCTAGCTCCGAAGCCCCACAATCCAGGCAATTATCTTTCCTGTTAAAATGAAGACAGAAAAGAAAACCTTTCTTGGGTTCCATCTGTTTGTCTGTTTTTCTCCATCCTACCAAAATCTGTTCCTTCTCAAGCTCTTCTCTTCTCCATATGGTCTAACGATTTCCGTGTACAGATTATTTCAAGTCTTGGGAAACTATGTTACCAGGAGGCCATCAGCAACAGGAGTTATGCCCTTCTTCTCTCCCCTCACGCTGCCCCCAGTTCTTTCACTCAACGTCAGAGGATGAACGGAAGATGATGACGGTGAGCTCCAGACTCTGGTTTCCTTTTCTTATGGACCAGATTGTTCTGGGGTGCTCATCCCTTTACCTCTGCCACAGCTACCCAGAACTGCATTGCTCATCTCCTCTCTGCCCAGAAGGACAGCCCATTTCCATCCCTCGAAAAAACAAGGGAAGACTAAGCAACATAGAGAAGTGCGCGGCGGCTGCGTTCTCTGGGCCTGCATTGTAGGCAGAGGTGAGGGAGAGGCCAGCTTGTCATTCTGTGCCGTGAACTGTACAAATAACATCAATACTTGCTCTCTGTCCTTAGTGTCTAACCTGTTTTCATCCCGATTCATCAATGATTATTACAAGCCACCTGCCACTTGAAAGAGGCCCAAGAAAACGGAAGAACAGAATTCTCAGGAAGAAATCTTTCCTTTTTTCTATCATTTTTTGATTCTTTGTGTGTGCGAGAAAGAAAGAGTATGGGTAGAGGGGAGAAAAAGAATACAAACCAGAAAGGGAAATTATACTATGATTTGAGGTAATTCACAGAGAAAAGTGAATGCCTCTCATAAAAAACAAAAAGGCAGTGAAGACACAGAAAAAAAAAATTCTCAAGCCGTCTATATTTATCACCCTTCATAGATATTTTTCCTAAAAAAATAAAGAGAGAAATTTCAGGTGAGAGATAAACTGAAGTTCAGTAAGCCTGGGATAGCTTCTCTTTCATAATCTATTTTTATGTAGTTTTATATAGTTCACTCCGGAGCAGAGTTTCTTTTTTTTTTAATTAATTGCTGATGAGACGCTTTTCCTCCAGTTTACCCGACAGCCGGCAATCACGTCCCACTGTGTAGCTGACTCTTCCAAACCCTTGACAGGCAGGAGCCCTTGTCTTAATATATAAGTTAAAAGGTGACTATTCATCAAGAAGTAACACTCTTCTTTAAAAAAAAGATTTTTCATAAGTTTCATTTCAAAAAACTCCTTTACTGAGTTCAAAAACAATTTGGTTTAAAAAAAAATCTACTTATATGAAAAACTTCACCTCTGTCATGTAAAATAAGGGACCTTTATAAACATGTATTTTCTTTTGTTATGCCATTTTCTTCATTTCTTTCAAATACCAAACTTAGGACGGTAAATATCCCTTTTGCATTTTAAGATCTGTTTTGTTTCAAAACATTCACATTTCTTTCAACAAATTTGAGCTTGGAAAAATGATTCTTTCTTTTTAATCTTTACCAGATGTTGTTTATACTACAAGCAATTTTTTTTCAGTACTCCATAATGCAATTATTGTTTAATTAGTGATAAATCTGTCATTTCTGGGCTTAAAAAAAAAATTAACAAGTACCAAATGTACTTTTGTATTTTAAATTTACCCGTGCTCTCTGAGAGGGTTAAGACACAGGGATGCCAGCTCTGGAAGCAGAGCAAAATCCCCCAAATCTGAAGTTCCTCTTCTAGCCTCGCCCAGTGGCCTCTATCCTGTTGGTTTGTGTAGCCTGAGCGGGGAAGATAGCTCTTCAGTCCCCTGCTGCTTCCTGGCGCAGCCTCTGAGTGGCAGTGACCTCCCAGGTCAACTACTGCCCTGTTTTGTTTTCTCTTTTTGGTTTTTCTTTTTTTTTTGTTTCTCTCCCTTCATCCCTGACTGGCTGCCAAGTCCTGCATCCCCAGCAGTGAAAACAGAACATGAGATCTAGGCCTCTTTCTTTACAGACAATGCTGGGTGATCTGGTGCCCCCATGAGGTCGATGCTGGAAAGTGCAATTACTGAGTTTTTTTTTTTTTTTTTTTACCTCTTAGCTACAAGCAGAAACCACCTCCACACTTTTCTATTCGATCACTGCTAAATTATCTACCTCAGCTTTCGTTAAATTACATGCATCACATTAAAGAGCTCAAAAACGAAATGCTTAAAAGACTGCTAATGAGAAAGCAGGAAAAGAAAACCCTAGAACATTAGTAAGAAGTTATTCAAACAGAGAAAACTGACATCATCCAGGATGTGGAGTTAATTCTTCAGTATAATTTTTTATTAAAGAGGAGCTGTGTTTGGAATTTTGTGTAAAAGAAGTTTCCTTTTCTTTTGGAAGTGGCTATGATTGCTATCTGGAGAATGAAAACAAGAATGCATCTTATCTCATATGAGGGAGGTCAAGCAGGACACTGAGGTATCTGCATGTTTATTATTCTTAAGCTCTTATTAGATCAAGAACTACTTTTTCACCCTATCTTTATTGAGGTATAGTTGACAAGATAAAGAACTAATTTTAAGGGCACTATGAAGAGAATACCAGGAGTGTTTCCTGATTTAAAATCTGAATAAACAAAACCAACCCCCCCCCCCCCCCCCCCCGCACTCTTTCGTGGGCAAATCTCTAGATCCCGCTGGAGGGGCCAGCCAGAGAAGGATCAAATGGGAGGGCATGGGAACCAGGGTATATCCCGGCCCTGGCATGCAGCAGGGCAGCCAAGCACAGTGCCACCCAGCCAGCACTTTTCATTCAAATGTGGAATATAAACAATAGCTTTCTGGGCTCCACAAACAGAATTGTAACTGCGAAACATAACATCCTTCTGATTTGGGGCCAGCCTTGGGAAACCAAACAGTGCCAAGAAAGCTGAATAATTAGCAAGTGGCTTTCACTGCTTTTGGTGACATCAGTTTTTAAGGTCAGGTCTGAAGCTATGGATTAGGTCTTCCATTGCCTGTTCTGTCAAGGGACACACAAGACCATCTGCTTTTGAAAAGTGTCAGTCTGCTCAGTAGATGACAAACTGAGTTAATACCTTGGTTTATTTAGGAGCACCAAATGTGGCAGGTGGGCATGTACTTGGGGGAGGTCCAGCCCACGAGAGCCAAAGGGTGAGTCTCAAAAGTAAACAGGTTTTGAAAACTTACTTTTATTTTATTTTAGAAGTCAAAAACATATACATGCACTTAGAATTCAGGTGATTATTAGGTTAGTGGCTTATTATTCATAGTCTTAATGGAAAATACCAAGCCTTGCATCCTTGAGAGGCCAAAGAACATTTGGGGAGATTATTTCACTTTGTACAACCTGTACTACACTTTTATCTTTTGTTTTTGCAACATCTTGGTAACTATAGAATTTCTAGGGCTAATTCTGGATAGTCCCAAGAGATGGAAACATAATTAACAGTGCTCCATATAAAATACAAGTTATGTAGACCATCACACTTTAATTACTCTCAGAATCCAGCTCTAATGTAATAGGCATCGAGTTTCTTCTGGAGGAAAAGTACCGCAGTCCTGTGCTAGCTGAGTCTTCAAGACCTCTGATACTTATGCACGGTCCTGTCACTGCACCAAGATATTGTGCTATGATAAATGAATCAGATGATGCAATTAGGAAGCAGGTTCTTCAGGTTACCCTTCCAATCACTCAGTCATGTCACAGGCTTATTCCAGCCTGCCGGGTTTTTTGGCCCAGTATGCCTGAGGAGAGCAGCCCACGCCAATCAAGGACTTGCAGCTCTGTATTATAATTACGTCCTTGAACCATAAGGCACAGAGGGGTTACATCCTGCCAATGCCACAATAAATTAAACCAAATAACACCCTCTGGAATCCCCCCTTTAACCACAATGGAAGCTCTGAATGTCTACACACATGATCCTGATAAATGCTTTTGGTAAATCAACTGACTTCAAAACTGTTTGGGGGAAATCATTTTACACTGTAAATTGGAGACGGAAGGTTATACAATGCGATGTTTAATGGGAGCGCCTGCTCTCTCTCTCATACACAGTATCCTGTGTTTACTGAAGTGCTGCTCAGGCCCTAGGGCCACAGGGAAAAGGACGCAGAGAGGCTCAGAGAGGAATCACAAGGTTGCTGAATCAAACCAACTTAGAGAAGTCGATGAAACTGGAATTTTTCTATAGGGAGAAGACTTAAAGGAAATTTAATGAGAACCTTGAAAGCAAGAAAATAGCTCAGTTACTATATTTTGCCACTGAAAAAGGACCAGAGCAAATTAAATTATAGCATGTATATTTAAGTTAGAAATAGATTTACCTGATAATAAAGGTAATGTTTCGAATAGGTTGCCAGGGGCTTCTAAAAGCCTTTGTTTATACTGAATTTTATTATAATTATTTTTATATAAAGTGCCTTCTTATTTTTCACCATAATATGCAACTCTTGTGAATGATGAGGTCAAGGAGAATTTTCCTAAAAGTAACTCTCTTTGGGCTCTCTCAGTCTTTATACCTATCTTCTTTTCTTTTTTTCTATCAGACACTATAAACTTCTAAATCAGTTGGGTTCAATTTGTGCCAGCTAACTTGCAGATGAAAGCATCATGACTGCTGGAGACTACAACACTACCCATGGTCACCTGGGAGGCCCCAGAATGGGAAGGCAAAGGGGAGCCCAGGAAACAGGGAGAAGGCAAGCACGGCCATGGTCACACACGTGAGCTGGTAGGGACTGATCAGGACCTAAAAAGAGAACTGGGATATTGTAAGAAGGCAGCAGATTCAATTATGATTCTCTTACACAGCCTCCAATTTAAAAGAGAAAGAAAAAAACCAGCAAGTTCTAAGTGAATTAAACAAATAGAAAGTGTCGGAGGGGGGGCTGTGCAAACTCAGCCAACCTCAGCGCACTCTAGGCAGAGACTCACCCCCGCCCAACACACGCCTCAGCTCAGCAGGGAGGTGCGCACTCTCCTCCGCCCAGTTTCCTGAACACCAACATAAGATCTGACGGTTCACCATCTCCCTTGAGCTAAGTTTCTCCATCTGTACAAAAGGAAGCAAATCTCTGCCCCATATCTCCCCTAGGTTACAAAAGCTAATGAGAAAACATGTTAGAGCCTACTGAAGTTCCTGTAAGAGGCCCCAGAAGCATGACACCTCCTGTAGTTTTTTAATTGTTTTTTTCAGAGTGCGTTGGTCTTTATTCCTGTTCTTACAAAAATGCACATAAATTCCAGAGCTGCCTCCCACAGAGGGAAAGCATCCGCATTGGTCAGTTCCCAGGGCTGCCGGAGGGCTTGGGCCCCTGACACTGGATTAGGCAATGGGGCCCATTTGGCCCACTGAGCCCCCGACTTCCCAGGCCTGAGAAGTGCTGAGTAGAGGGGAGACTGGGCAGCCCCTGAATGGAGGGAGGGGTCAAGGCTGGCAGGCTGACACCAAAAGAAAACTGACATAATTCTCAGTTGTTTTTGTTGTTTTAACCACTTTTCTGGGGTTTTGTTTTGTATCTTTTAAGTATTTTATTTTTCCTCTAGTGAAGGGTTAAAAGTTTATTTTTTGAATGCTTTTCTTTGTTAATTGATTCCTCCTATTGTTCATAAGATCCTCACTTTTTAAAACTTAACTTTTCATGTGGAAATGAGAAATACTGTTTTAAAAAATTTGTTGTCCAAATGTCAGGTCAATTCTTGTGAATATGCAATATAAGGTGCAATGATCAAGTAAATCTCGAAGCTTGCCTTTTTTTTTTGCCCGTGCCACTCAGCTTGCGGGCTGGTGGGATCTTAGTCCCCCGACCAGGGATTGAACCTGGGGCCACAGCTGTGAAAGCACCAAGTCCTAACCACTGGATCACCAAGGAATTCCCTCACCTTATTTTTAACACATGCTCTAAGTATGCAGAAAAGCCCGCTACATTAGGCATTTCAAAAATAAAATGTAGATAGATAATTATTTTAAAAGGTGCCAATCGCTCTTTAGTTTACATTTTTTTCCGCTTGTGCTGACTAAAAGAAATGATACCCAGCATCGTCTTTAAGGATTTTTCTCCTCATCAAAACCCGGCACATACCAGCAATGAGTCTTTCATAAAACATTCGATCCTCCTCAGAAAATTTCTCTCACTGGAGATAAGCTTTTCAAAAAGATGCAGCATTGTATTTTCAAGGCTGGGAAGGTGCCGAAGCCAGAGGCAGAGTATAGCTGACGCGGGGAGAGAAATCTTCTTCCTTTCAGTAAGAAATAAACAAAACTTTAATATAAATGAGTCACTGAAAAAAGAAGCAACTGACAAAGGATTAATCTCCAAAATATACAAACAGCTCATGGAGCTCAACATCAAAAAACCAAACAACCCAATTAAAAAATGGGCTGAAGATCTAACATACAGATGGCCAAGAGGCACATGAAAAGATGCTCAACATCACTAATCATTAGAGAGATGCAAATCAAAACTCCAATGAGGTATCACCTCACACGGGTCAGAATGGCCATCATCAAAAAATCTACAAACAATAAGTGCTGCAGAGGGTGTGGAGAAAAGGGAACCCTCATGCACTGTTGGTGGGAATGTAAATTGATACAGCCACTATGGAGAAGAGTATGGAGGTTCCTTAAAAAACTAAAAATAGAACTACCATACGACCCAGCAATCCCACTACTGGGCATATACCCAGAGAAAACCATAATTCAAAGTGACATATGCACCCCAATGTTCATCGCAGCACTATTTACAATAGCCAGGACATGGAAGCACCCTAAATGTCCATCAACAGAGGAATGGATAAAGAAGATGTGGTACATATATACAATGGAATATTACTCAGCCATAAAAAGGAAAGTGGGTCATTTGTAGAGATGTGGATGGACCTAGAGTCAGTCTGTCATACAGAGTGAAGTAAGCCATAAAGAGAAAAACAAATATCGTATATTAACGCATATATGTGGAATCTAGAAAAATGATACAGGTGAACCTATTTGTAGGGCAGGAATAGAGATACAGATGTAGAGAACGGACGGGTGGACACAGTGGGGGAAGGAGAGGGTGGGTCGAATTGGGAGATCGGGTTTGACATAGATACACTGCCATGTGTAAAATGGATAGCTAGGGGGAACCTGCAGTATAGCACAGGGAATTCAGCTCGGTGCTCTGTGACGACCTAGATGGGTGGGATTGGGGGGATGGGAGGGAGGTCCAAGAGGGAAGGGATATAGCTATACATATAGCTGACTCACTTCACTGTACAGCAGAAACTAACATAACATTGTAAAGCAATTATACTCTTAAAAAAAAAAAAAGAGTTCAAAATGCAATAACAAATCCAATCTGTGACTTTTTTTCATTGTGGTCATAGTAGCAGTTAATATTTATAGTATCAACGAATATGTACCAAGTATCCCTTTGCAAATATGCTTCCACTTCAACTCAAGAAAAAAAAATGCTTTCAAAAAGGACAAATAAATATATAGTGAAGGAAGAAAGAGAGTGACAAAAAATGTGATGGAAAAAGGCCTTGAGATATCCAGGTAAATGCAGTCCCTAATTTAAGAAACAGTTATGTTTGAAGGTGCATCCTAATGGTTTAAAATGTGGAGTCAGCCCTGGGTTTGAGTCCCAGAGCCACCACCTACTCACTATATGACCTTGGGAAAGTTACTTAACCTCTAAACCTCAGTTTACTCATCTGTAAAACAGGCCTACCTCCCTCCTAGTGCTGTCAGAAGGATCAAATGCAATAATAACACATGTACAGTGAGTGCTTAGGACAGTTCTTGGCACATAGTAAATGTTTAATCACTGTATTTGTAAATCTGTTGAAAATTCTCTTTAGTAATAATTTCATAAAAGCTGGTTGGACTGGTTGATCCAGTTGGTCCACAGCATGATACACTATAGACCCTAACCATTTTGTATAGTTACATTTCTATAGGATAATGTATTTGGAGATTCCTCCTATGTCAGGTCAGTGAATCAGGGATTCTACTTCTCCTGGGAGGGAGCTCTAGGGGGACATCTGTCTAACTCTGAGCCACCGGCAGGGGCCCCTCCCTGTGAATCTGGTGGAAACTTGGCTTTCTTCTCTCAGTCCTGCTTTTCCAAGGCCTCCTGCCCTTTCACCTGCAGGACCACAGAGAGCAGAGTGCTTTTCCAGGTTCTGCTAAAGATGTTTACTGCTTTTAATAAGAAAAATGAAAGCTGGGGACACAAAGGTTTCCCATTACCCAACAATCCCTTCAGGGTCTTTCCCTTCACCATCACTTCTGGGCCATTTCTCTGCAGGAGCTGGCATGAAGCCCAGGGAATGGGTACAGGGGCAGGAAATGAATAGGCAAAGACACAGGGTAGCAATTTCTAGTAGTTCCTTTTTGTTCTTCTCCCATAGCCTAACTCCTGTAGACCTTGTCCTAGATTAACTCTGGGGCAAGACTGAAAGAGGCTGAAGAATTGTAGGGTCTGTCACAGGAGCAGGCAGAAGGGCAGGAGAAAGGAAGGGAGGCATGGCCCTCATCCGACCCTCTTTAGAACTCCCATCTCACCCTGAGCTTCAGCTCTTCTGGGAAGTCTTACAGGACCCCCTTCCCTCTCCATACCTGGCAATGAAGAACTGCCATGGTGCCGCAAACTCGTATCACCTGGCACATTCTGGGGCCACACTATGGATGTCCTCTATTGTGGCACCGGTGCTTTGGGCTGCCATTCCCATGCCACCACCCCTGTTATACTCGATGGCAAGGAGCTGGTAGTCACACATTCAAGGAAGATGACTAAGCACTTCCCATGTGGCACTCAATGTGCTGGGTACAGGCCAAACAACTGGGAACAAACAGACCTAATCTGTATCCTTAGCGGTTTAGGGCCCAGTGGGAGGTATACATACATATATACATACACACACACACACACACATCAACTGTGATAAAGGCAATGAAGGAAAAGGACGGGCTGAGGAAAAAGGTGGGTGCAAATTTCCAGGGGGAGCTGGTGTTAGCTTGGACCTGGGTGGCACTGGAGAAGGAGAGATAGTGTATTTTAGCAGTGATATCAAGAGATACTGGCAATGAATTTGATGAGAGTTGGTGAAGACGAGGTAGGAATCAAGGCTGTCGCAAGTTTCTCGAGCTGCAAGATGGATGGACATACCATTTACTCAATGGAAGGAAGGGAAGAGAAGATTTGTGAAGGATTTACTGAGAGCTTAGTTTGGGGTGTGTGAATTTAGAATGCCTGAGGCACAATCCAACAGAGGCATGACGTAGGTCCTTGAATATCCAAGTTGGAAGTTCTGGGGAGAGATCTGGGCTGAAGATCTGTATTAGGGAGCTGTCAGCTGGCATGGAGCAGCAAGAGAATGGAGGAGAACTCTGAGGGACAGAGGTCTGAGTGGGGAGAGGGCCCAGGTCTGTGCCCCAAGGAGCTTCAACAGGTAAAGGAAGAGGTGGGGGAGCTGCAGACAGAAGGAGGAGTGCCAGACATTCAGGAGACAGAAGCAGAGAACCATGTCACCAAGGAAGAGAAGGCCAGTCCAGCTGTAACCAAGTCTGCGGAGAGGCTGAGGACATGTGGAGGGAAGCACGAGCACTGCGTCGGGCAGGCCCTTTGTGACCTCCCCAAGAAAAGTGTTGGATGGGGATGGAGTGATGGAAGCTGAAGGCAGAGTCCATGAGGAGAAGAGTGGAAGTGCAGCCAGCATTGCAGACTGGTCTTCAGAGGTACGGCTGTGCTAGGAGTGAGTGACAACAGGAAGCCACACAGGGTGGTGGCCTTGTGTGCTCCTGAAAGGTGGTGCTTTGGGCTGACTGCTGATGGGCCGGATGAAGAGGAGCTGGAGAGGCTGAAGGGCCAGTAGCTGCCATTTATTAAGGTCTCACCTGGAACAATGCTAAGCATTTTACTTGTATTTTAATCCTCATAACAACCCTACAAAACAAGTACCATTATTATCCTTATTTTTTGAGGTTGGAGTGGGACGGAGGACTCACAGCCACGATTTGAACCTAGGAGGTCTGGTGCTGGAGCCAGTCCTCAGCCTCAAGTCACACATAGGCCTCTCCACTCTGCAGGTAGGAGAGTGGAGGATGTTGCTCAGAAGCTGAGGCCTGGTACAGGGGTGAAAGCAGACAGTTTTCCCGGGTGAGCCAGATGCCTGGACCCTGTGTTCACTCCCTTCAGTGTCTAGGGAAGTCTTTTCAATAGTCCAGGCTATCAGCCAATTTTAGCCACATTAACAGACGCCTGGGAAGGGATTTCTGTCCAGCTTTCTTGAGAGAGAAGAACACCCCTTGGGAGTAGGGAGAGGGTGTCTATAGCCTCTGTCTCAGAGCCAGAAAGCCGCTGGGAGGCAGGGAAGCTCTGAGGTGCAGGGGGAAGAACTTGGCCGCACAGTGGCTCCTCCCTTCCCAAATAACACCTGCTCTTATCACACCTTATCTTTTTTGAGGACCTATGTGAAATAAATATGTACATCATTAGAAAAGTTTCTCACTTCAGTGAGAGTTCTTCAGAGGCAGTCCCATTCCTAAGCCCTCTGAGCAGCAATATGTGCAGTGTAGTTTCTATCATGAGGTCATGGTGGCCGAGTGATGCCCAGTGCACAGAGGCAGGAGCTGTTAAGAATGATGAACAGTAGATAGATATGAACAAATGTAAAAGGAAGCTAGTGTAAAATGGTAGTTCCAGCAAATATCTGAATTAAAAGATATTGCTCAGTTACAAATTTACATAAGAGTTGTGTAAGTTCTATACTCAAGTTAGTAAGAACATAAAATTTTTGTTCTATTCTCAGACACAGTTTGAAAAATGTATATGTTAACAATTGTCTTTTTATTACCCTTGATTCATAGCACACTCTACTAATTGTTGTAAATGATTAAATCTATGGGCTCATGTTTAGTATTTGAATCATCTATTAACCAAAAAAAATCTATTTTTCTCTAAAACATCAAAAACTTAACTACAATTAATCTTGGATGAAGAAATTACCAAAGCAACATAATCTTAATATATTGCATAACAGAATTTGGCTGGACTGTAAATGTAAATTATATATAATTTACATTATATATAAATTATATTTCAATAAAACCAGGAAAAAAGAAGGCAAATTATAAAAGAAGTGCAAATGGCCAATAAAAATATGCAGATTTTCAACCTTATTAATAGTATAGAAGGGTAAACTAACACATCCAGGAGGTATCATTTTTTCATGCTCACATCAGCAAATGTTTAGATGAATGATAACATCCAGTGCTAAAGCAGGTATAGGATATGGGTGTTCTCAGAAGTGGGACAGGGAATGGCTTTGCCCTTTTGGTTAAGTCATGTGATACCACCTAATAAACTGTAAAATACACATATCCCTCGTCTTCATAACCATACTTTTGTGAATCTGCCTGGCAGAAATAAAGGCATTACTTAGAAGGTATTTATTGCAGCAATATTTAAAGAAAAAATTAGAAACAACTTGAATGTATCCATTGGCAAATAGCTAAATAAATTAAGGTCCATTCATATCAGGAAATATGTTCCTATTTTATAATGAATTGGATCTATATCCCTTGAGGGATACCCAAGCTATGTTGGTTAAAAAACAGGTTCCAGAGTCATGTGTATGATGCAATGCTGTTTTTCTTTTTGCTTTTTTAAAAAAGCTTATTAAAAAAAGAGAGAAAATTGTTTCACATAGATTTCTAATGTTTACAAGAGTATAAGGTATGGTTACCAGAAGTACTACAGTGTGATAAGGAGGGGATAATTGACATTTTCTGTATATACTTCTGCACTGTTTGACCTGACCTGATAAAGTGTATATATTTCTGTGGAAATGTTAAAGAGCCAATAAAGTAAAAAAAGAAAAACGTTTTTAGGGACACTGAAAATTTTCATTCTATTCAATATGTGTTAGTTACAGAAACTCTAAGGCTGTCCTTTTCCTACTCTGTCTATAGTTATTCCATCCATCTAGGCTGGATACTGATCAAAATTCAAGAAAAATAGATTAAGATTAAAAACTTGGCTCTCCAAAATTCCTTCCTACATATCACAGGAAGTTTTCTGCATCATAGCAGTTTCATAATTTCTGACACAGAGCAGGAGAGGCCTGGACAGGACACTCTACCCTGTCCAACATCTCCTGCTATTAGACTCTTCTGGACAGATGCCTCCTGGACATTTAAAAAACTGTACGTTGTTTCCCCAAATACTCAATTTAGTAAGCTAGTTGTGTGCCCCATCCTCTTGAAAAAGATGTAATCAGGTTAAGAAATTGGTCCAGATGCTTATTAAATAATTTTGGCTCCAAATGCTTTTTATAGCAAAACCAAAATATGGAATTCAATACTTTGAAAGAGAGGTTCTGGAGGGCGGCGATCATCGGTAGAGAATGTGTTCTAACACTGTCTGAGAGGTAGAGGAGAGAAAGGAGCTTCCTTACTCAAGAGGAACACAGGCAGTGTTCCATCTTTCCAAACCAGAAAGAGATCAAGGGCTGCCTGGGCTGCCGGAGTAGCCCACAGAAATCAGGACCAACATTTTTGGAGAACTACTTAATTCCAAGGACCCGGAAAGAATATTCTCTATTACATTTCAAAGGTGTATTTCCATGAAAACTTGATCGAAGAAGTATATCAAATTTGAGGAAACTGTGCCATCATTATCACTTATATGTGCAGAGAAGTCACTTCTTAAAGCAAAGAGCAGCAACACCAATCAAAGGAAACGTACAAATGCAAACATAATGGAACATCTATTACAAATCAGTATCAGCAGGTTTTTACTTGAAAAGTAAACTTTTTCAATAACTAATTTTGTGATCATATCTTAGTAAGATTAAAAAAAAAAGAAAAAAAAGAGGATGCCAGGATAGATAGAAATGGGAGTATTAGTTACTACTACTGCTTTGCTAACTTTTTGTCCTTGGTATTACACTAGCTTTTCTTCGTTTAGACATTCACTTATACTGACAATACTTAAAGACTGATTTTTCTCTCTTTTTTTTTTCTGGTCGTGCTGCACATTTTTTGGGATCTTAGTTCCCTGACCAGGATTGAACCTGGGCCCCAGCAGTGAAAGCGCCGAGTCCTAACCACTGGATTGCCAGATTTAAAGCCTTAAAGCCTGATTTTTTTCTTATTGGAGCTGAAAAAACATAAAACTAGAAGCTTGGTTGAAGGCTAGCCTTTTATTGTAATTTATTTTTTTCTTATTTAGCATCTTTGGAGGCTGTATTAGCTTTTTCAGCAATGGAAATTTAGCTACGTCTGGACTTAGTTCAGTGATAATTTCATTAGGAGGAAAAGATATAAGCTTGAGAAAACCTAATAAAACATTATCAAAAATAATATAATTATTATTAAAGTCAACAACAATAATAACAGCAACAAGCTAACAGTTATTGAGTATTTATTTTGGGTGCCAGGCACCCTGCTAAATATTTTATAGGCACTAGACCCATTTAAATATGTTCCAGTGTGTCTGGGACAGGCTTGTGTCTGTTATCCCACCATAATTATAATAGGTACCTCTTTTAACTCTCAAAAGTGTCACGGTCTACAATTTATAAGTGTATCGTCACCCTATTTGACACTCACAGTTACTGCATGAGGTCAGTTGCTTGGTCAGTCACACACCCACTCTTTCTTTCATTTGTTCATTGGCTCATTCATTCCAGTATGTAGAAAAAATTCTCCAACTAGTTATCAAACTTCTCAATATTTTTGAAGCAATGGATTTATGTTTACCTTAGAGGCCATGTCATGCAGAATTACTTGTACTCCACAGACTTATGAAAGGATTGCATAAGCCCTCCCAGAAAGGTTTTACACAATGTGCAGCCTGCAGGTGGCTATTACGGCAACCCCAGGGATAGACGTAAGGAGTTTGGTTTGACTTTTGAGCCAAGAAATTATAAAGTTCCTCTAGGTTATCTAAACTGCAGAGAGGAGCAAGCATCTGCTGTTTAAAAGAAGACAGGCTGCCCATTTCTGAAAATACATGACTATATTTGGAAGCCAAGGCCAAAGACACCCAACCAATTGTAAACCAGATGAAATTCCACTGGTGATTGTGGTAAGCAAATAGTTGGAAGGCTAAACACAGGGCAGGGCACCTTGGTCAAAGAAAGTACGTGGTTTCTAAATGACCACGCAGCACACTTGGGGAACTCTTCAAGGGGCTGGGGGAAAGGGGGTACCAGTGAGGAGGTGGTAATGTGAATCAGCCTCCCCGTGTCAACATGTGGCTGGGATGCTCTGTCTATGGGAAAGTGTCCATGGAAAGGCTCCAGCCCTTACGCCACTGCTTGGGGAACTTGCTGAGCTGAAGCCATAAGAATTGGACAAGTTGAAGACCACCCAGCATTTCTCGACAGTCTGTCCCCTGTGGATTAGCAGACATAATTTTCCAAACCAAATAAATTTTATTAGTTACTGAGGGAGAACATGCTATCACAAGTAAAATAAATAGCAAAGGAGTTCAGGCCTACTCGTGGAGCCGCTACCCTCAGCTTTCCATCTGAGCACTGCTGGTCGAGGAGGAGTGGCTATTCTCTAAGCAGGCCTCCTTCTCGCCAGTAATTTCTGAAGCAGCTTTGTGGGGTTTCACAGAGGATGCCGAGGGGCATTCTCCTTCTCATTACCTTTAATTCAACTCTTGCTGAAAAAGTAAGACTGGAAATACAAGTTGTTAAGATCATATTCTTCAATAAAATGTATGACTAAATAAATCAGAAATAGAGCTACCAAGGTGAAATGCAAAGAGCATTTTACTTAAAAGTAAATACTATGAATAATTGCTTTGGAGGGTAAAAAATGAAATTTGCTGGGGTGAGCCACTAGAACCTGCAGTGTGTACTCAGGTAAATGATGTGACGGACACATGCATGTGGAGCACACTTACCACATTATATAGACTTTCAGATTGATTATTATCCAATATCTTACATAAATAACAAAGATAACTGATCAGACTCCTCAGGAAGTTCAGACTCTTGGATAAATTTTGACATAAGTGTAAAGTAGACAGAAAAAAAGACTTCATATGCTTAACCATGAAAATTATGTTCTGACCTTTTTTTGAAGCATCAAATAATTTAACATTCTATATCTCTTTCTAAATCTTACCATAACAAATTCCTGAGTTATAACTTTCATAAAAAATGAAATTAAAATATACATTATAATTTTTAGGAATTATATGTAAAAAACAACAAATACTCTATTGGTAACTACTTCTTCTGAAAGAATGATGGCAGCTTTGAGGTTGTTCACTTTCCAAATGTAATAAATCAATTTGAAAATGGGAAGAAGATCCATTTACTACAGCATAAATAAATAAATGAAACCATTAGGAATAAGAAATGTCTAAAACCTATATGTGAAAAATATGTAAAAGACTCCTTAAGATCATGAAAGTAAACCTGAACAAAATGGAAAGACGTAAGTGTTCTTGAATAGGTGGATAGAAACCCTTAACATCATAAAGTTGTCCATTCTTCCTCGGTTAATCTACATATGTAACATGAGCCTCCCTCCAGATAACATGAGCTGACTTTCCTGGAGCTAGACAAAATGGTTTCAAAGTTTACTCAAAAGATAAGACAATCAAGAATTGCCAGAAAAACCCAGAAAAAGAAGAGAAATGAGTGGGAAATAGTCTTACTTTATATTAGAAAGACTCTGTTATTAAAACAAAGTGGTACTGATGTGTAAATGTATGATAGGCCAAAGAAACAGAACAGAAAATAATAAAACAGGCCTAAATGCATACAGAAATTAAGTACAACTCAATCCACGGGTAAGGAGGGCTAACTGTACTACCAACTGTACCCTGCCATTTTACATAAGGGACTTGAGCATCTGTGGATTTTGGTATCCATGGGCGTCCTGAAACCAATCCCCCATGGATACTGAGAGATGGCTGTATATGACTAAGGGAGCATCTTAAGTCAGTGGAGGGTTGACGGGGCGAATGCATCCTTTATCACACTCAAGGTGGTAGGATGCTCTGTAACCTGAAAGTGGGGAAAAGCAACAAAATTACTTCAAGAAATAATTTGCAAAACAAAAGGAACCTATAGATTGAAAGAGATTTGTGAACCCATCAACCAAATGCAATGTGTGGACTTTGGACTCTTAATTCCAAAAAACCAAACAGGAGAATTTGTTCTCTGCCTAAATACGTGGTGATGATCATGAATCAGTGTCAATTTTAAGATATAATAATGGTACTGTAGTTAATGTTTTTAAAAAATGTGCTATATAGAGACTTCTGGTTTCCCATTCTGCATGTCAGGAGCTTGTAAGTCACCACTTTGTCCTAACAAAAGTAAAAAGCAGAACAGACTGAAAAATCAACAACTCTTCTTGCATCCTTAAGAGAAGGGAGGACACAGGGCAAACCTTGGTCCCCGAGACTGGAGATAACAGGAAAGCGAATACAGGGAATCATAGCTGACTGGAGCAGAGGTCCACAAGTAGAAACCACCACAGGCACGAGTGCTGGGTAGGAAAACCTGAACTGGAATTAGCAAATGGCTGGAGGGTCACTGTGAACAACTCGGAAAGTTAAAAACTCCAGGGAGACTCAGTCCTAGAGGGGCCCCCACAATATTGTGAGATTTACCTCCAGGAGTTCCCACCAGGTTCACATAGTAAATATCAGAGAAAAAGTCACCCCTGCTTTAGGCAGAAAGAGGGGAAAGGGAATCACTTTTAAATACAACAGAGCTCTCTGTTTTTCTTAACAAGGCCTGACCTCAGGAGTATTATCAGAGCCTAACTGACCAGGCGGAAAGGAAATAACCACTTCCAGACAGCTCTAGGCATACTATCCCACTTAAGAGGAAGAAAAAACTGAGAAAAACTTATGAAGTTCCCAGTGCAGAGGCACAGACTCACTGAAAGACTGAGACCTAATCATAAGACTATAGAACACTTCCTCTCCCCTCACATCTCATCACCACATTACAAAAAGCCTATTTACAGCAGTTCCTTTTACTTAGTACACATCTTGTCCAGCTATTAAGAAAAAAATTACTTGACGTACCAAAAGGGGAAAGAAACACAATTTGAAGAGACAGAGGAAGAATCAGAACCAGACACGGCAGAGATGTTGGAATTATCAGACTGGAAATTAAAAAGAACTATGATTAACATGCTAAGGGCTCTGATGGATAAAGTAGACAGCATGCAAGAACAGATGGGCAATGTAAGCAGAGAGATGGAAATACTAAGAAAGAACCAAAAAAGAAATATGAGAGATAAAAAAATACTGTAAAAGAAATGAAGAATGCCTTTGATGAGCTTATTAGTAGACTTGGTGGGAAAAGAAATCTCTGACCTAGAGGATATATGAATGGAAACCTTGCAATCCGAAAAGCAAAGATGACAAAGACTGAAACAAACCAGAACAGAATTTCCAAGGGATGTGGTACAGCTACAAAATACAGCATATGTGTAATGGGTCTAACAGAAGAAGAAAGAGAAAAAGGTACAGAAGAAATATTTGAAATGATAATGACTGAGACTTTTCCCAAATTAATGTCAGACACCAAATCACAATTCCAGGAAGCTCAGAGAACACAAGCAAGATTAATGCCAAAATCCTACACCTAGGCATATCATTTTTCAACTACCAAAAAAAAAATTAAAGATAAGGAAAAACCCTGAAAGAAGCCAGAGGAGAAGAAATATCTTACCTATAGAGGAACAGAGATAAGATTACATCCAACTTCTCAGAAACCATGCAAGCAAGCAGAGGGTAAAATGACATACAAAAGTGTTGAGAGAAAAAACCCACCATGTAGAATTCTGTACCCTGTGAAATTATCCTTCAAAAGTGGAGAAGAAATAAAGGCTTTCTCAGACAAATGAAAATTGAGAGGATCTGTTGCCAATACACCTGCTTTGTAAGAAATGTCGAAAGAAGTTCTTTAGGAAGAAGGAAAATAATAGAGGTCAGAAACTCAGAACTACATGAAGAGCATTGAAGAAGAAATAACTGAAGACAAAATAAAAACTTTTATTTTTCCTATTCTTAATTGAGGTAACAGATAATTGTTTGCTCAAAAATAATAATATGAACAATGTACTCAATTATGTATGTTTATGTGTATGTATATGCTTACGTATGCTCATATGTATGTGAAACGAATGACAACAATGGTATAAGGAAGGAGAGGGAGGAATTAGGATTATTTTTTTATTATAAGGTATTGGATTTGGATTAGCTGCCGATGTATATTGCAAACTCCAGGGCAAACACTAAAAAAGTTAAAAAAAAGAAGTGTAAGAAATATGCCAAGAAAGGAGATAAAATAAGATCACATAAAATGTTCAGTTAGAACCACCAAAGGCAGAAAAAGGGTAGAAGACAAAAAGAGGAACAAATAGCAAGGACAACAAATATAAAGCAGTAATAAATATAATAGATATTAGTCCAACTATAACAATAATCACTTTGAACCTCAATGGTCTAAATGCATCAATTAAAAGACTGAGATTGACAAAGTGTTATCAAAACAAGACCCAGCTATACCTTGTCTACAAGAAACCTATGTTAAATATAAAAACGCATGTAGATTAAAACTAAATGGATGGGACTTCCCTGGTGGCACAGTGGTTAAGAATCCACCTGCCAATGCAGGGGACACTGGTTCAATACCTGGTCTGGGAAGATCCCACATGCCGTGGAGTAACTAAGCCCGTGTGCCACAACTACTGAGCCTGCTCTCTAGAGCCCGTGAACTACAACTACTGAATCCTCCTGCCACAACTACTGAAGCCCACGTGCCTAGAGCCTGTGCCCTGCAACAAGAGAAGCCACCACAATGAGAAGCATGTGCACTGCAACGGAGAGTAGCCCCCACTCACCGCAGCAAGAGGAAGCCTGCGCACAGCAACAAAGACCCAGTGCAGCCAAAAATAAATAAATAAAATAAATTAAAAAAAAAAAAGACAACAACTAAATGGATGGAGAAAAATATACCACGCTAACACTAATCAAAAGAAAGCAGGAGTAGCTATATTAATTTCAAATACAGCAGACTTCAAAGCAAGGAAAGTTATCAGGAATATGTAGCTCATTACATAATGAAAAGGGGTTCAATTTTCCAAGAAGATATAACAATCCTTAACTTGTATGGGCCTAACAACAGACTGTCAAATTATGTGAGGAAAAAAACTAATAGAAGTGTAAAGAGAAATAGATGAATCTACTATCATAGCTGGAGACTTCAACATCCCACTATCAAAAATGGACTGATCCAGCAGCCAGAAAATCTATAAGAACATAGCTGAATGCAACAAAACCATCAATCAAGTGAATATGATTGTCATCTATAGACTACTTTATCCAACCACAGCAGAACACACATTCTTCTTAAGCTCACATGGAACATTCACCAAAACAGACCATATTCTGGGCTATAAAACATACCTTAACAAATTTAAAAGAACAAAAGTCATATAATGTCTGTTCTCAGACCACAATGGAATTAAATTAGGAACCAATAACAGAATGTTAACTTGAAAATCTCAAATAATGTGGAGATTTAATAACATAGTTCTAAGCAACACACAAATCAAAGAAGAAACCTCCAGAGAAATTTAAAATTATTTTAAACTAAATGAAAATGAAAACATAACTTATCAAAATTTGTGGAATACAGTGAAGCAGTTCTTAGAGGGAAATTTATAGCACTGAATATATATTTAGAAAAAAAAGAAATATCTAAGATGAATAATCCAAGTTTCCAACTCAGGTAACTAGAAAAAGAAGAGCAAATTCAATCTAAAGTAAGTAGAAGAAAAAATAGAATTAGAGCTGAAATCAAATGAAAATGCAAACAGGAAATCAATAGAGAAAATAAATGAAACCTAAAGGTGGTTATGGAAAAGACCAATAAAATCAACTAGCCAGGCTAACTAAGAAAAAAGAGAGGGCACAAACTACTAACTCCAGAAATGAAAGAGGAGACATCACTGCAGATCCTAAGGCATCAAAAGGACAGTAAATGAGTACTCTGAACAAGTTTATGCCAACGAATTTGATACCCTAAGTGAAATGGACCAAATACTTGAAAGACACAATCTGCCAAAACTCACACAAGAAGTAAAAGACTAAATGAGTAGGGCTACATCTCTTAAAAGAAATGGAATGAATAAGTAATAACCTTTCAAAACAGAAAGCACCAGGCTTGGATGAATTCACTGGTGAATTCTGCTAAACATTTAAGGACAAAATTATACCAATTCTTTACAATCTCTTTTGGAGGACAGACGCTGAGGGAATACTTCCTAACTCATTCTATGAGGCCAGAATTACACTGATACTGAAAGCAGACAAAGACATTACAAGCAAAGAAAACTTAGAGACCAATATCTCTGATGATCATAGATGCAAAAATTCTCAACAAAATACTAGAATCCAACAATGTATAAAGAATTAAATATCATGCTCAAGTGGAATTTGTCCCAAATATGCATGGCTGGTTCGACTTTTGAAAATCAATCAATTAATATAATTCATTACATCAATAGGCTAAAAGGAAAAATCACATGATCATATCAGTAAATGCAGAAAAAGCATTTGATAAAATCCAAACCCATTCAATATAAAAACTTTCAGTAAACTAGGACTAGAGAGGCACTCCCTCAAATTGATAAAGAATATCTACAGAAACCCTACAACTAATAATCATAATAATTGTAAGAAACTTGAAGCTTGCCCACTGAGTTCAGGTACAAGTCAAAGATATTCCCTTGCACCATACTTTTTCAACTTCATTATAAAGTCTAGCTAATGAAGTAAGAACAGAAAAGGAAATAAAAGCTATACAGATTGGGAAGAAAGAAAGAAAACTGTCAGGACTTCCCTGGTGGTGCAGTGGTTAAGAATCCGTCTGCCAACGCAGGGACATGTGTTTGAGCCCTGGTCCGGGAATATCCCACATGCCGTGGAGCAACTAAGCCCGTCTGCCACAACTACTGAGCCTGCACTCTAGAGCCCGCGAGCAACAACTACTGAAGCCCGCGTGCCTAGAGCCTGTGCTCCACAACAAGAAGCCCGCGCACCGCAACAAAGAGTAGCCACCGCTCGCTGCAACTAGAGAAAGCCTGCACAGCAACGAAGACCCAACACAGCCAAAAATTATTTTAAATAAAAATAAAAATAAATAAATAAATAAAACTGTCTTTGTTCACAGATTAACTGATTATCCATGTAGAAAATCCAAAATAATTGATTAAAAAACTGGAACTAATAAGCAATTATAGAAAAGTAGCAGGATACAAGTTAAAATACAAAAGCCAATCACCTTCTTATATACCAGCAGTGAACAAGTGGAGTTTGAAATTAAAAAGAAGATACCAAGTACCTCCCAAGTTAAATAATTATGTATAAATTTTACAAAGTATGTACAAGGCCTAGATTAGAAAAAATACGAAACTCTGATGAACAAAATCAAAGAAGAACTACATAAATGGAGGATATCCATGGATAGGAAGACTCAATATTGTCAAGATCTCAGTTTTTCCCAATTTGACCTATAGATTCAATGAAATCTCAATCAAAATCCCAACAAGTTATTTTGTGGATATCAACAAACCGATTTTAAAGTTTATATGGAGAGGCAAAAGACCCAGAATAGCCAATACAATACTGAAGGAGAAGAGAAAAGCTGGAGGACTGACACCACCTGACTTCAAGATTTACACAAAGCTAGAGTAATCAAGACAGTGTGATATTGATAAATAGACCACTGCAACAGAGAGACCAGAAATACCTAAGTAGAGTCAATTGATTTTTGATAAAGGAGCAAAGGTAATACAGTAAAGATTGTCTTTTCAACACATGGACGTCCACATGCAAAAAATCTGATTCTAGACACAGACCTTATACCCCTCATAAAAATTAACTCAAAAATGGATCCTAAATCTAAATTTAAACTACAAACTATAAAACTCCTATAAGATAACATAGGAGAAAACCTAGATGATTGAGTTTGGCGATGGTGATGACCTTTTAGATTAAAAAAAAAAAAAAAATCCATGAAAGAAAGAATTGATAAGCTAAACTAATGAGAGAGAGAGAGAGAGCGCTCAAATCTCAAATAAATAAAATGATAAATAAAAGAGGAAACATATTACAACTGACACCATACAAATACAAATGATCATAAGAGACTATTATGAAAAATTATACACCAACAAATTGGACAACCTAGAAGAAATGGATAAATTCCTATAAACATACAACCAACCAAGACTGAATCGTGAAGAAATAGAAAATCTGAACAGAATAATTACTAGCAAGGAGATTGAGACAGTATTCAAAACTTGCCAACAAAGAAAAGTCCACCCAGATGGCTTCACTGGTGAATTCTACCAGACACTTAAAGAACTAATATCAATCCTCCTCAGTCTTCCAAAAAAAAACAGAAGAGGGAGAACACTTCCAAACTCATTTTATGAGGGCAGCACTACTCAGATACCAAAACCAGACAAGAATACCACAAGGAAGGATAATTATAGGTCAATATCCCTCGTGAATATTGATGCAAAAATCTTCAACAAAATATTAGCAAAACAAATTCAACAATACATTAAAAAGATCACGTACCATGAATGATATTGTGATTTATAATAAGATACGTATTTGGCCTTGGACCCCATTCCTGACACAGAGCTCCTAAAACCCTTGGAATTTCCTAAGTGAAGAGAGCTATTAAGGTATCTATTGTTATGTTAATGAGGTGACTTTTAGACTTCACTTAAGGGTAGGGGCTGGTTGCCAAGAGAACCAACCATGTGACTAGAGGATGGGAATTTTCAGTCCCATCCCACTAACCTCCAGGGAGGCGAGAAGGGTCTGGAGATTGAATCACTTGCCAATAGCCAATGGTTTAATCAGTCATGCCTATTAATGAAGCCTCCCTTAAAACCCAAAAGGATGGTGTTTGGAGAGCTTCCAGGGTGGTAAACATGTGGAGATCAGGGGAGAATGGCACACCTTGAGAGGGCAAGAAAGCACTGCACCCTTTCCCCATACCTTGCCCTATGCATTTCTTCCATCTGGCTGTTGCTGAGTTACATCTTTTTATAATAAACCAGTAATCTAGAAAGTAAAATGTTTCCCTGAGTTCTGTGAGCCATTCTAGCAAATTAATCAAAGCCAAGGAGGGAGTTGTGGGAACCCCCAGTTTGTAACCAGTTAGTCAGAAGCATAGGCAAAAACCTGGGCTGGCAACTACATCTGAAGTGGAAGGTGGTCTTGTGCAACTGGGCCCTTTACCTGTGCAATCTGATGCTATCTCTGATAATATCAGAATTGAGCTGAATTCTCGAATAGCCTGCTAGTGTCAGAGAACTACTTATTGGTGTGGGGAAACCTACACACAAACACACACACACACACACACACACACACACACACACATACACACACACACACACACACACACACACACGTTGGAATTGGGTCCAGGGGCCTAATTTGTTGACCAAGTGGGATTTATACCTAGAATACAAGGATGGTTCAACATCCACAAATCAATCAATGTGACATACCACATTAACAAACTGAAGGATAAAAAAAATCTTATCATCTCAATAGATGTAGAAAAAGCATTTGGCAAATTTCAATATCCATTTATGATGAAAACTCTCAAAAAAACAGGTATAGAAGGCAAATAGCTCAACATAGTAAAGGCCATATATGACAAGCACACGGCTGACATCATATTCAACATTGAAAAAGTGAAAGCTTTTCCTCTAAGAATGCCCACTCTTGCTGCTTTTATTCAACATAGTACTGGAAGCCCTAGCCAGAGCAATTAGGCAAGAAAGAGAAGTGAAAGGCATTCAAATCTGAAAAGAAGTAAAACTGTCTCTATTTGCACATGACAGGAGATACACACACAAACACACACACACACACACATACACACACACACAAGACTTCACAAAAAAACCGCTACAACTAATAAACAAATTCAGTAAAGTTGTAGGACACAAAATCAATACAAAAATCAACTGTTTCTAAACATTAACAATAAATTATCTAAAAAAGAAATTAAGAAAACAATCACATTTACAATTGCATCAAAAAGGCTAAAATACCTAGGAATAAATTTAACCAATGAGGTTAATGATCTGTTCACTGAAAACCATAAGATTTTGAGGAAAGAAACTGAAGAAGACACAAATAAATGAAAATATATACTGTGCTCATGGATTGGAAGACAATATTGTTAAAATGTCCATACTACCCAAAGCAATCTACAGATTCAATGCAATCCCTATCAAAATTCTAATGCTATTTTTCACAGAGACAGAAGAAATAATCCTAAAATTTGTATGGAAACACAACCCTGAATAGGCAAAGCAATCTTGAGAAAGAAGAACAGGCTGGAGGTATCGTAAGTCCTGATTTCAAACTATATTACAAAGCTATAATAATCAAAACAGTATGGCACTGGTATACACACATAGATCAGTATACACACACATAGATCAGAACAGAGAGCCCAGAAATTAACTCACACATATATGGATCAACTAAGTTACAACAAAGGAGGCAAGAGGGGCTTCCCTGGTGGCGCAGTGGTTGAGAGTCCGCCTGCCGATGCAGGGGACACAGGTTCGTGCCCCGGTCCGGGAAGATCCCACATGCCGTGGAGTGGCTAGGCCCGTGAGCCATGGCCGCTGAGCCTGCGCGTCCGGAGCCTGTGCTCCGCAATGGGAGAGGCCACAACAGTGAGAGGCCCATGTACCGCAAAAAAAAAAAGAAAGAAAAAGAAAAGGAGGCAAGAATATACAATGTGGAAAGAATAGTTGCTTCAATAAATGATACTGGGAAAACTGAATAGCCACACGCAAAAAAATGAAACTGGACCCCTATCTTATACCAAACACAAAAATCAACTCAAAATGGATTAAGGAAATGAATGTTAAGCCCTAAAACCATAAAACTCCTAAAAGAAAATATAGGGGATAAGAACGACATTAGTCTTGGCAATGACACTTTTGATTTGACATCAAAAGCAAAGGTGACAAAAGCAAAAATAAATAAATGGGACTACATCAAACTAAAAAGCTTCTATACTGCAAAAAGCTTCTAAACCATCAACAAAGTGAAAAGGCAACCTACAGAAGGGAAGAAAATATTTGCAAATCATATGTCTGATAATGAGTTAATATCCAAAATATATAAAGAACTCATATAACTCAACAGAAAACAAACCCCAAACAATCTGATTAAAAAATGGGCAGAGCATCCAAATAAACATTTTTCCAAAGAAGATATGCAAATGCCCAACAGGTACATGAAAAGGTACTCAACATCACTAATCACCAGGGAAATGCAAATCAAAACCAAAATGAGATACCACCTCACACCTATTAGAATAGCTACCACCAAAAAGACGAGAGATAATAAGCGTTGGTGAGAATGTGGAGAAAAGGGAACCCTTGTGCACAGTTGGTGGGAATGCAAATTGGTGCAGCCACTATGGAAAACAATATGGTGGTTCTTCAAAAAATTAAAACTGTAACTACCACATGATCCAGCAATCCCACTTCTGGGTATATATTCAAAGGAACAGGAAAGGAACAGGAAAACAGGACATCAAATAGATATCTGCACTCCCACGTTTATTATGGTATATTCATAATAGCCAAGATATGAAAACAACCTAAGTGTCTATCGATAGATGAATAAATAAAGAAGATATGATATATATACATATATATCTAGTTATATATATGCTATATATACATAGTGTGTGTGTATATATACACATATACACAAAATCGGCTATTATTTAGCCATGAGAAAGAAGGAAATCCTTGGCTGTGACAACATGGATGGATACTGAGGGCATTATGCTAATTGAAATAAGTTAGAAAGAGAAACACAAGTATGATATCACTTTATGTGGAATCTAAAAAAGCTGAACTCATAGAAACAGAGACTAGAATGATGGTTATTAGGGACTGGTGGGGTGGGAGAAATGGGAATATGTTGATCAAAAAGTACAAACTTCCAGTTATAAGTTCTGAGGATCTAATAATGTACAGGACGGTGATTATAGTCAATAATACTGTATTGCATATTTGAAAGTTGCTAAGAGAGTGGATCTTAAATGTTCTCATCACAAAAAAAGAAATGGTAATCCTGTGATGTGAGGGAGGTGTTAACTAACACTATGGTAGTAGTCATTTTGCAATATAAAAGTGTACATCTTAAACATATGCAATGTTATATGTCACTTATATCTCAATAAAGCTAGGAAAAAATAAAATATAATAAATTAATATAAATTCTGATATTTTCTCTTGTGCCTACATGGAAACATAACAAGAAGCAAGTGCTTTTTTGTCTTATTTGGTAATAATATTAAACATTTTTTTAAACTTTCCTAAATTTTATCCAAATTATTGTAGATATAAATACATTTTATGTTTCATATATTTTTACAAATTTTATATAACATATTTTTAGATTTATTTTATAATTTAATATTTTATTCAAAAATAAAATTTATTTATAATATATTTTCTTATATTAAAAATGGACCCCTGGCTTTACAAAGGAGAATTAAGAGATTTCTCTTCTCATCTCACAGGTGTTTCATCAGGAAAAGATGAAATCAAAACGTCAGAGATTTCTCTGACTTGTGAGAGTGGGACATCTACTCCAAAGTAATGCGCTAAACTGTAAATGAAAAACAAATATGAGGAAAGTTATTTCTCCCTTGGCTTTATAGATGTTAATAATTTACTTTACTGTGTCTTATTCAATTGAATGTTTTCAAATACTATTATACTGCTAATTAATTGCAGCAGCAACTTGAGACCAATCATTCAGAATCTAAACAAAAAGGAATTAAATAATTCAAATGTGTATGTGATAAGTTAATATTTCATCAACAGAACTGTACTTCTGCCTTAAAATTGAATCTCTAGATATGGCTGGACAAGTTGTGTTGCTTGTATTCATCTGGTATTAGCACCAACTAAGGACAGGAGTTTTTTTTAGGTGAACTTGGCAATACACACGTGGTACAGAAATACTTGAAGTGCTGAATAAATATTTTGAATCCCATGGTTCTCCTAGAACAACTGTGTTGACATATGCATTCATAGTGCAAAAGCAATAGTGAGTAAAACTGCTATGCCTAACACAAATCAAAGAAGGGACAGTAGTCACTGTATTCTTTACTACTACATACTCACAGTAAAAACACTGCCAGTTTCACATAAAAATGCATTTCATGAAAAATATTAATATAAAATATTGATTTCATTAAATTTTACCCTTGAGGATACTTTCAATTAAAAACATTCTGTGTGGTGAAAAGGTATGCATAAAGCATTTCTGCTACATACCAAAAAACGATGATTGTCTAGAGGAGAAGCACTTGAGCAACTTGCTGAGCTATAAGATCAACTAGCCACTTTTTTCCTTCTTGGAAATTTACTTGAAAAAAATCACTGGCAGACAAACAATCGTTATTCAGACTTGAGTATTTGGCACATACTTTCTCAAAAATTAGAGAAGTGACCCTAGCACACTAAGGAAAACAACTGACAGTATTTATAACCAATGATAAATTTGAGTTTTTAAGCTCAGAAATTAGAATCTTGGAAAATTTGCTTTCACCAATGTGAGCTTTACAGCTTCCCAACACTTATAAGACATTTCTGATGAGACTGGTGGTGAATGAATGTAAATTTTGATAGTATAAAGTGAAATATGTCAATGTTTGGAAGATCTGCCTAACTTAATGAACCAATATTTTCCAAATGAACCATGTATGAAGCTATAAAATAAGATCCGTTAAAAATGCAAGACAGACCAATTGGTTTTAATGTAACAGCATGAAGAGCTCATTGATATAATTTCAGATTCCACATTGCAACTAACCTTTAAAAAACCACCATTTTCAATTTTTGGTGATGTATCCATGTCGAATATCCACAATTACCTGAGATGGCTATTAAAATATGTCTTTAACAAGTACATAACTGTGTGAAGCTGGATTTTCTTCATATACCTCTACCAAAAAAACATATTGCATCAGACTGAATACAGAAATATCTGTGAGAACCTAGCTCTCTTCTTTTAAGTCAAACAATAAAGAGGTTTGCAAAAATGTGAAAACAATGCCACTCTTGTTAGACAATTTTTTTCTTGGAAAAGGTCACTGTTTTTCATTAAAAATACGCTATTTGTATTAACATGTAATCAATTTATTGTTATTTTAAAATGAAGTGATAAATATTTTTTAAACTTTTGTTTTAATTTCAAATATGGTAAATATTGATAGACAGAACCCACATTTTTTAGAAAGCTCATTGAGATCCTCAATAATTTTTAGGAATGTAAAGTGGTACTGAGACCAAAACATTTGAAAATTGCATTTCCAACATACTAAAGTATTCTAAGAAAAGGAAAAACAAAATTGAATGATAAGGTAGATGGTCATCACTTACAGCAAAAAAGCCTCATTCACAGCATCACAGAACTCAGGCCAGAGCACTTCCTGAGGTTCATGTCCATGGTAGGTGAGCAGAGCCTCTACCAATGGTTCAAAATCTGGCAGAGTAACAAGTGGGACACAAACTCGTGACAGGGACCTTACTCGTTCAGGAGCCATTCTATGGAATAAATAAAATGAGAAATAAGTACCCAAATCTTACAGCCACATGTACTGATAGTTAAAGGCATATAAAATCTTCATGTTAAAAAGGTTCATGACAGGTCATTTGCTTTGCCCCTCATATAAAAAGGGGTACCCTAACACCATCTATGAACTCTATTCTCTTACATAGTTCTCTAGGAAGAAACCCTTTAGCTGCAGTTCCCATTTTGATCTCTCTCATTGTCAGGACTGTGGCTTAACCCTCTACAGGCACCTCCCGCTTACCATGCCCAAAATAGAACTTGAATTCCTTCCCCAAATGTTCTCTTCCCCCAGTGCTCCCTATCTCATTTGCTCAAGCCCAAACCCTTGAAGTCCATCCTTGATTCCTCCTTTTTCTCTCCTGCCCCTTATCTGATCCAGTGGTTAATACCATTAGTTCATTTCATTACTTCTCTACACATCCATCACTACCGCCTAATTCACCATCACCTCCAGCGTGGGTTACTGTAGGGCCCTCCTAATTTTCTCCCTGCTTCTGCCCTCACCTGTCTTGTCTCTCTCTGGAACAGGTCCAGACCCCTTAAAAATTCAGATCACTTCACTTGTCTGCTCAATGGCTTTCCACCTCACACAAAGAACAAGCCAAGTCTTATATTAGTTGCCAAGGACTTCCATGGTGGGGCTCCCTCTGTTTCTCTGGCTTTATCTCTTTCCACTCGTACCTTGCCCATTCTGCTCTGGCCTTTCCAGCCTCTGACTACTCCAGATAAGTTCCTGTTGTTCATTCTGCCTGGAACACATGGTTAGCTCCTTCATCTTGTATAGGTCTCAGCTCAAATCTTGCTTTATGTAGGGGAGTTCCCTGACCATCCCATATAAATGCACTGGCTAATATGGTAGCAATCAACCACATATGGCAACTTAAACTTAAACTAACTGGAATGAAATGAAACTTAAATTCCATTCCTCAGTTGCACTAGTACAGATCAAGAGTTCCAACAGCTACATGAGGCTAGTGGTTTACTGTATCAGACAGTGCAAATTCACAAGGCTTGTCCATTACTGCAGAAAGCTCCACTGACAGCACAACTAAACATATAAGTGTCCTCTTATCTCACTGTGTTCTTCTCTCTCTTACCCTGTTTTACTTTTCTTCACAGTACTTTTCATCACCTGACCTATAATGTATTTGCTTGTTTATTGTTCATGGTCTGTTTCTTCCTGCTAGGACATCCACTCTGTAAGGGCAGGCACTTTTCCTATTTTGCTCACTCCTCTATTCCTAGTATGTAGGGACAACTCCTACTTATAGCTCCAGAAACAGATATTAAATGAATAAATGAACAACTAGAAACCAGGAAGATGAAAGTTTGGGATATATGCTATTAGATCATTCTCTAGGTATCTTCATATAAAACCATAAATCTACAAATTTAGTCTTTTTTTGTGAAACAAATGAAACCACAATATAGAACATATAGCTGTCACTCATTTTTTTTTTACTTGTTGCCTATTTTTAAAATATATGTGTTTTGTATTTTAACAATATCTCCATTTATGGGCATTTAGGTTGTTTCTAATTTTTCACTATGAAATACTGCTGCAGCAGTATCCTTGCACATGCCTGTTTGTGCCCCCATGTGAACATCTGCATATTGAACTGCTTTCCAAAAGACTACCAATTTACTTTTCTACCCCTGACAGTGATATTATTCTGGATATTTTTACTTCTTCCTAATCTGGGCAAAAATTATCCCATTGTTTTCATCTGCATTTCCCTGATTTTTTTTTTTTTTTTTTTTTGCGGTACGCGGGCCTCTCACTGTCGTGGCCTCTCCCGTTGCGGAGCACAGGCTCCGGACGCGCAGGCTCAGCGGCCATGGCTCACGGGCCCAGCCGCTCCGTGGCATGCGGGATCTTCCCAGACCGGGGCACGATCCCGTGTCCCCTGCATCGGCAGGCAGACTCTCAACCACTGCGCCACCAGGGAAGACCCCCTGATATTTTTTGAGATTGAATATTTGTGTGTTCCCCACTTGTATTTCTGCTTCAGTGAATTTGTTTTTGAATTTTTGTATATTTGTCCTATTTATTCATCTAATAAATATTTTTGAACCCTTACTATATTCCAACCTGTTTGCAGTGGTAGTGCTACAGAAGCAAAGACAAGACAAAGCTTAGTAATGAAAAGCATAAAATGCCAGATGATATCAAGTGCCATAATGAAAGTAAAGTACACTGAGGGGTAAGAGAGGGCAAGAATTTACTGAGGGGAGCATTTGAGCAGAGATCTAAAGGAAGTGTATGAACAAACCATATATGTACGCGGGAGAAGGATGTCACAGGCAGATGCAAAGCAAACACGAAGACCTGGAGTATCTAAGTACAACAGAGTCCAAGGTGGCAAGTCCACAGTGAATGTGGCGGTGGGGGTGGGGGAGAAGACAGGTTTTGAAGAGACCAGTGTAAGAACCTGGGATGTTAGTCTTTTTTTTTTTAACTTATTTTTTAGTTTTATCAAACTTACAGATACAACTACCTTAAATAGTCAAATAGCTCTTCAAAGCTTATGAAAAAACAGCAGCTTTTGAACAAGCACTCCCACTCCCATTTTCTGATCTCAGAGGCAACCATTTTCAAGTCTAACTCATGCTTTAGATATTTAATGTTTTTTCCTGTGGGTTTAGTGATATTATTTGGCTTGCTTGTTTGCTTTTTTCTTGGCACTGATGATTATTTTAATGCTAAACTCCCGCCCAAGTATGTAATCTCCTTGCAATACGTTCAAACATATCTGATATTCTGCCATTTTCATCTTAAAAGAAATTTCTCTTAGAACCTTCTGACCTATTCCAATCTGAACAGGTTGCTTTTTACTCCCTTTGTACAGTTATCTTGGGACCTCTACCATAGGGATTTCTTTCACTTCTCTCCTGGATCCCATAACTTCTTCTTTCTTGGTTTATTCTTCTTACGTGAGAAAAGGTACAAGAGAGGTAAAGTATCTGAGACCTTGCATGTTTGAAAATATCAGTACTTTACTCTCATACTTGATTGATACTTTGGCAGATTATAGAATTCTGGTAATTTTTCTACAGAATTGTGAAAGTATGGTTCTACTATCTTTTAAATTTCAGTGTTGTTCTTGAGAAGTCCCATGCTGCTATGAATCCTGACCCTTTATATAAGTCCTGTTTTTACTCCCTGGAGGCTTTTGGATATCCTCTTAGAAATTTCACACTGATGTGTCTTGGTATGCATTTATTTCTATTCATTGTGCTGGACATCCAGTGGACCTTAAATCCGGAAAGATCTTTTGAATTTCTTTGATGATTTCCTACCTGTTCTTTTCTCTGTTCTTTCTGGGGACTCTGATTTTTTGGATATTGAACTTCCTAGACAGTTCTCTCTTTTCTTTCTTATTTTTCATCTCTTGGTCTTTTTGCTCTAGATTTTGAAAGAATTGTTCAACTTTACTTTCCAACATTTTACTATGTTTTTAATTACCACTCTCTCATTATTAATTTCCAAGAACTATTTTCTTCATTCTCTGGATGTTTCTTTTTTAAAAAAAAAAAACAGCATTCTGTTCTTTTTTTAAATTTTATTTTTGTCTTAGGACTCCTTTATTGATTTAGTTTTATTGAAGTATAGCTGCTGTACAATATTATATAAGCTACAGGTGTACAATATAGTGACTCACAATTTTTAAAGGTTATACTCCATTTATAGTTATTATAAAATATTGGCCATATTCTCCAGGTTGTACAATATATCCTTGTAGCTTATTTTATACCTAATAGCTTGTATCTCTTACTCCCCTACTCCTATATATTGCCCCTCTCCCCTTCCATCTCCCCACTGGTAACCACTAGTTTGTTTTCTATATCTGTGAGTCTAGCATTCTGCTCTTGTTTAGTGGATATATTACCTTTTATTTTAGTAGGGACTTTTTTTTTTTTGGCTGAGTTGGGTCTTAGTGGCGACATGCAGGATCTTTTCGTTGTGGCGCGTGGGCTTCTCTGTAGTTGTGGTGTGCGGGTTTTTTTTTTTTTTTCCTCTCTTTAGTTGTGGTGCAGCAGGCTCCAGAGCATGTGGGCTCTGTAGTTTGGGGCACGTGGCTCTCTAGTTGAGGCGGGCAGGGTCTCAGTAGTTGTGGCACACGGGCTTAGTTGCCCCATGGCATGCGGGATCTTAGTTCCCCGAGCAGGGATTGAAACCACATCCCCTGCATTGGAAGGTGGATTCTTTACCACTGGACCACCAGGGAAGTCCCTTAATGGGGACAATGACATGAATTTATTTTAGATGATCTTTTCTTTAAATAATCTTTTTTTTCTTTATTTTCACTGGTTTCTACTTTCAAGACTATATGCTTAATATATTTCCTTCAATATGTAGTGACCATTGCCTGTCATCTTTTTTAAAACACCTTAAATATATATATATATATATAAATTTATTTTATTTTACTTAACACCTTCAATAAACTTTATTGAAACCAACATTCAAATAGTATCTCAAGGGTGAAATTCTGTTTCAGCAAAACCAATTTAACAATTTCAAATATATATAAAAACATTTAAAAAGTAATCTTGTTAAAGGTGATCATTTCTCCTTCCCCTATTTTATCTTCTATACATTACTGCACCAAATAAACAGGGAAGACTCTGTTCAATCATCTGCACCAAAAAAAAAAAAAAAAAGAAGAAGAAAAAGAAAAGAACGGAAAACTGCAGTTTGACAAGTGCCAAATATCAGAAATCACATCAAATCAGAGTGTAATTATAGGCTTAATGTGTTATAACTAAGGCTTTCGATAGTACAGTCCACAAACCCAATGTGAATTCCCACCATTTTAAGGGCTCCCGTAGCTTGACTTTGCTGGACTAAAACGCACAGGGGCCGTTACCTATGATAAATGAAGTGATGCAATACTATTGGAAAAGTAGAAACGGGTAGTAACTAAGGGTTTACTTCCAGTTATTTCAGCAATAGTCTGGCTTGACCAGCCTGAGAAAGATTACATTTCTGGTTCTTGTTTCTGAGTTGGGCCCAAAGAGGTGAGCTGCTAGTGGAACACAAGTTATGGCCTGTCATCTTATATTTAACAGACAGGCACTAAAAACCCAGTAGTGAGTAATATGTGCATGGGTGGGGAAAGTTGACTGTGATCTTCACTATAGGACAGTAGTTTTTAGACTTTTTGAGTTTCAAAAACCCTTAAAAATTACTGAAAGACCAAACAGCTTTTGTTTCTGAGGTTATAACTATTGATACTCATATTTGAAATTAAAACAAAGACACCTAAAAGTATTTATCAATTCACTAAAAGTAACACTAACAAATCCATTAGGTGTTAACATGAATAACATTTTTGTTGAAAAATTACTATATTTTACAAAACAAAAACAGTGAGAAGAGTGGCACTCTTTTTTTTTTTTTAACATCTTTATTGAGGTATAATTGCTTTACAATGGTGTGTTAGTTTCTGCTTTATAACAAAGTGAATCAGTCATACATAAACATATGTTCCCATATGTCTTCCCTCTTGCGTCTCTCTCCCTCCCACCCTCCTTATCCCACCCCTCCAGGCTGTCACAAAGCACTGAGCCAATATCCCTGGTGGCACTCTTTTTTTTTTAAATTCTTGGTAAAACTGGATCTCTTAGTTACTTGATTCTCAATTGAAAGTTCTTTTATTTTTAAAAATTTATTTATTTCATTTATTTGTTTTTGGCTGCATTGGGTCTTCGTTGCTGCTAGCGTGCTTTCTCTAGTTGTGGTGAGCGGGGGCTACTCTTTGTTGCAGTGTACGGGCTTCTCATTGTGGTGGTTTCTCTTGTTGCAGAGCACGGGCTCTAGGCACACGGGCTTCAGTAGTTGTGGCTTGAGGGCTCTAGAGTGCAGGCTCAGTAGTTGTGGTGCATGGGCCTAGCTGCTCCACAGCATGTGTGGTCTTCCCAGACGAGGGCTTGGACCCGTGTACCCTGGATTGGCAGGCGGAATGTTAACCACTGCGCCACCAGGGAAGCCCGGCACTCTTTTATATGTTTGCAAATTTCTTTCCTATATGGCTTGAAAGAAGACAGCTGGATTCTTGTATTTACTTCTGCATTTAATTTGTTGCAATACGTTTTTTTTTTGGATGAACTATATGGAGAGTCTAGCCCCACACAGATATGTAGTTTTAAAAGGGAGTATTATAATAGCTTCTTCACACAATTACACATATTCTCCTTTGATATTACACCAAAATTTATCAAGCGCTGCTCATCCTTTTCCTGCAAGCCTATCTAGGAATGCAGGTAGAGCTGCCTGCCATAGGTCTAGGGGGTTGGTGATGGGTGGTCTCTACTATGAGAAGGGCTGAAATTATCCACAATTTACTGGCCAAGCCTTACCCTGAAAGCTGAAAGTCCTCAAACAGACTAGAGTACTACAACAGTTACATCAAACGGATCCTGTCAATGAAAGTTTTGTCTAGGTGAAGAGATGGATTCCTGGCACTTCCTAATCCACCATCTTCCTTGACACCCCTTTTGATCTCTGTATTAAAAGTTAAAAATAAAAAGAAGAAAACACTTGTCTTACTTTCCATTTCTTTGTCCTGTTGTATTATATCCTAGGAGAACTACTCAGCTCAATCTTTGGAGTCATTGTTGGTTAATATTTAGCTTTATCTCCTATTCATAAACTCAATTAACTCCTGTTTATTGAATTTTCTTTTTTTTTCCCCTGTAAGTCTCTTTGGAAAAAACCTCAGCTTATTCCTACTTCAAGGATTTGATAGTTTCTCTTACTATTCTTAAGATAATTAATTATTCATTTTTTATTTAAAAAATCCATTTGCTTGTCCTTGGGAATGCATATAATTGGTACATTTGCATTTTCTGTTTGTTGCATTTGGTTCACTTTTCCCCTATGGTGTCAACTTTTCATGAATGTCTGGTGATTTTCGTTTATTTGCTCTTTCTGGCATTTGGGGTTCCATGTTAGTCTCTCCGTGAGTGCTCTGTTCAGTGCAGCCCGCCTCCAGCACTTGGTCAAGGGTCAGGACGCGGTGCTGGCCGGGGCTGCCAGTAAACTGCATTCTGGGCGTTACAGCATCCCCACACTGCTGGGAGTTGGCAGCCATCTGGTGCTTGTTCTCCTCCAAAGGCTCCTCCCCCATTCTTGTGGGAAACAGGACACCTTTGTTGTCTCTTTTTTGGGGGCAGCGGATGAGTTGGAGGAGTGTATGAGGGACTAGTCAGCTGGCTGCTATTACTGCAGTACTCTAACAAGTATCTTGTTGGCTGCCATGTACCCTACTACTCCTTGAATCCACCCGCGAAGTAACTCTCTTACAAACTTTCTGGGATGTGATATTTGCCTTGAAAAATATCCCACTACCAACCATTTTAAGCCTTTCTCACAGTTTGTGGGTCATCAAAAGCCCCCCTTATTTCACAATATTATATATTTAATTGTTAAAATTTCCCTGTAATTCTAGAGGTTGGAAGCATAAAAAGAATGCTAGGACATTCAGGTGCTTAGTTCATCACCTGACTTAATTTTTTTAATTACATTTTCATCTTAATCTCCTGGCTAGATTATTAGAGTTGCTATTCCTCATAGGTCTTTCACTTAGTCTTTAGGGTCTGTCCAAGTTCTCTATAGCAGAGCTACTCAAAGTATGGTCCTGGGAATCAGCAGTATCAGCATCTTTGGGAGTAAGGCCAAGAAAACTGTTTACATTTTTCCAGGGGAATCTTATACACATTGAAGTTTGAGAAACATTGCTCTACACTTTAATAGCAGTCCCCAGAACTAGATATCAATCTCTAGCAATAATCTGAATACTTTAAGGAAACATGATAGAACTGCATTTCAGGTTTATATTTTTATTAATTAATTCCTACAAATTATTAGTTTAGCTGTATTATTTTCTTGAAAATCAAGAGTAAAATTCTCATAGAGATAATTTTTTTGTCGAGCTACACAATGATATCTTCTTTTGTGTGAACAGTTTGTCTTTTCTCTTTAAATATTCACCCTTTCTAAAACTCACTTCTTGTTCTTTACCACTTTCCTAAATGACTGAAGTCTCTTCAACAGCATTTATCTTCCACAGTGCTCTATCATCTTTCTCTAACTTACCGTCTAGGTGGTTTCAGACCTAAAATTTAATTCATGTGTTTTTGAGTCTTTCATCTAAGTTGTTAACAAAAAGACGTATTTATCTTGAGTTGTAAATACCTTAAATTTTTGGAATATATGAGCTTACTGGGTAGGATAAGAGAAGGGAAAGTTGTATTCGTGTGTGATGTAGGGTGCTTTTGTGTGTGCATATTTTGCACAGAATCTAGCAGAATATTTTGCATAGAGCAAGGGCGCTATAATGTTTGAGAAATTGAAAAATATGCCTGAGAATTACATGCACTCATAATAAATCCAGAACTCTGAAATACAGGAGGACAGAGATGGTGATCTTGCCTCCACAGCCTTGACTCATCAGTCCTCCTCTTTAAAAGACCTATAAGTACAACTTTTCTCTCATTATCTTAAAAAAAAGGAAGAGAGTCAGAGACTATCACTGGTAACGGAGTGGGTGGAAAAGAGGACCTCAGCACCAAGGGCATTCATTTATCAAGCGCTGAAGCTTATGGGCTGCAGATTGTATCTCTCATTAGACTGAAAAAAACCCAAGATAATTTTCCTGAAAAATTCTAAAGTCTCAGGTAAACTGAGGTAGCTCTTGGTTCTACCAAAATGCAGGCAGGCCAAATGATAATCTTCTGAAGGGCTGCAAATGGCTCACAGCCTTCAAGGCTCCCTCTTTTGTCAGAAGCTTGCCAGAGAGCAGAGATCCAACTTCAACCAGAGTTACGCAATGTTTTCCAGACTGGATTACACTAAGCATTAGGTCTTGACTGATTGCCAGAGCAGCACTTCCAAATGATTTCTGCACAAGAATTCAACTACAGAAGGCTCAATGGTAACCATATACTGCTGGAGACATCCTTCCTATGTGGTTGTACTGAAGTTTCCAAACCATCTGCAGCAAACCATAGAACTACAAGATAAACTGATGATGCTCAGAAAGTCCACAATGTTGCTCCTTCTAGACAGTTTGTAGCAAAGAGCAAGAGAGATTTTAAACATTCTGTCATTGGATTGTTGATTTTACTTGGTGGCAAGTGAAACTCTATTTAAAGCACTATGACAAGATCGTTTATCAGGCGTCTAAAAATAATGCAAAAAGAACCAAACAGATTTTCCTAATTTCTCCTTTTGTTCCACTGACAATTTATGCATTGATGTTATTACATTAATTTCTATATTTTCTATGAGGCTTTCAAATCTTTTGAAATGAACTTTAAGCATTCAAGTGGCAAAAAGAAAAAAAGTGTAGAAACCCTCTATAAAAAAACAAACCCCAGAAAAAAAGCAGTATAGTATCATTTAATAAGCAATTTAAGTTTGGGAGTCTTTTGGTTGTTTTAACATTTGAAGCCATACAAGTAGAAGGAAAGTAATGATAAAACTCAAGTTTCATAAATAATAGGAATATCTGGATCCAAGTGTATCAGAAAGTAGTTTTGCCCACCATGCTGTATTCAAATTAAACTTTTTTATTAAAAATGTACAGATAACTTCAGATATATAGTAGGATGAACACATTGTTATGATACATATTTTAATTATTATAATAACTTATTACAGCAACAACTGTAATGGCTCCAGCATGTTTGGCAGCTCTTTCAAGTATTATCATGATGCCATTCCACTAACTGATTTCACAAGATCAGTTCCTACTCAAGACAAGAGAACACACTTGGTTCAATTTATAATTCACTAGAGAACTGTAGACTTAAGAGTGCTGAGTCTCACACAAGGTTTTACAGACCCCGGTCTTATCTGGAGGTAGAAGAGAACTTCCTGGTTTTAGGTCTTAAAAGTAGGATTTTCAAAGCTCTCTCTCTCTTTATGAGACTCAAAAAGTATGTTGGGTATCAAATTCCTTTTTTGTTTTTTTTGGGTTTTTTTTGCGGTACGCGGGCCTCTCACTGTTGTGGCCTCTCCCATTGCGGAGCACAGGCTCCGGACGTGCAGGCTCAGCGGCCATGGCTCACGGGCCCAGCCACTCCGCAGCATGTGGGATCTTCCCAGACCGGGGCACGAACCCGTGTCCCCTGCATCGGCAGGCGGACTCTCAACCACTGCGCCACCAGGGAAGCCCTCAAATTCCTTTTTAAATTCAACCTTCTGGTAAGTATAAATGAACCTAATCCAAGAGATTGAATTTCCCTAAAAACATAACACATTCAGAAAAATATCCACAAGAAGTTCCTCTTGTTGAATTCTAAAATTCTCTCTAAAAAGGAAAAAAAAAAAAAAAAAAAAAACTCCATAGAAAACATCATTCAATAGAGCAAATTAGGAATGTACCGATGTGTCAGTGTCTAGAGGACATTCTATTAGCACAGGCATCTCCTTTTCTTGGTAAATTCAGTTAAGAATTTTACTAATTAAATCACAGATTTGCCTTGACTAAGAATGCTCTAAACTACTAACCAAATTAATCACCATTTTATCCTTGCTGCTACTGCCAGCTGGGGTGCCAGCATGGACTCCCTTCAGTGGACTTTGCTCTGCACCAGGAAATTTGTCCATGTTGTTTTTAAAAAACAAATATCCTTAATGAAGAAACAGTCATGAATTTGGAAATGAACCTGCCCCACAAAATGGCCCAATCTGGTACAAACGGAGCCTCAGCTATAAAGAGAGGATCTGCTAATATCTTCCAGCAGGCTCTCCTGATTGTGGTCAGCAGAGTTTAGACACTTTTCTGAACTGCTGTCTTCTCTTGTCCAAAACTGAGAACAAGAAAAGCACAAATAATTCTGACAAAAAAGTCTGAAGAGACCAGTATAATTAAATAATGGATAGAGTGCAAAAATATGTAAATAAAGGGGAAAAGTTGCAGAGAGGAATACATACTAAGCTATCTAAGGCTGATTAAAGATGATTATTTTTTCATGAACTACACCTGCTATTTTGGAAACAAGACCTGGAGGCAGGAAATCATTTCTTTATTTTGAATATTATCTAATTTTTAGCATTTTACTAGGTAACACTGCATTTTAGTTTTTAAAACTTTAATTATAAAGTACTTATGATGTATACAAAAACACAGAGAATTATTAAACATCAACTGTATACCCACTGCCCAGATCTTACAATGCTAACATTTATATTTGATGTTTTAAGAAATAAAATGTTTCAATTACAGTTGAAACACCTTTCTTCTCATCCCATTTCCTCTTCCAGGAGTTAGCACTCCCCTAAAATGGTGCAGATCATTTCTGAATAGTTTTTAACACTTTTACTTTATATGTAAGTATTGTTTTAAGTGTTTTGAAATTTTAGGTAAGTAATGACATATTACAGATATCTTTTTGCAACTTCACTGCTAGTCTGTTCCATGGGTCTACATGTCTGGCTTTATGCCAGTAGCAAATTATTTTGATGAATGTAGTTTTGAATTATGTTTTGAAATCATGGAGTATGAAGCCTCTGGTTTTGTTTTTCTTTTCAAGATTGTTTTAGTTATTTGGAGTCCTTTGAGATGCTATATGGATTTTAGGATTTTTTCTATTTCTGCGAAAGAAGAATGCCATTTGGATTTTGACAGAATTGCATCACACCTATAGACTGATTGGGTTGTATGGATATTTTAACAATATGGAGTCTTCTAATACATGAACACAGGATGCCTTACCATTTATTTGTGTCATATTTAATTTCTTTCATTAATGTTTTGTAGTGTGCAAGTCTTTTACTTCCTTCAGTTTATTCCTAAACATTTTTTCTTTTTGACGCTACTGTAAATGGGATTTTTAAATTTTCCTTTTTGGATTGCTCATTGTTAGTGTATAGAAACAAAACTGATTTTTGAGTGTTGATTCTGTGTCCTGTAACTTTGCTGAATTCATTTTTTAGTTCTAACCGTTTTCTTGTGGAGTCCTTAGGGTTTTCTGCATATAAGATCATGTCATCTATGAACATAGATCATTTTACTTTTTCCTTTTATACTTGAATGGCTTTTATTTCTTTGTCTTGCCTAATTGCTCTGGTCAAGACTTCAGTACTATGTTGAAAACAAGTGGTGAGACAGGGTATCTTTGCTTCCTGGTTTTCAAAAAAAAGGTTTCAATCTTTCACCAGAGAGTCTGATGTTACCTGTGGGTCCTCAACATGTGGTCTTTATTATGGTTGAGGTAGTTCCCTTGTTCCTAGTCTTTTGAATGTTCTTATCACGAAAGGGTATTGAATTTTATCAAATAATTTTTCTATATCAGTGGAAATTACTGTGTCGTTTTGTACACCATTCCATTAATATGGTGTATTACATTGATTAATTTTTGTATGTTGAACCATCCTTGCATGCTAGGAATAAATCCCACTTGGTCATGCTGCATCAGCTTTTTTTTTTTTTTTTTTTTTTGGTACGTGGGCCTCTCACTGTTGTGGCCGCTCCCGTTGCGGAGCACGGGCTCCGGACACGCAGGCCCAGCGGCTGTGGCTCACGGGCCCAGCCGCTCCACGGCATGTGGGATCTTCCCAGACCGGGGCACGAACCCGTGTCCCCTGCATCGGCAGGCGGACTCTCAACCACTGCGCCACCAAGGAAGCCCTACATCAGCTTTTTAATGTGTTGTTGAATTTCTTTTGCTAGTATTTTGTTGAGGATTTTTGCATCAATATTCATCAGGGATATTGGGCTTGGTTTTCTTTTCTTGTGGTATATCTGTATGATTTTGATATCAGGGCTGGCTCCATAAAATGAATATTGAAGTATTCCCTTCTCTAACTTTTTGAAAGAGCTTTGGGAAGGACTGGTATTAATTCTTCTTTAAATGTTTAGTAGAATTCTCCAGTGAAGTTATCTGGTCCCAGACTTGTCTTTGTTGAGAGGTTTTTGATTACTGATTCTATCTCCTTACTAGTTATAGATCTGTTCAGATTTTTAAATTTATAATTCAGTATTAATAGGTTGTACGTTTATAAAAATTTACCCATTTCTTCTAGGTTATTCAATTCATTGGTGTATAAAAGTTCATAGTCTCTCTTATGATTCTTACTATTTTTATGGCATCAGTTGTAATGTCTCCTCTTTCATTTCTGGTATTTATTGCTTGAATATTCTGTTTTTGTTAGTCTAGCTAAGGGTTTGTCAATTTTGTTGATCTTTTAAAAAACCAACCCTAGTTTCTTTGAGTTTTTTCTACTGTTTTTTTCTAGTCTCTATTTAGTTTATTTCTGTTGTAATCTTTATTTTTTTCATTCCTGCTGTATCTTTGGGTTTAGCCTGTTCTAGCTCCTTGAGATATAAAATTATGTTGTTGATTTGAGATATCTCTTCTTTTTTATTATTATTATTTTTTAAATATTTATTTATTTGCTGTATCAGGTCTTAGTTGCAGTGCATGGGCTCTAGAGTACCCAGGCTCATTAGCTGAGGCATGGGCTTAGTTGTCCTGCAGCATGTGGGATCTCAGTTCCCTGACCAGGGTTCGAACCGGCATTCCCTGCATTGCAAGACTGATTCTTAACCACTGGACCACCAGGGAAGTCCCCTCTTCTTTTTTAATGAAGGCATTTACCACTAGATACTTCCCTCTTAATAATGCTTTTCCTGCATCCTATAATTTTTGGTATATTCTGGGGATGCATCTTCTCTGGGCCTAGGCACATAATTTCCCAGTTAGAGCTTTGTCAGTTTCTTTTTCAGGAGTTTATAATCTCTTCCTCCCTCTAGTGTTTATCTGTGGTACCACAGGTTCTCTGATGCTGCAACAAGCCACTAAGCTCTTTTGTTCTCTCCAGCCCCCCAGGCATCCAAAGTATGCTGGTTCTGTTACTGCCTCAAGTCAGGGCAGACAGAAACTAATCTCTAGGGTAGCCCCTTTAAAAGTTGTAACGTGGTATGCACATTCCACTCTTCTCCCCACCCCCACCCCAAAAGAGAAGTTGTGAGTTGGGTACTTTGTCCTCATCATGCTGACCTGAGCCAACCTGTCTGTGGCACTGCCACAGACAGGTTGTGTCTGTGGCACTCCGCAAAGAGCAGCGGAGCTCTCTTTAACTCTCCATGGTCTCCAGCAATTGAAAGTATGCCGACTCCCTGTCAGTGGTCAGAGTCAGGAAGGACAGATAGCAGTCCCTCAGGTAGCCCCCCAAAAGTCAGAACACTGGGCACTTTCCAGTCTTTCCCTCCCAAGGGAGATACTTCCAGCTGGACTTTTCCCCCCAATCCTCTCAAGCCAGGCCAGCTTAAGGGAGGGGCTACTGTGGTTGATATGAAATGGCTTTCTTACCCGTTTTGGTATGGCTATGCTTGACTTTGAGTTTGCCAGGGGTATTGTGACTTTGTAATTGATTTCTGAAGTCCCATAAAGTCTCTTTGGGTCATACACTAGTTTTAAGTTAGTGTCTCTGTGGAGGAACAGGACTAGGGCTTCCTATTCTATCTTGCTGACATCACTCCTAAAGAATTTTTAAAATGTTTATTATTTATTCAGTTTTCCTCTTTTGGTAATGACCTGCTTATACAGCTTGTCCATTTCCATACTGGAGTGTTTGCCTCTTTATGAGTGGTTTCCAGGAGGCATTTCTATAGTTTGCATACTAGTCCTTTGTCTGTTTTACAAGTTGTAAATATCTTCTACGTCTGGCTGCCCTTTTCTATTTGTTAACAGCTTTTTGTTTTTATTTTTATTTATTTTTAGCTGAATTTTAAGAAATCAATTTTACCTATATTGGGAGTTTGGTGTGGGGTGTATGTACACACTGCATCTTATTGATTTTTGAAGTCCCCTTCAGTAATTTTTAATTCTATTATTTAAAAGATCCATTATTCAACATTCACCTCAAGGCTAAATCAAAGTCTTTACCTGACATGTAAATGATGGTAAGTGCTTTCCATGCACCCTACAGGCTCTTCTTATTACTTTTTAAGGTATATTTTATATACCACAAAATGCACCTATTTGAAATGTACAATTCAAAGATTTTTAACAAATTACTGACTTGGACAACCATCATCATCATCATCATCATCATCCACTTTCAGGACATTTCCATCACCTCAAGATCTTTTGTGCTCATCTGCAGGAAATCCCTGTATCTACCTCTAGTCCCAGGCAACAACTAATCTACTTTCTGTCTCTATAGTATGATTTGTCTATTCTGGACATTCTATAAGCATGGAATCATACAATATGTGGTCTTTTATGACTGGCTTCTTTCACTAAGCATTATGTTTTTTTTTTCTGCGGTACACGGGCCTCTCACTGTTGCAGCCTCTCCCGTTGCAGAGCACAGGCTGCGGACGCGCAGGCTCAGCGGCCACGGCTCACGGGCCCAGCCGCTCCGCGGCATGTGGGATCTTCCCGGACCGGGGCACAAACCCGTGTCCCCTGCATCGGCAGGCGGACTCTCAACCACTGCGCCACCAGGGAAGCCCTCTTACCCATTTTTGAACTGAGTTTTTTCTTGTTGTTGAGGTTTAGGAGTTCTTTTTATAGTCTGGATATTAGTCCCTTATCAGATATATCATTCTCAAATGTTTTCACTCACTGGGTGTTGGCTTAATATTAATGAAATCCAATTTATCTACTTTTGCTTTGTTTCTTGTGCTTTTGGTGTCATATTCCAAAAATCCCTGCCAAATCTAATGTCATGAAGATTTTCTCCAGTGTTTTCATCTAAGAGTTTTATAGTTTATTTTAAAGGGTTAAATGCAAAGGACTCCTAAAGGCTGAGGGCAAAGACCATTTCTGATAGAGCTTTAATTTCCAATAGCTTTACAAAAAAAAGGCCACAAATTTCTTTGGCCCCCAGATTCTCTTAATGAGTTGTTAAAAATGAAATGTTCACCAATAAAAACAACTTTGAATTCCTTCATATAGTGAAGAAACATTTTGTAATATGATTAATTGCCTTTAAATTTGTCTGAATCTGTTTGATTTGTTTAGTCTAGATTTTGGAATATTATGTTTCTTAAAATAGGTTATTTGTGTACATCAAATATCTACTGCCTTGTAAATATTCTGATCGTGTACGTGTGTGTCTGAACGATACACACTCACACTGAGCTGCACACTTCCTTTTGTGTTCCATACTGCATATGTGGGGCTTTTTACTCAATGGGTGCCCAAGAGTCATTGTACTGACCTGAGAGTTGAGAGAATAGTAATTAAAAGAAGAAAATTTGTAAAACTTACCAATTTGCCATGTATCCCCTGAAAATAATCTCTCCACATAGAATACAACCATAACTATGAACATGCATTTCCTAAGAATTATAAAATTTTTCTCTTATAACCAAACTGATACATTTTGAAACTTAAGAATAGGGATGCTTAGTTTAACACCTACCGCCTTTGAGTGTTAAATCCATTAAGATGATTCTCTCTGAGTTCAGACACTAATGATAAAACCATCTGTAAAACAAAATCAGTTTCAGGTTAACTCACGCTGCAAACAGGATTACATCAGTTCTATTTTTCTTGATGTGAGTGATATTTCCGTTGAGATTCCCTACTCTCTTTCCCCACCAATCCTTTCCTTGTCTTACTTTGTCAAAGCAGTGCCGAGTCACGTTTACTAATAACTTGGATTTTATGTTTAATGTCTGTTACTCCATATTCTGATGTAAGCAAATGAATAATAGACAAGTCATTAATTTCCCCCAAATTAAAACCAAGCCTGTTAAAAATAAAACCATGTTAGAGTTAGCTTACTTTTTTCCTTTCTTAACTTAGTTCTTTACTTTTAAAAAATGCTATTCATGTATAAAGCTTCCAAAAGACGGGAATAGTTAATAAACATTAAAAATCTCATAACATTTTTTAGAAGAGCTATGTTAAGACCATAAGTTAAAATTTCTTGAATTTGGTTAAAATTTAAGGTAGACGAAATCACAGCTTTAATACTAAGATGTAAATATATAATACTATTTACAAGATTTTTATTATTGAATATTTTGCTTTAACATAAAATTCCTATCAGGTTATTTTTAAATACGAAATTCATCCAACAGTAAAAGGCTGTGTTTATATTGGTTAAGGAAATCTTTTCTCCCAAAAATCTTTGAGAGAATAAATGAGATGTATGTGTTAAGGGACAGAGAGGTTGGTTGATTTAGAATAACCTCTCCTGGTTTCCTTCTTCTTTCTCATAATCTCCCATCTCACATTTTTTCCTTACATGGTCATAAGTCCACCCAAGGTAAGAAGAGATAAACATAGAAAAGTTAAACATCTCTCCTGGAGGACTGAAATATTTCCATTTACCTTTTTTTCAGATGGTACATTAAGCAATGAAAATTTCAATACTAATAAATTAAAAATACTCACATTTTTAAGTAAACCAGGATAGTAATCTGTGGGTGCATACCCAAGAACTTGAGTAAAAAGATCAACTTCTTTTATATTAAATCTGAAGGTGGAAAGTATATGAGATAACAACCCCTAAAAAACATAAACAGAAAGAGAAAAAGGTCTTAAAAATTAATGTAAGTCCCCATTATATATAATGCCTAGAATCTGGGTCATCTGCAAATGGGGTGGTCTCTATGAAACGAATAATCTTAATTTGTCCAAATAACTCAGGTCACTTTGATTCAGGTATAAAGAAGAAATAAGTTAGTGATAAAATTATTACATTAAGTAAATTTAAACAAATACTAACAGTGAAAAAAATGTATAACTAATGAACAGTGCTTTCACCATATTAAAAATGTGATCTTTACTGTTTTCAAACTCAGTAAAATATTTTTATCAGAGTAGAGGTGATAATTTAATACATAAAAAGGAATGCACCACAAATCACAAAGGAAAGATTATGCAATTAATGGTGCTAGGAAAACTATTTGAAAAAAATTAGATTCTCACCTTACGTTATTATTAAAGTATACTTGAATTTACTGTAAATTAAAGAGATCAATGTAAAACTGAAATAAAATAATAAGAAGAAAATACAAGTACTTTTCACATGTCTGAAAGGGGAAGAACTCTGTAAACTGAAAATCAAGGAAGCAAATCACTGATTGTTTTAAATTAAAAAACAAAAAAACTCTTGTGTTTTCTAGTGAATAATATAAGCACAAAACTATGAAGAATATTAACAACAAATAATACAGACATATGTAATCAAATCAGTGTGCAAAATACCATATGACAAATACTAAGAGCATAAAAAAGGAGTATGAACAGATAATTTCTAAAACAAAACACAAATGCCCAAGAAACACATGGATAAATGTTCAGCCTCATAATCAAAAAGGCAAATTTAAATATCAACATAACATTTTCCATTAAATGAATTAAAGAGTTTTAAAGACATGAATACCTAATGCTAATCTGGGTTCTCTGAAACAGGTACTCTGTGTGAGCTTTTGGAAAAATACAAATGGGATCCACACATCACTGCTATTGTGAACTGCACGAAGGCACCTATAGAGTGTAAGCAAGTATAACACAAACCATACCCACCCCCATGCTTGGACTGCCAGGGCTATGTCTGCCTAGATGTTTGTAACGTGAAGACACCTTATAGGTTGGTAGAGGCCTACTTTATAGAAAACAACTTGAGAATGTATATTAAAGGTTTTAAAAGCATTCAGAGCTTTTAACATACATTTAAGGAAATAAATCCAAATATCATGATGGGGATTATGCTCAAAGATGTTCACTACAGTGTTATTTCTCATAGTAAAAAACGTCTAACAGCAGGGAATGATTAATTTATAATATCCTCAATACCATGGCTCACTGTAAGCCATTAAAATGCTTATAAAGAATTTATGACAGCATTTTAAATGGTTATAATGTTAAATGAAGAAAGGAAGATGCAAAATCGTATATACAGAAATGATTTTATCAATATAAAAACAATCCAGGGGCTCCCCTGGTGGCGCAGTGGTTGAGAGTCCGCCTGCCGATGCAGGGGACACGGGTTTGTGCCCCGATCCGGGAAGATCCCACATGCCGCAGAGCGGCTGGGCCCGGGAGCCATGGCCGCTGTGCCTGCACGTCTGGAGCCCGTGCTCCGCAATGGGAGAGGCCACAACAGTGAGAGGCCCGCGTACCGCAAAAAAAATAATAATAATAAAAAGAAAAACAGAAAAACAACCCTGTACCTTAATACTCAGTGTTGGCAAAGATGTGGTAAGGGGCACTCCATTGCTGTTGGATACACAATTTTTTTTAAATAAATAAATTTATTATTTATTTATTTATTTATTTATTTATTTATTTTTGGCTGTGTTGGGTCTTCGTTGCTGCGCATGGGTTTTCTCTAGTTGCGGCGAGTGGGGGCTACTCTTCTGTTGTGGTGGGCTGGCTTCTCATTGAGGTGGCTTCTCTTGTTGCGGTGCACGGGCTCTAGGTGCACGGGCTTCAGTAGCTGTGGCACACAGGCTTAGTTGCTCCACGGCATGTGGGATCTTCCCAGACCAGGGCTCGAACCCGTGTCTCCTTCATTGGCGGATTCTTAACCACTGCGCCACCAGGGAAGTCCTGGGAGCACAAATTTGTAAAGCCTTCCTGGGAAGTCACTTGATGATATGTAACCAAAGCATTAAAATTCATATCCTTTTATCCAGTAATTTGATTTCCAAAAATATATCCTAAGGAAAGATTTAGGTTCATGACAGTATTACTTATAACAGTGAAAAACTAGAAGCAACCAAAGCACCCAAAAACATTGGATTTGTTGAATCCATCTTGGTTTATCCAACAGCATGAATCACATTGTAAAAAAGATATTTAATGACATAGGAAAAGACAATGTAACATTAATTTGAAAATCAAGGTGTAAAAACTGTATATTCAATGTGATATTAATTTTATATGCAAAAAAATACTAGGAAGAAACATGACAGTTAACATATATTATTTCTGGGAGTGATTTAAAATTTCTTCTTTATACTACCTGTATTTCCAAAGTTTCTACAATTACCATATCTTACTTTTTATCATAAAAAAATGTTTTGTAAAATGCAATTATGCGCTTTAACTTATGTGTTTTTTCTCATAATTCCCTAATACAAATTGCTATGAAGGGACACAAGAGTTTTATCCCTGAATGAAATAAGCATAAGTCCTAGAAACAACATATTGAGGCCTTGCTATGGTTGCATAACTTCAAAACAGACACCTTAAACTTTAGACCTACAAATCTGTCTTTTAAAGTAAACTTAAAAATTGATAAGTACTTCTCATCGCTAAGAATAATATTTCTTACTGCCACCTAGTGGCAAACATTCTAAAGAAAAAACCATTAAAGATTCTGTAGGCACTGGCCCTTGGACAAAAATTAATTCCTACGGTCACACGATAATTGACTCATTTTAAAATGCTGACAAAGCAATCTTGGAAATCTTCTACTCCAACCCCCTCATTTTACTGATGAGGAAGTGAGCTTCTAAATACATAAATCATTATCTACAAAAAGATGTGCATGTATATGAATAGGCTCCGATTTGAAAGGCATAAAGAAAATGTGCAAATGCAACACGCTGACTAGTGATCTAAAATCCTTCAAGCGTGGAAAGTGCAGGAACCAACACAGTTGTGCACAAAACATTTTAAGCCCAATTTTGATTCATGTATGAGTTTGAACTCTGCTAATGTTTGAAAAGCCACTTAAAACTGCTTACACCAGGGGGCTTCCCTGGTGGTGCAGTGGTTGAGAATTTGCCTGCTAATGCAGGGGACACAGGTTTGAGCCCTGGTCTGGGAGGATCCCACATGCCGCGGAGCAACTAGGCCCGTGAGCCACAACTACTGAGCCTGCGCTCCGCAACAAGAGAGGCCGCGATAGGGAGAGGCCCGTGCACCGCGATTAAGAGTGGCCCCCGCTTGCCACAACTAGAGAAAGCCCTCGCACAGAAACGAAGACCCAACACAGCAAAAATAAATTAATTAATTAAACTCCTACCCCCAACATCTTCTTTAAAAAAACAAACAAAAAAACCAAAAAAAAAAAAAACCTGCTTATACCATGAAAGTGAACTTTTGAGAAGAAAAGTTTTAAATAAATCAGGGGAAAGTCCATTTCCCTTGTTTTCAGGTGTTCTTTCTTGTCCTAGTCTCATTGTATCCGCTCCGTCTTGTAACAGGCAGCACATTCACAGGCGGGTTAGTAAAGCTGGAGCTATGAGGCTGTGGTTTGGCGCAGAGTATGGGTGTGGAAGAAGGGCTGTGGTTTATAGTTAGGCAAAGGGTTAGGAGAGCCAAATTGTGGTCAATACTCTTGAACTGAGACTGAGCACATATTTTATACTTCTCCAAACAATTTCTTCATCTGATCATTAAAGTCCTTTAGAATTTCCACCACTTTGGTCTCTACTACATCTATCTCTTTACACATAATATAAATAAAAACTTTGGTAAACAAGGATCCCTTATTCATTCATTCATTCATCAACAAACATATATTAAGTATGATCTGCATTCAAGCCACTCTACCGGGGCTATTGTGATAAGAAGCCCCCTACAATCCGATGAAGGGAGAGAGATGGAAATATCCGTAATACAAGACAGAATGCACTAAGTGCTATAATGAAGGGGTAAGACAATCACTGTGGAAACAGAGGAAGTAATGATTAATTCTAACTGTAGGGTTTCAGAGTGCTCCCAGAGATGATGACTTCTGAGCTGATTCTGACAGTTAGGGAAGGAGAGAAAGAGAGAGGAGAAGGAGGTGTAGGAAAGAGAGGGTGTGTAATGATGGCTGCGCTAGACGGAGAAAAATGACTAGAGGGATTAGAGAAGGGCGGTGGAAAAGCAGCCATGGTGTGTGGGCAAAGACATGGGAAATGTTCCTGTAACCCCTACTACTCCAATCCTTCACTGGATTCCTAAGCATAGCCTCCCCTACAGGGCCTCAGGCTACCTGGTCAAACTTACTTCTCCCGAGGAGGGACCTTCAAGATTGTGGAGGAGTAAGATGTGGAGATCACCTTCCTCCCCACAAACACATCAATAATACATCTATATGTGGAACAACTACTGAGCACCTACTGAACGCTGGCAGAAAACCTCAGACTTCCCAAAAGGCAAGAAAGTCCCCACGTACCTGGGTAGGGCAAAAAGGAAAACAGAGACAAAAGAATAGGGATGGGACCTGCACCTCGGGGAGGGAGCTGTGAAGGAGGAAAAGTTTCCACATACTAGGAAGTCCCTTCACTGGCAGAGATGGGGAGTGGGTTGGGGGGAAGCTTTGGGGCCACGGAGGAGAACACAGCAACAGGGGTGCAGAGGGCAAAGTGGAGAGATTCCTGCACAGAGGATCGGTGCTGACCAGCACTCACCAGCCCGAGAGGCTTGTCTGCTCATCCGCCAGGACGGGTGGGGGCTGGAAGCTAAGGCTCCGGCTTCAGAGGTCGTATCCCAGGGAGAGGACGGGGGTTGGCTGTGTGAACACAGCCTGAAGGGGGCTAGTGCGCCACAGCAAGCCGGGAGGGAGTCCGGGAAAAGGTCTGGACCTGCCTAAGAGTCAGGAGACCATTGTTTCAGGGTGCACGAGGAGAGGGGATTCAGAGCACCACCTAAACGAGGTCCAGAGATGGGCGTGAGCCACGACTATCAGCACGGACCCCAGAGACGGGCATGAGACACTAAGGCTGATGCTGCATCCACCAAGGAGCCTGTGTGCGAGCACAGGTCACTATCCACACCTCCCCTCCCGGGAGCCTGTGCAGCCCACCACTGCCAGGGTCCCGTGATCCAGGGACAACTTCCCCAGAAGAACACTCGGCGCGCCTCAGGCTGGTGCAACGTCATGCTGGCCTCTGCCGCTGCAGGCTCGCCCCGCATGCCGCACCCCTCCCTCCCCCTGGCCTGAGCGAGCCAGACCCCCCTAATCAGCTGCTACTTTAAGCCCGTCCTGCCTGGGCAGGAACAGACGCTCTCAGGCGACCTACATGCAGAGGCAGGGCCAAATCCAAAGCTGAACCCCAGGAGCTGTGAAAACAAACAAGAGAAAGGGAAATCTCTCCCAGCAGCCTCAGGAGCAGCGGATTAAATCTCCACAATCAACTTGATGTACCCTGCATCTGTGGAATACATGAATAGACAATGAACCATCCCAAAATTAAGGTGGTTGACTTTGGGAGCAACTGTGGACTTGGGGTTGGCTTTCTGCATCTAATTTTGTTTCTGGTGTTATGTTTATTTTAGTTTAGTATTTAGAGCTTATATTATCATTGGTAGATTTGTTTATTGATTTGGTTGCTCTCTTCCTTTTTTTTTTTAATATACATATATATTTCCCTTTTTTTCTTTTTGTGAGTGTGTATCTGTATGCTTCTTTTTGTGATTTTGTCTGTAAAGCTTTGCTTTTACCATTTGTCCTAGGGTTCTGTCTGTTGGTTTTTTGTTTTGTTTTTTTTTAAGTATACAGTGTGCTCTTCTTATTTACTTATTTTTGGCTGCACTGGGTCTTTGTTGCTGCGGGCGGGCCTTCTCCAGTTGCAGTGCGTGGGGGCCGCTCTTCGTTGCGGTGCGCAGGCTTCTTGTTGCGGTGCGCAGGCTTCTTGTTGCAGTGCGTGGGCTTCTCACTGTGGTAGCTACTCCAGTTGCGGAGCACGGGCTCCAGGGGCAGGGGCTTCAGTAGCTGAGGCAGGCGGGCTCAGTAGTTTGACTCATGGGCTGTAGAGCGCAGGCTCAGTAGTTGTGGTGCACGGGCCTAGCTGCTCCACGGCATGTGTGGTCTTCCCAGATGAGGGCTTGGACCCATGTACCCTGGATTGGCAGGCGGAATGTCAACCACTGCGCCACCAGGGAAGCCCGGCACTCTTTTATATGTTTGCAAATTTCTTTCCTATATGGCTTGAAAGAAGACAGCTGGATTCTTGTATTTACTTCTGCATTTAATTTGTTGCAATATGTTTTTTTTGGTTGAACTATATGGAGAGTCTAGCCCCACAAAGATAGGTAGTTTTAAAACGCAGGAGTATTTTAATAGCTTCTTCACACAATTACACATATTCTCCTTTGATATTACACCAAAATTTATCAAGTGCTGCTCACCCTTTTTCCTGCAAGCCTATCTAGGAATGCAGGTAGAGCTGCCTGCCTTAGGTCTAGGGGGTGATGGGTGGTCTCTACCATGAGAAGGGCTGAAATTATCCACAATTTACTGGCCAAGCCTTACCCTGAAAGCTGAAAGTCCTCAAAGAAACTTTTACCTTTTGTCCTAGGGTTCTGTCTGTCCGATTTTTTGTGTTTTTTTTCTGTTTTTGTATAGTTTTTAGCGCTTGTTATCATTGGTGGATTTGGTTTGGTTGTTCTTTTTTTTTTTATTACTTTCTTTTTTTATGTTTAATAATTTTTAACATTTTTTATTTTAATAACTTTTATGGTTTCCTTTCTTTCTTTTTCTCCCTTTTCTTCTGAGCTGAGTGTCTGACAGGGAATTGGTGCTCTGGCCGTCTGTCAGGCCTGAGCCTCTGAAGTGGAAGAGCCAAGTTCAGGCCACTGACACACCAGAGACTTCCTGGCCCCATGTAATATCAAACGATGAAAGCTCTCACAGAGATCTCCATCTCAACGGTAAGACCCAGCTCCACTCAACAACAAGCAAGCTACAGTGCCGGACACCCTATGCCAAACAACTAGCAAGACAGGAACACAACCCCACCCATTAGAAGAGAGGTTGCCTAAAATCATACTAAGTTCACAGACACCCCAAAACACACCACTGGATGCGGTTCTGCCCACCAGAAGACAAGATCCAGCCTCATCCACCAGAACACAGGCAACAGTCCCCTCGACCAGCAAACCTACACAACCCTCTGAAGCAAGCTTAGCCACTGGGGGCAGACACCAAAAATAACGGGAACTACCGAACTGCAGCCTGCAAGAAGGAAACCCCAAACACAGTTTAAGTTAAGCAAAATGAGAAGACAGAGAAACACACAGCAGATGAAGGAGCAAGGTAAAAAGCCACCAGACCAAACAAATGAAGAAGAAACAGGCAGTCTACCTGAAAAAGAATTCAGAGTAATGACAGTAAAGATGATCCAAAATCTTGGAAATAGAATGGAGAAAATACAAGAAACATTTAACAAGGACCTAGAAGAACTAAAGAGCAAACAAACAATGATGAAAAATGCAATAAAACAAATAAAAAATTCTCTAGAAGTAATCAACAGCAGAATAACTGAGGCAGAAGAATGGACCTGGAAGATAAACTAGTGGAAATAACTACTGCAGAGCAGAATAAAGAAAAAAGAATTAAAAGAATTGAGGACACTCTCAGAGACCTCTGGAACAACATTAAACGTACCGACATTCGAATTACAGGGGTTCCAGAAGAAGAGGAGAAAAAGAAGCAGTCTGAGAAAATATTTGAAGAGATTATAGTTGAAAACTTCCCTAATATGGGAAAGGAAATAGTCAAGTCCAGGAACTGCAGAGAGTCCCATACAGGATAAATCCAAGGAGAAACACGCCAAGACACGTATTAATCAAACTATCAGAAATTAAATACAAAGAAAAAATATTAAAAGCAGCAAGGGAAAAGCAACAAATAACATACAACAGAATCCCCATAAGGTTAACAGCTGATCTTTCAGCAAAAACTCTGCAAGCCAGAAGGGAGTGGCAGGACATATTTAAAGTGATGAAAGGGCAAAACCTACAACAAAGATTACTCTACCCAGCAAGGATCTCCTTCAGATTTGACGGAGAAATTAAAACCTTTCCAGACAAGCAAAAGCTAAGAGAAATCAGCACCACCAAACCAGCTTTGCTACAAATGCTAAAGGAACTTCTCTAGGCAGGAAACACAAGAGAAGGAAAAGACCTACAATAACAAATGCAAAACAATTAAGAAAATGGTAAGAGGAACATACATATCAATAACTACCTTAAATGTAAATGGATTAAATGCTCCAACCAAAAGACATAGACTGCCTGAATGGATACAAAAACAAGACCCGTATATATGCTGTCTACAGGAGACCCACCTCAGACCTACGGACATGCACAGGCTGAAAGTGAGGGGATGGAAAAAGATATTCCATGCAAATGGAAATCAAAAGAAAGCTGGTGTAGCAACTCTCATATCAGACAAAATACTTTAAAATAAAGGCTATTACTAGAGACAAAGAAGGACACTACATAATGATCAAGGGATCGACCCAAGAAGATACACAACAATTGTAAATATTTATGTACGCAACACAGGAGCACCTCAATACATAAGGCAAATGCTAACAGCCATAAAAGGGGAAATCGACAGTAACACAATAATAGTAGGGGACTTAAACAACCCATTTTCACGAATGGACAGATATCCAAAATGAAAATAAATAAGAAAACACAAGCTTTAAATGATACATTAAAAAAGATGGACTTAATTGATATTTATAGGACATTCCATCCAAAAACAACAGAATACACTTTCTTTTCAAGTGCTCATGGAATATCCTCCAGGAGAGATCATAGATTGGGTCACAAATCAAGCCTTGGTAAATTTAAGAAACCTGAAATCATATCAAGTATCTTTTCCGACCACAACGCTATGAGACTAGATATCAATTACAGGAAAAAGCATGTAAAAAATATAAACACATGGAGGCTAAACAATATACTACTAAATAACCAAGAGATCACTGAAGAAGTCAAAGAGGACAACAAAAAATACCTAGAAACAAATGACAATGAAAAGACGATGACTCAAAACCTATGGGATGCAGCAAAAGCAGTTCTAGGAGGGAAGTTTATAGCAATACAATCCTACCTCAAGAAACAAGAAACATTTCAAATAGACAACCTAACCTTACACCTAAAGCAATTAGGGAAAGAAGAACAAAAAAACGCCAAAGTTAGCAGAAGGAAAGAAATCATAAAGATAAGATCAGAAATAAATGAAAAAGAAACAAAGGAAACAACTGCAAAGATCAATAAAACTAAAAGCTGGTTCTTTGAGAAGATAAACGAAATTGATAAACCATTAGCCAGACTCATCAAGAAAAAAAGGGAGAAGACTGAAATCAATAGAACTAGAAATGAAAAAGGAGAAGTAACAACTGACATGGCAGAAATACAAAGGATCATGAGAGATTACTACAAGCAACGCTATGCCAATAAAATGGACAACCTGGAAGAAATGGACAAATTCTTAAAAAAAGCACAACCTTCCAAGACTGAACCAGGAAGAAATAGAAAATATAAACAGACCAATCACAAGCACTGAAAATGAAACTGTGATTAAAAATCTTCCAACAAACAAAAGTCCAGGACCAGATGGCTTCACAGGCACATTCTATCAAACATTTAGAGAAGAGCTAACACCTATCCTTCTCAAACTCTTCCAAAATATAGCAGAGGGAGGAACACTCCTAAACTCATTGTACGAGGCACCATCACCCTGATACCAAAACCAAAGATGTCACAAAAAGAGAAAACTACAGGCCAATATCACTGATGAACATAGATGCATAAATTCCTCAACAAAATACTAGCAAACAGAATCCAAGAGCACACTAAAGGGATCATACACTATGATCAAGTGGGGTTTATCCCAGGAATGCAAGGATTCTTCAATAGATGCAAATCAATCAACGTGATACACCATATTAACAAACTGAACGAGAAAAACCATATGATCATCTCAACAGATGCAGAAAAAGCTTTCAACAAAATTCAACACCCATTTATGATAAAAACCATCCAGAAAGTAGGCACAGAGGGAACTTTCCTCAACATAATAAAGACCATATGTGACAAACGCACAGCCAGCATCATTCTGAATGGGAAAAACTGAAACCACTTCCACTAAGATCAGGAACAAGACAAGGTTGCCCACTCTCACCACTATTATTCAACATAGTTTTGGAAGTTTTAGCCACAGAAATCAGAGAAGAAAAAGAAATAAAAGGAATCCAAATTGGAAAAGGAGAAGTAAAACTGTCACTGTTTGCAGATGACATGATACTATACATAGAGAATCCTAAAAATGCCACCAGAAAAGTACTAGAGCTAATCAATGAATTTGGTAAAGTAGCAGGATACAAAATTAATGCACAGAAATCTCTTGCATTCCTATAAACTAATGATGAAAAATCTGAAAGAGAAAATAAGGATACACTCCCATTTACCACGGCAACAAAAGGAATAAAATACCTAGGAATAAACCTACCTAAGGAGAGAAAAGACCTGTATATGCAGAAAACTATAAGACACTGATGAAAGAAATTAAAGATGATACAAACAGATGGAGAGATATACCATGTCCTTGGATTGGAAGAATCAGCATTGTGAAAATGACTATACTCCCCAAAGCAATCTACAGATTCAATGCAATTCCTATCAAACTACCAATGGCAATTTTTCACAGAACTAGAACAAAAAAATTCACAATTTGCATGGAAACACAGAAGACCCTGAAGAGCCAAAACAATCTTGAGAAAGAAAAACGGAGTTGGAGGAATCAGGCTCCCTGACTTCAGACTATACTACAAAGCTACAGTAATCAAGACAGTATGGTACAGTCACAAAAACAGAAATATAGATCAATGGAACAGGACAGAAAGCCCAGATATAAACCCTCGCACATATGGTCACCTTATCTTTGATAAAGGAGGCAAGAATATACAATGGAGAAGAGACAGTCTCTTCAGTAAGTGGTGCTGGGAAAACTGGGCAACTATGTGTAAAAGAATGAAATTAGAACACTCCCTAACATCATACACAAAAATAAACTGGATTAAAGACCTAAATGTAAGGCCAGACACTATCAAACTCTCAGAGGAAAATATAGGCAGAACACTCTATGACATAAATCACAGCAAGATCCTCTCTGACCCGCCTCCTAGAGAAATCAAAATAAAATCAAAAATAAACAAATGGGATCTAATGAAACTCAAAAGCTTATGCACAGCAAAGGAAACATATAAACAAGACAAAAAGACAACCCTCAGAATGGGAGGAAATAGTCGCAAATGAAGCAACTGACAAAGGATTAATCTCCAAAATATATAAACAGCTCATGCAGCTCAATATCAAAAAAACAAACAACCCAATCCAAAAATGGGCAGAAGACCTAAATAGACATTTCTCCAAAGAAAATATACAGATGGCCAACAAACACATGAAAAGATGCTCAGCAGCACTAATCATTAGAGAAATGCAAATCAAAAGTACAATGAGGTATCACCTTGCAATGGTCAGAATGGCCATCATCAAAAAATTTACAAACAATAAATGCTGGAGAGGGTGTGGAGAAAAGGGAACCCTCTTGCACTGTTGGATGGGAATGTAAATTGATACAGCCACTATGGAGAACAGTATGGAGGTTCCTTAAAAAACTAAAAATAGAACTACCATATGACCCAGCAATCCCACTACTGGGCATATACCCTCAGAACACCATAATTCAAAAAGAGTCATGTACCACAATGTTCACTGAAGCACTATTTGCAATAGCCAGGACATGGAAGGAACTTAAGTGTCCACTGACAGATGAATGGATAAAGAAGATGTGGCACTGGGCTTCCCTGGTGGCGCAGTGGTTGAGAGTCCGCCTGCCGATGCAGGGGACACGGGTTCGTGCCCCAGTCTGGGAGAATCCCACATGCCGTGGAGCGGCTGGGCCCATGAGCCACGGCCGCTAAGCCTGCGTGTTCGGAGCCTGTGCTCCGGAACGGGAGAGGCCACAGCAGTGAGAGGCCCGCATACCGGAAAAAAATAAATAAATAAAAAAGAAGATGTGGCACATATATACAATGGAATATTACTCAGCCCTAAAAAGAAACGAAATTGAGTTATTTGCAGTGAGGTGGATGGGCCTAGAGACTGTCATACAGAGTGAACTAAGTCAGAAAGAGAAAACCAAATACCGTATGCTAACACATAGTTATGTAATCTAAAAAAAAAAAAAAGAAAAAAGGTTCTGATAAACCTAGGGGCAGGACAGGAATAAAGACGCAGATGTAGAGAATGGACTTGAGGACACGGAGAGGGGGAAGGGTAAGCTGGGGCGAAGTGAGAGAGTGGCATTGACAAATATACACTACCAAATATAAAATAGATAGCTAGTGGGAAGCAGCTGCATAGCACAGGGAGATCAGCTCAGTGCTCTGTGTCTCCCTAGAGGGGTGGCATAGCGAGGGTGGGAGGGAGACACAAGAGGGAGGGGATATGGGGATATATGTATACATATAGCTGATTCACTTTGTTATACAGCAGAAACTAACACACCATTGTAATGCAATTATACTCCAATAAAGATGTTAAAAAAAAACCGACAAAACTTATTTCTGCCAATCTTTCTCTTTGATCCCTGTGATTTGGTAACATCAGACTCCCTGCTGGTCTCCAGACTCACCCAGCCCTTTCCCACTGCCATACCATTTCTTTCTCCTGAGAAACCCAACAACCCTCACTCATCTCTAGCTGCCAAAGGTATACCAATCTTTCAAAATCCATCTTTCTCCAAGATTCCTCTTCCAGTTCCCAACAGTATGAGATAGAATTCTCCTGAAATCTCCATGGTATCCTATTCGTATTTCTCTCGCAATGCCTTCCAAGTTCTGACTTGTAGTTATATTTCCCCATTCTACTCGTTAGCACACAGGCTCTCCAAGGAAAAGACTGTCTTACTAATATTTATATTCTTTAGAGCAACTGTTAACTTGCCCTTGGCATTTCACACACTAGGTGTTCAATAAACCTTAGCTGAATCAAACTCATTAGAATGAATCGCTCATTTACACTCACTGAACAAGATTATTGCAGGATTCCTTTGTGACCTCATTACAGTACAAAATGATAAATCTTTTCACAATTTCCTAAGTTTTAGTCCATGAAATACCCACATAATACTGGAAAAAAACATTACATTGCTATGTACTTTTATTTCAAAGAGTATTACTTAATTTCATAACACTGACTGGAACCTGGCACATTGATGTGGATGTGATTTCATTGAATAAAAAACTGCTTTGGTGCAGCTCTGCCTGTGGCAACCTAGGAGTATGCCACAGTATTAGAGCACCCAGAAGGGACAGGAGAACCAGTAAGTAGCAAGGACCATCTTTGCTGAAAGGGGCACTGGAAAATTACAAAATTATCTCAGATATGCTTAAATAAAAATTATACATTTGAAAAACATTTTTTTCCCCAGCAAACCCAAATAAGAAAACAAAACCTTTTGTTAGTTCAATCCAATTTATTCAATTATTCTTGGCCCCAAAATTTAATCCTCAAGGTACAGCACAACATGTTTAATCTTCTCTTTTCTCAAGCTTTCACAGAAGTATCTGGTGTATTCAGACCTTGGCCAGCAGAGATGCTGCCATTTTGAATATTTGGCAGGTTCTTTAACCATATGAAATACCTGTGCCCAAACACTGAAGTAGTCATTTTCTTTTTTATGTTCCCATGACATTTTATGTAAATATCTAATAAAACATTTATATTCTTATTCTGAAATTGTTTACTTACTTAAGCAATATTAAAATTCCCAAATTAATAAATCACTGCTAAGTGATTTAGATTTTTCTAAATTAGACACCATAGTGAAAATTGTCTAATTTTCTTAATAACACAATCTTAAATTATCATTTCTCCCTGCCAACAAAGGCAATCTAGAAACTAGACCAACATGTAAGCATCAACTAAATATATTACTTCACTGAAAAAAAAGTTGCCCTCTATAAAGTACTAAAATGGCAAGAAATGCTCTGTGCACAGCACTACATAACAAAACAAGAAAGAAGACAAGTGTTATAAAACTTAAAAAAACACATAGTAAAGACCTGCATAAATGCAGAGATAAATCAATACTATGGTCATATCAAGAAAAATTCAATGTCATAAAGATGTCAATTCTCTGTCATATAGACTCAATACATTACCATCAACAACCCTAAATATGTTTTTTAGTGGAACTTCAGAAGCTCTTCTAAAATTTCCATAGAAAAGCAAGTGGCCAAGCACAGCACATGCTAAGGGAAAGAAGAAAATGATAGAAGTAAACATATAGGGTGACTCCGTTTCTATGAAGTTCAAAAACAGGCACACTAAACAAGATGCTGATCAGGGGTACATATACAATGGGCAGAACTACATATTCCTCAAATTACTTCTGGATGCAGGTTCTAAGAGACAAAGAATAAATCAAATGAAATATTTCACACCATCACAACAGCTATTCTGTGCCTGTTAGTCTGAAGCACCCGTAATTCTGAGACTTCTCAGGAAGGAAATATCATTATTATGATGTAGTTTTACTTCTAAGTCTTCTAAAATCTGAAATCCTTAATATCTGAAATTATAAGGAAGACTTCATTATATAAGATATAATGCATACCCATTGCTGATAAAACTAAAAAAAATAAGATAAAAATTGCTTGAAAACTTATTTAGAATTCTGTTAAAATTTTTTTAAGCTTCCATGTATTTGTTATTTCTATAAATTAAGAATTAAAATATAGTTCAACATGTAACTGGTACACCCAATACTAGAATAATCTATAATTAAAATCGAGAAGAAATGAATCCTAAATTAAGGTATAGGTTTATTTCTAATGCATTCTTTCTAAACATCAGACATGTCTAAATTAATTTAAAATCATTTTGAGGGGAAAAAACTCTCATTATTTTCATTACAAATATTTGTGATAATGTATTCTTTAGCAAAGTAATAATGGACGGTTAAATTTTTTAAGGAATGAAGACAGGCTAAGCTTAGGATTTGTACATTATTTCCTTCAAACACAAAATGGCAGTCTGAATAAATTAACATAAACAATGCCAAAGAAAACAAACAATGCCCAATTCCCAATCTGGAACCCAACAACTTGTTTCCTACAGTTAACGGTCTTGCTTATTAGTCTTACTAGGGCATCACAGGTTCAAACTAATAGATCTACAATTACAAGAGTTCCTTTTATTTCAATACAATATTTCCCTGTTAAATGACTTCCAATTTCACAGAGTCTATATCTACTTAAGCACAAGTGGACAAAGTTGAATTCGGTGGACAACTTACTACTGAAGAAAAACTAACCATATAAAACATGTGTTGAGAAACACTTTTCCCTATTACATGGTTGGGAAGCAAAATTCAATTAGTAGTCAGTCATTGATTATTTTGCCTCCTTCATAAACCACACTCTGAGATGTATAAAATTTCAAATGTGATTTCAAATCAGGGAGGAAGCCAGAGTATAACAGTTTTTTTTTTCCCTTAGAAAGCCTGAAAGCCTACCATTTAAAACAAATGGATTTATTACCCAGCACCCTTTTAAGTAAAGGTTAGTGCTGAGAAACTATGTATTGATCAAGCCCCTTCATGGGGCTGCTGAAATACCTTGAGAGGAGTAGGTTTTCTCAATCTTGGCATTATTGACATTTTGGGGCCTGATAATTCTTTGCTACAGGGGTGGTGGTGTTGGTGAGGGGGATGCATTTCTGGCCTCTATCCACTAGATACCAATAATAACCCCCCTCCAAGTTGTGATAACCAAAATTGTCTCGAGACTTTGCCAAATCCCCTCAAAAGCAAAATAGTCCTGGCTAAGAAACTCTGGTTTAAACATATACAATCAGCCCTCCATATCCATGGGCTCTGCCTCTGCAGATTCAACCAACTGTGGGTTGAAAATATTTGGGAAAAAGAGTTTCCAGAAAGTTCCAAAAAGCAAAACTTGAATTTTGGTGTACCGGCAACTAATTACATAGCATTTACAGTGTATTTACAACTATTTACATCGCATTTACATTATATTAAGTATTATAAGTAATCTAGAGATGATTTAAAATACACAGGAGGATGTGTGTATGTTATTAGCAAATATTATGCCACTTCATATAAGGGACTTGAGCATCAGAGGGTTTTGGTATCCTCAGGGAGGGGTGGGGATGGGGTATGTGGTGTTGGGGGTACTGAAACCAACCCCCTAGGATAGGGACGGATAACTGTCTGCTTTTTAAAATCAGTTTGTATTATACTTTTTGAATATTCCTTTGTCTCTGGTATAAAGATGAATACTGGCAATATAAAGGAGACCTTGTGACTGATACAGAAATAACTCCAGGAGTTAGTATTTTATGAAGAAAGTAAGTTGCAGAATAATACATCCAGTATAACTCCATTAATGTGAAAAGAAACATAAAACAAATTAACATATTTTCATATATAAATGCAGAGAAGACTAGAAGGATCTACAGTCAATTGATATATCAGAGTTACTTCTGTGGAGGGATATAAGGTTGGGGGAAGGCTGCTATGTCTGGATTTATTAGATTTTCTTTTGAGACTATTAATGTCTTATTTGTATAATTTAAGAAATAACGAAAAAGAAAGAAAAAAGGTCACGGGACTTTCAAATTAAACAGACTTTGGTCCTAGTTACATGACCTTGGTGTAATTTTTTCTTTAACAGTGTTATGTCTCCTCAGTTCCTTCTTCTATAAACTGTAGATTATGAAACTGATTTTATAGGTTTGTTATAAAATTAAATGAGACATATACGTGGGAAGTAGCTAGCATGGTGTGTCAGCTCACAGCACATGCTTGATCATCAGTGGCTGCTATATCGTCAGTCTCAGTTTGGGTAAAAATGAAACCTATTCCTGGGTTCTCGGTACCTTTAATCTTCTCTCTCTTCATTATCACAGTCAAGGTCTGTGTTCTGCTCTCTGACTCATCATAAACGCCTGGTCTCGCATATACTTACCTAACAGTGAGGGGAGCATCTCTAGGTTTGCCACAATCAAGTAAGAAATGTATGAGGAGACCCAAGAGGAGCTGTATGTGAAAAGTGGGTTGCCTACCTCAGTGTTTCTCCTGGTGTGATGTGTAAATACCTGGATCTGAATCATCTGTTTTCTTACTACCATACAGACAGTCCACTGAATCAAAACCGCAGGCTGCAGAGCTCTAGAATCTGCTTTTCCAACAGGATCACCACCCATCTCACTGCACTGTGACCCGAGCACCTGACCACAGCTCAAACACTATGTATCTAAACGCTATGTATATTCATGTCCTATGCACTGGGGAGAAAACTGAGAGAACAGAGAGAATCCCAGGTCTGGGGTTCCTGGGAAGGCAGAAATTATTGCCCAGTGAAAGGAAAAACATTAATTTTCTTTGTACTTATTATTTCTGTCCATACTTTTAAGTCTTTATAATCAATAAAACTTATATCCCTATAATTGTTGTTACCAGGAAATCTGAAACAATTAAGTGTTTGAGTTTGTTTTCTCTATAGGTTATCTGTTTCCTACTAATTTCTACTCCTGCAGTTTCCCATTCTCTCATTGTATAAAGTCCACCTCTCATCCCCCAACTAATAATCCTTCCCTGCATGACTTGTGGGCCCCTGTCTCTTCTCTTAACCCTTTTCTCATTTCACTCTGGATACTCAAAATTATGGTATGATATCCCTGTATAATTTTTTAAAATAATATTACAGATGAAAAGTTATGAATGATACCTAAAATCAAATTCAGAATGAGAATTTCTTTTAATTTAAAACTTGGTATATGTAATATTTTCACAATGGCATATTGTGCATTCTGGTACGCTATTATTCAAGTCCTTTGGACATCAATTAAATGTACCAATTTCTCTCACTTAAAATATGGAACAAAGTTATTCCCATTCCTTTTGCACTTTTACATCCATAGCCAGAACAAATTACGGCACAGATTTCTGTAGCTTTTCCTTCAAAATCCTGCTTTCAATTTTTTTTTTAATTTATATGTCCCATTGCAGTTTAAATGAAATGATCTACAATAAAAAACTTAACTGGCCTGGTATTTTTAGAGCCTGTTTTACTATGAAATAAACACTCAGAAATCTGGAAAATTGCAGTGGTTAGGTTTGTAAGTGTGAAGGAAGGCTGCTCATTCACAGAACCGCCTAACACCCATTGTTTACATAGCTTACTCCATGAGCAGGAGGCTGACATGACACAATTCACAGAATTTCTAAACACAGTTCCAATCATAACAAAGTCTGCAATTTTTACTTTTGCTTACAGAACCTCTTGCTTGCTCGCTCATTAGTTCCGAGGGGCAGGGGAGAGAGGATAGAGTTGGTTTTCCAAAAACCAAAATCAAAAGGCTTTAGAAAATAAGCCTGAACTAAATAACAGTATGAATGATTTAAACAATGGCATTAAAACACATCAATAATCATGTAACATAGAAAGACTATAAGTATATAGACATAGAAATGTATACTTTACTAAATACACTTACTATAAGCCACTCACGTGTTTGATAAATACGTTGCCAAGCTTAAATAATCACACCCTCAACTCCCTGCTTTCTGCCCACTCCCTTTCTAAAGTACTATGGTACTTGCCTTGTAAAACCCGGACCCTTGTGAATCCAGTTCTGCACTTTCTCTTTACCAGTCAGTGCCCACACAGCTGAACTGCTAAGAACATCAGACACCTGAGCCAATGACTCTGATTTCATTACCACAATCCTTGCTGGGCACTGAGCTGCCTGCCTCCCAACCCACCCTCCTATGCTTCCCTAGTCAGTCTGCTTGGCAACTTCCTGAGCAATTATTTCACGTCTTCTCTCTCATCACATCACCCCCGCTTCCCCGCTGAGGACCTTGCCTCATATACAGTTGAAAAAACAGCAATTAGCTTGAACCTCTCATCTCGTCACCAAGCGGCTGACAACCCTACACGCACCTACACACACCCCTTTTCTGTCCTCCCTCCTGTTCTGAAGGAAGAAGTGTCTCTGTTACCATAAAGTGGAGTTGGCCACTTGGTCTCTGAGCCCCTCAACTCCCTTCTTGGCCAGGACTCTCTACAGCAGTGATCCCTAGTCCCTCTGGCATCAGCACTGAATTGCTCATGTCAGCTTACAAACATGCCTTAAGATGTCCCTGCATTAACATCTCCTTCCTTCTAATCACTGCCCATTTCTTTGCTCTCCATTTAACAGTTTCCTGAGAAAGATGTCTAAACTCGCCTTCTCTACTTCCCACCTCACATTCATTCTTCAGTCTTCTCTCCCTCCCGATTCACCGATCAGAACTCCATGATGCAAACCAATGGATCCGCTTCTGCCCCATCCCTGCTCACCTCCTCAGCAGTATGCTAGTGTTGACTCTCCTCCCAGGGGACCACCCTGCACACCTCCAGTTCAGAAACAGACTGCACCTCATGGCACTGTGGCACACAACTGTGCAGATACACATCGTGTCCCTAGCTTCTGCTTGCTTGAAATACTTTTGTCTTAGCTGGTAGCACACTACACTATACACGTTTCTTCCCTCATCCTGTCTAATTTGCTGCTACTTTCTCCTCAGCCTGATTTTTAAATGCTGGAGTCCTCAGAGTTCAGTAATCCCCCAGGAGATTTTATCTAGTTCCATGATTTTGGATACCATTTATTGCCAATATCTTCTGTCATAAAGAGTTTAAATCCATTTTTGATGTCTGACTGCTGACAGCTTTCCAGTCCCACTGCTCCCCTTTCCTCTTCTGCCCCACATCCGGGCAAGCTGATAAAGAAGCTGATAAGAAGGCCTGGGTGGAAGTTCAAACCTTGCGAGGCCCAGCTCACACAGGGTAACTCTTGCCCCAAGTGCATCCTCTATTCACCATGAAAGCTAAACCAGTCTCCTTTCCTGCTCTCTCAAGCCACTTTGGAACAGCTGGGGAACCAGCCCTGCTCCCCCATTATGTGAGTAATAAATCTTTTCATACCCTCTTGGTATGGGTGTGGTACCCTCTTGGTTTGGTGCCCTCTTGGTTTGGGTGTAAGACCATCAGTCTCTATATCAGAACCAAATTGGGGGATGGTGTGTTAGGAGGTCCATCCTCTCCTGTAGGGTGACTGCAACACATTCCAAAATTCTAGCTCCAGCCCTGCCCCCTCTCCTATGCTCTAAATTCATATACGTAACTGGCTTACTTGATATCTTTTAATGTGTAATAGATATCTCAAAAAAAAATTCCTAGTTTCCCAACTTAGCCAGCTTTCTAAATGTTTTAGAGCCTCACCTTTTTGGAGTGAAGGTATGATATTTTTCACAGTGGGCTGTTAAATACAATTATGTGTGAACAAATTACAGAGCACCATCCAAATATAAGTTGTTAATATAACTTCCTTTGACATGCCCTTCAGACAAAAAGTACTTTTAATTTGGCTATTTTTTTAAATTTACTAAAATTATAGGAACAACAGATAAAGATCATTATGGAAGTTTAAGAGATATATAAAGCTATACTCATAAGGTAAAAATTCTCGGGTATTACAATAATTATAGAATTCTATTTCTAGCTTGTTTTTCCCCGGATATCAGTCTTTTCCTATACAGTTTTGTTTCCTACCACATTCCTGGCCTCCATTCATCCAAAGGTTACATGTGAGACTGTGAATAGAAAGAATTTCATTAAACAAAACAATTTCATAAATTAATATATGTTAAAATCAATGGAAACCAAGATTCTCTTGTCAGAGAGTTGCTTTAATATAAAAACTTTACTGTAAGTATCTATAATTCGAAATAAATTAGAGGATATTTACTGAGCACCTACTTTGTACCTCACAACAGTGAACAAGACTGTTTTAGTCACTGCACTCATGTAGTTTTTACTCTAGTAAGGGGAGGGGGAAGAGGAAATGAATAAATAAAGAGGTAAACAATATAATGACAAGTGTTGTAGAGGAAATAATCAGGGTGCTGTGATTAGAAAAGAAAAAGGGAGGGAGAGAATGGGATTTACTTCAGATAAGTAAGGAAAGGCAACTCTGAAAACTGAGCATGGGACCAAAAGCTTGTTGAAGGAAGAGCATTGCAGGCCAGAACAAATGCAAGAAAGAAAGTACTGCTGAAGAAAGCCCAAGAAGGCCAGTGGAGCTGGGCCGTGGTGAGCAGAGGGAAGAATGGTATGAGATGAGGATGGAGATGAAATGGGATTCAAAACAGTGTCTTACAGGCTGTGGTAATAAGGACTACGGATGTTATATCCAGTGCAACAGAATGACACTAAAGGGTGTATAGTAGGAATGTAACTTGATTTGATATTTTTAAAGGTATTATACTTGAGCTATATTTTGCGGATAGTGAGGAATAATGAAAATGTTTCTCAGTGACATTAGCTATGCTTATGAAGACTGGGTTGGCAACACTGTTCAAGACAGACTGGAAGAGGAAGATACTGGAGGTTGAGAGACTAATAGCCAGCTATTATGTAAAGTCAAAACGTAATAAGTGCTTGAATTGCAACGATAGCAAAGAAATGAAAAAGAAGGATGAAAGGGACATACACTACACAGGTGGAATGGACAGAATTTGGTTCAACTGGTGCAAAACAGGAGGAATTAGAATTGTGGAGGGGGTTTTCAACCTAGAGACTAAATAATGCTGCCATAAGAAAGACATACAAAGTACAAAGGCATAGGCCTGCTAAAGGGAAGATAATGCATTCAGTTTTGGCCATGACACTACTTTCTTTTCATTCTGCTACCTCACTACATTATTCTGGTCCAGAATTCCAGTGTGTCTCATCTAAGGCTGGGCATCAGTGTCATTAGGGACCCCAAGCCACAGATCAATCCTACAGAAGAAGGTGGAGGTTATTTTCTTTTTAATTCCATTGGTGATTCTGATGTGCAGCTAGAGCTGAAACTTACTGGCTCACACGGAGTACAAGAACAGGATTGATTTCTTGTATTCTTTGCTGGAGGATTATTTTGGTCATTTTCCTTCTGCCTGAAGAAAACTTTTAGTATTTCCTTTAGTGTAGTCTGTTGGTGATAAATTCTCCCACTTTTTGTTTACCTTAAAATGCCTCATTCTTAAATGAAGGAGTCTTTTTCCCCCGCTGGCATTTGAAGATATCATTACCTTGTCTTCCATTACTTCTATTAGAAGTCAACGGTCCGTCTAATTATCAATGCTGGTACTAGAGTAATGCAAGTAAGGTGCTTGCCACGCATGCAAAACTGTATCCACTGTCACATTCCTACCAGAAATGTAAGCGATCCAGTTCCTCCAAATCCTCACCAACATTTAGAAGTCTATATTTCATTTGAGCCACCGGACAGGTGTGTAGTGATATCTCATTGCCATTTTATTTTTTGCATTTCCTGATGGCCAGTGAGGTTGAACATCTTTTCATGTGCTTATCTGCCATCTGTACAGGTTTTCTGATAAAATGTCTGCTCATGTCTTTTGCCCATTTTCTAATTGCATTGCCTGCGTTTTTACTATTGAGTTTTGAGACTTTATACAGTCTGGACACTAACCCTTCATCAGATATGTGGTTTGCAAATATTTTCCTTCAGTCTGTAGCAAGTCTTTTCATCCTCTTCACATGGGTCTTCACAGAACAAAAGTTTTTAATTCTGATGAGGTCCAGTGATCATTTTTTCTTTTATGTACTATGCTTTTGTTATCAAGTCTAAGAACTCTTTGCCTAGCTCTAAGTTCTAAAGATTTTCTGTATTTTCCCCCAAAGTTTACAGTTTTAATTTTATATTTAATTCCCTGATCCATTCCAGTTAAATTCTGTGTCAGTTGTAAGGCTTAGATGGATGTCCAATTGCTTTGGCACCACTTGTTGACATTCCTCCATTGAATTGCTCCTGTACCTTTGTCAAAATCAGTTGAGCATATTTAAGTGGGTCTATTTCTAGGGTCTCTGTTCTGTTCCACTCATTTATGTGTTTATGCCTCTGCCAATATCACGTGATCTAACCTTATAGTAAGCCTTAATATTGAATAGTGATTCCTCCCACTTTATTCTTTTTTGTTAAGATTGTTATAGCTAGTGCCTGTACCTTTCCATGTAAGTTTTAGAATAAGCCTGCCTTTGTCTACAAAAAACCTAGCTGCGATTTTAATAGAAAATGCTTTAAACTTATAGATCAATTTGAGGAGAACAGACATTTTTACTATGTTGAATCTTTCAATGCACCAACACTATATGTCTCTCCACTTTTAAAATTTAATTCATCAGCCATTTTGTAACTTTTAGCATACAGATCTGTTTTGTTAAGTATATACCGAAGTATTTCATTTCTTAGGAATGACTGTAATATTGTTTTTAATTTTGGTTTCAACATGTTCATTGTTATTATATGAAAATGTAGTTGATTTTTGTGTATTGATCTTATATTTCGTGACTCTGATGAACTCATTATTTCTAAGAGATGTTTTCTTTCCTTTCCTTTTATTTTTAGGTAGCTTCCTTGGGGTTTTCTACATAAAGAATTATATCATCTGCAAACAGACACAGTTTTATTTCTTCCTTTCCACTATGTAGAGCTTTTAGTTCTTTTTTGTGCCTTATAACAGTAGCTAGAACTTCCAGAGCTGAGATCAGACATCCTTATTTTGTTTCTGATCGTAGGGTAAAAACATCCAATCTTTCACCATAAAGTATGATGTTATTAGTGTAGGTAGCTGTAGATGCTCTTTATCAAATTAAGGTAATTCCTCTCTATTCCTAACTCATTGACAGATTTTTGTCATGAATGGATGCTGGATTTCATCAAATGCCTTTTGCTGCATCACCTGATATGACAATATGATTTTTCTTCTTTTGCTTGTTAGTATGGTAGAGAATACTGATTGATTTAGAATGGTTATTTTAAAGTCTGAGTTCTATAATAATGCCAGTATCTGGAGCCCTTATGTGTTAGTTTTGTAGCCTGTTGTTTCTACTGATTCAGTTTTGCTGTCTAAACTTTTCATGTGACTGGTTATTTTTATTTTGTGCCGAACACTGTTATTTGCAAAACTGTTGGTAGAAATAATCTGAATCACCAAGGTGATGCTAGTTTCTTCCAAAGAGAATTCTGCCAGACCTGAAGCACTAGCAATCCAGGATCATCTTAATACAATTTCAGCAACTGAGAAGATCTGAAGCTAAGCTGCACTCCTTGTGAGGGCCTGTTTACTTCAGTTAACACTTACTCTTAAGGTATATCCTTTCAGAGTTCCAACCTAAATTGAAGGGTTCACCAGGACATCCTCACTTGGCAGGCCATGAACTCTTAATTCCTATCCTCTTAGCCTGCGATGCTGTAAAAGCACCTTGCTTCTTATAAGGTTGCCCCCTTTGGAATTGGTAGACATACCCCCAGCCCAAACAATGGATTTACTGCGCTTGGCCTCTGTCCTTACATGGATCCTGACTTGATAAGTCTTTACTAGTTTATCAGCTTTTTCATTCCTTCAAGCATGTTTTAAAATATTGTTCATCTAGTTGTTGAGTTTTCAATTGTTAGAAAAAGAAGTCCCTCAAAACCTATTCTGAGTATCTGAGAAAAGGAATGAACTTTCTTTCAGGAAAACTATACAGACCTACAACATTCTAATACAATTTCATGGAGTTTGCTGACCCTCTAAAGCCCATCCATGAACTCCAGGGTCCAAGGTCCTCAAGTTAAAAGCTTAATATAGTAAAAAGAAATGGAGACTGTATGGTTCACATGTACTGACAGCTTTCTCTGCTAGGTATGATGCTAATAGCACAGCCCTATAATCATGCTTGTTTTTGTGCTTACCCCTTACAGTCTCTGCAGGAAGCAAAGTTTGTTGGTATTGAAAGTGCTGGGTTGACTCATGAGCAAAACCATCAGTGCTAGGGGCATAACTTTCTACTGCTGCTCCTGCTGAGATGCTACTGAACCCCGAGTCAACATAAAGGAGTTGCTAGGCAGAAGGCCAAGGAACAATGTCTCAGACCAGGCCATGTTTTGAACTGATGGAGCCATCCAGATAGACCTTCCTGGTAGGAGGAGTAAAAAAACAGAGGTCCCCATAGGATCCAAAAATGGTAGTCAAGAGGACAATAGTGGCCATTTTCCATGAGTCCATAGGGAAGGGGTCAACCTCAGAAGGGGAGATGGCCTACAATCAAGATATAATCAGAAGCTTGAGACTCAGACCCCTAGAATGGGCACATGGCTTCACGCTAGAGGCAACAGCTGTAGCTAAGTAGGTCTCGATGTATACTAAAGGCACCCACAGCCAGCACTCAGAGGAGTGAGACATGCATGCTTCATGACCTAGCAGCAGCTAGTGATAATGGAATTTCCAAAATGCTAACACACTTGACTGGTGTTGAAGGCTGTAGATTTGGGCAGAAAAAGTCTATAGTGCAGAACAGTGGTTCTCAATGCGACTAATCAAAATCCACTTTTTTTCTTTAAATTTGTGGCTCTAGTGGCATTTAATGGTTAAGAAAGCAAAGCCTCGAAATACACCTTACAATGATGAACTGTCACATACAATTTTCAGATGTCCCATGTATGTGTCTTCATGCATCTGAAACCTATTGTTAGAGCCTAAATCTGTTTTACACATAAACACAAGCATTATTTGCATGTTTTGACATCCTCTGACTTCTCCAAAAATGCAACTACCATGTTGTCAGGGCAGATCTTATGGCATTTTATATTTACGTATTTATTTTTTTAGATTTTACGGCATTTTAGTCAGAGCTTTATCAGAGTTGCCCATCATTTTAGAAGATCACCTCACAGAAGGCAAGGTCACTCATGGTATTTGCCTCACTGCCACATCACCCTCCTATATCAGCCTTCATTTGTGGTGGTCACACTCTCACAGAACCTGATGTATACATCAGGCTGTTTATTATGTCTTCTAGGGTCATAATGTCCAAACACTTACATTTCAAAATGTACATTATTTTATTTAAAATTATTTTCCTTTTATTTTTTTCTTTACTTTAGTAAAGACAATATAATGATTTTTTTTAAAAGAAAGTATTTATGGATTTTCACAGTAGGAACTCTGATCTGAAGGGCTGGGTATGAGGCCTCTGTGTATGGCCCCCTATGAGCAAGTGAAACTAGTCTAAGCAGAAAGGAAAAAAAGAATCCATTGCCGGGGACTGGAGACAGATGGCTGAGCATAAGGACTCTGAGACCACCTCCTCTCACAAACACACCAAAATCACAACTAACTGCTGAACAACCATTGATAAAAGACTGGAATCTACCTAACAAAGATATTCTACATCCAAAGATGTAAAGAAGAAACCACAAGATAGTAGGAGGGGCATATTTGTGATATAATCAAATCCCATACACCCTAGGTGGTGATCCACAAACCGGAGAACAATTATATTGGAGAAGTTCTCCCACAGGAGTGAGAGTTCTGAGTCCCAGGTCAGGCTCCCCAGCCTACGGTCGCCATTGGTAGGAGGAGCCCCCAGAGTATCTGGTTCTGAAGGCCAGCAGGGCTTGATTGCAAGAGCTCCACAGGACTGGGGGAAACAGAGACTCCACTCTTGGAGGGCACATAGGAGGTCTCTCCTGTACTGGGACCCAGGCCAAAAGCAGAGACTTCACAGGAACCTGGGGCTAATCTACCTGCTGGTCTTGGAGGGCCTCCTAGGGAGGTGGAAGGAGGATGGCAGTGGCTCTCTCTGGGGTCATAAAAGCTGGTGGCGGACATACTGGGGACTGTTCATCTATGGGAACTCTTGCTGGAGGCACATAGCAAGACGCTTGCTTGGGTCATAAGCACCAAGACCTGGCCTCACCCAACAGCCTGTAGGCTCCAGGGCTGGATGCCTCAGGCCAAACCACCAATGTTTCAAAACACAGGACCACCCATCAGCAGACAGGCTGCCTAAAGAGTTCCTGAGCCCACAGCCACCTCTAGACACACCCCGTGACACACACCTGCCCACCAGAGGGCCAAGACCCAGCTCTACGCACCAGTGGGCAGGCGCTGGCCCCTCCCACCAGGAATCCTGCACAAGCCTCTAGACAAACATCAGCCACCAGGGGGCAGCCACCAGAAACAAGAAAACTATCATCCCGCAGCCTGTGGAACTGAGTCTGCAAACAGAGGTCAGAAACTACCCCAGAACTAGCTGGTCCCTGGCCCTTGGGTGACAAGAGGGGAGTGTACTGCTGGGACACACAGGACATCCCCTACAGAGGGACATTTCTCCAAGGTCAAGAAACGTAACTAACCTACCACATACATAAAAATACAAATAGAAATTTAAACAAAATGAGACGGCAAAGGAATATATTCCAGATGAAGGAACAAGATAAAAGCCCAGAAGAACAGCTAAGTGATGTGGAGGTAGGCAATCTACCTGAGAAAGAGTTCAGAGTAATGATCGTAAAGATGATTCAAGAACTCGAGAAAAGAATGGATGCACAGAGTGAGAAGTTATAAGAAGTTTTTAACAAATAGTTAGAAAATATAAAGAACAACCAAACAGAGTTGAAGAATACAAAAACTGAAATGAAAAATACACTAGAAGGAATCAACAGCAAAATAAATGAGGCAGAAGAAATCTGGAACACAGAGTGGTGGAAATCACTGCCACAGAACAGAATAAAAAAAAAAAAAGAAATGAGGACAGTTTAAGAGACCTCTGGGACAACATTAAACACACCAATATTTGCATTATAGAGGTCCCAGAAGGAGAAGAGGGAGAGAAAGGGCTTGAGAAAATATATGAAGAGATAATAGCTGAAAACTTCCCTAACATGGGAAAGGAAACAGTCACCCAAGTCCAGGAAGCACAGAGAGTCCCATACAGGAGAAAACCAAGGAGAAACATGCCGAGACACATAGTAATCAAACTGATTAACAATTAAAGACCAAGAGAAAATATTAAAAGCAACAACAGAAAAGCAACAAATAACATACAAGGAAATCCCTATAAGACTGTAGCTGATTTTTCAGCAGAAACTCTGCAGGCCAGAAGGGAGTGGCAAAATATATTTAAAGTGATGAAAGGGAAAAACCTACAACCAGGAATACTCTACCCAGCAAGGCTCTCATTCAGATTTAATGGATAAATCAAAAGCTTTACAGACAAGAAAAAGCTAAAATTCAGCACCACCAAACCAGTTTTACAACAAATGCTAAAGGAACTTCTCTAAGCAGAAGACAAAAGGTCACAACTAGAAACAAGAAAATTACAAAATGGGAAAGCTCACTGGTAAAGGCAAACATACAGTAAAGGAAGGAGACCTTCTACGCACAAATATGGTATCAAAACTAGTAATTGTGATAGGAGGAGAGTACAAATGCAGGATATTTAAAATGTACTTAAAATTAAGACACCAGAAACCTAAAACAATCATGTATACATATAGACTGCTATACCAATACCGCATGGTAACTGCAAAACAAAAATCTATAATAGATATACACACAGAAAAGAAAAAGGTATCAAAATACAACACTAATGGTAGTAATCAAATCACAAGAGAAGAAAAGAAGAAAGGGGGAAATAAAAAAGACCTACAAAAGCAAGTCCAAAACAATTAACTAAATGGCAAAAAGAACATACATATCGATAATTACCTTAAATGTAAATGGATTAAATGCTCCAACCAAAAGACACAGACTAGCTGAATGGATACAAAAACAAGATCCATATATATGCTGTCTATAAGAGACCCACTTCAGATCTACAGACACATACAGGCTGAAAGTGAGGGGATAGAAAAAGATATTCCATGCAAATGGAAATCAAAAGAAAGCTGGAGCAGCAATATTTATATCAGACAAAACAGACTTTAAAACAGAGAAAGTATTTATGAATTTCACTTCAGGACAGCCAAGGCGGCATTATAAAATATCTGTTCTAAGAACCTGGTGTCTGAAAGTACCGTATTATTTACCACATCCTTAAAACAATCTGCGCTCAGGTCACACTTTCAAAGTTCCCCCACCCCTTAAAATCCCTTCCATGTCCTCCTGCTGTGGCTCAGATACAAACAAACCCCAGGGTCGACCTCTGCAGCCCCACCTTGTACCCCACAGCCTTCACTGCTTCATTCAGCCCCTTATATTCATCATGTTCCCTTCCACTACATGTTGCCTGTTTCCTGTATCCCCTTCCCTCTGCTCTTCACCTACTAAACCCTTAATCCCTCTTTAGGTATTAGCTCCAACCAAGAGCACTTCATGTCCATTTGCCATGATGTTACTGGCCCACCCTTCTCCCAGGTATGGTCCCCTTGTCTGAGTGAGCACTGATTGATGACAGTCTGCCCCCTGGAAAATATGCTCCACAGGGCAGGGCCTGGGTCGGTTTGAGCACCACTATATGTTCAGTACAGAACAGGTAGGGCCTGGTACAGACAGGCATTCCATCTGGTGAATGATGGAGTGGAAGAACAGAGAGAAAAACACCATTACAGGCCCCTAGTTTCCATTCCAAGAATGAGTGTTTTACAGCAATGACTTCCTTACAGGGTTCTGAAAGGTGCACATTCACCTTGGTACAATGACTCTCTTGTTTAGATGAGACTCTTCCATACCTCACTCCCCCTCAAAGTTTTATATTACATTATTAAGAACCTTTTATATGAGAAAGGACTTATATTAGGTAAAAATTTTCAAAGCTTATATGAGTCTTCTTTCTCAACAAACAATGGTCTTACTTTTATACTAGTTAACATCTATCTGCTCCAGGTAGTATATCTACTGACAATAATAGATAATTAACATTTACAAATGTTTTCTCCTTCTTTCTTTTGGTGTAAATCTAAAGAATAAAACCTCTTATTTCTAAATTTTCATGTCAAATCTTTAAGATTACAGGCAAATGCAAAAAGATGCTATTAGAAATACTAGTGAATACTTGGAGTTTGAAAATTAGTGCACATGAACCACTATTGGGAGCTAATGTAGCATAGCAGTTAGGAATCCTGAATCTTAAGAGCAAAACTTCTGGGGTTCGTACTGGTGCCCACCACTTACTGGCTTTATAACCTTAGGAAAGTTACTTAATCTCTCTTTACCTTAGTTTTCTCATCTACAAAACAGGGAGGCTGTTGAAGGGATTAAATGAGATAAGACATTATCTCAAAGTATGTGGCACTTTGAATGCGGTCAATAAATGTGCATTATAAACAATATTACTACTGCTCTTCATCCACATGTAAAATACAAAGGAGATCTAACTGGAAGCCAGTGTGGCTGTTTCGCTTTCATAGAGGAGCAGCAAGATGTTCAGTGAAGTACCTTCATTTGCCAAATGGGAAGTTTCAGGCAAATTCCTTATGGGTCTCATCTCATCTATGACATGGAGATAATTATATCTGCCCTGTCATATCACGAGGTTGTTGTGAGAATTAAGTTAGATAACATATGGATTTACTTCTAAATCTACTAAACAGAATCAAATCTGAAGTATTAATACAGTTTTATTTTCCTTAGAAATTCACTATTCCTCGAATAACTGACATGTATAATAAGCAGATAACATATAAATGGCAGATCATTTTTTTCTTAAAAACTATGGCAATATAAACAATAAAAGGCATCTATTTTAACTTCATGATATTTATTTGAATAAGACTTTCCCAATCATGAACACAGTCAAATGTTCTTTTCAGACAATCAAAATATACTCTCTAGAACAAGTCAACTAAGATTATACTTAGCTGTAAACTGAAGTACATCTCCCAACAAGAAAACAAATCCACACAATGCAATCTGGTACTAAGCAATATAAAAATACAGTTAACAAAAGATCATTTTAAAAATCTTTAAACAATGTAACATTAAGCATTTTTGAATCATTTGATTTGCTTCCTTTTTAAGCAATAGGCAAATGTTAATTCTGCTAAAGCATTCTTTATTACACAAATCAAGAGAGAAAAGGCCAAACCTAACACACACACACACACACACACACACACACACCCTTGCACTGTTAGTCTCTAATCAATTCCAGCTCAGTTAACCTCTGTGAAACTAGTACAGGAAAAATAAACTGAGCTGCTACTGTGGCTAAGACCACACAACTTTTTAATGGAACTGATCCAAGATCTGAAGTTCCATTTGAAAGTCACTAACAAAACCCTTGGAAATGTTAAGGAAAAAAAAAAGCCAAAGACTGAAGTCCTGGCAAGCTCTGAAGCTTATGCTTATCCACACTCATGAAAAGTAATCACAGGTCCAGTTCAGTTCTCTCCTTCCCTCTGCATTTTCTTCAAAGCGACCCACTAACAAAACTGCTAATTTTTTTTTCAGTGAAAAAAAGGAAAAGGATGAAGGAATGCAGACAGATTCTGCATAAACGAAATGTGGAAAAACCCCATTTATGCCACCACATAACAAAAACTACAATAGTTCTTAACTAATCCACAACGAAATCTGTTGGTTTAGCACCTAGTGATTTAAATTTCTTTATGCGTAAGAAACACCACACTCTCATACTAACCAAGACACAGAAGGCCACCTACTTAGACAGTAGTAGATCCATTTTTAAGTGATAGGTAATAGCTGGTTTAAAAGGTTTCCAAGTTTAAAAAGATTTCCAGAACTGAAGTCCAAAGTCCTTTAATATACTCCAAACCTCAGATTAGGATATTGCATTACTTTCTATAATAAGGTACACACCTACATTTTGCTTATTTAAAGAAAGCATTTACAGCTGTACCCATGTAATACAGAAGGCCGATAGTTCTTGACTACTATAATCTCGGAAGAAAACTGAAAATATCAGTTAGGTATGTATTTGGTAGAACTCAACAAATAGCGTAATTATCATGCAAATCACCTGCAATGCCAAATATATAGAATTGCTGCATTAAGCTCAGAAGAGGAAAACCTCCTCCCCATCCATGTGACTAGAGACTAAATGGAAGACTTCAGAGGTGCTGCTGGCTGCGAGGAGGGCTGGGGAAACTTGCCCAGCAGAGGTGGAAAGGACAGGGTGTAAAGGAAGAAATTCTACTCTCAAGAAAAAGCCAGCCCTCTTAGCACGAGTCAGAAGTTGCGCAACTTCCTACATAGATCAGTGAATCAACCGAGCCCTAAGTTGCCAAGGAATACTCTCTGTTTCTGGAGACACACAGAAGATAAGCAATCACCTGTTCCAAAGGTTTAAGAAAGGAACTGGATCAGATCTTACATGACTCCATTTCCAATACAGAAATTTACTCCATAGGGCAGTTAGCCCCTTCTAAGTCAGAAGTAACCACATTCTAAAAGATTAGTTACAAAGCAAGATAAACTAAAAATGGAAGATTTAAGGTAAGACAGAGACAAATGAAAATGACAATTCAAAACCTATGTGATGCAGCAAAAGCAGTTCTAAGAGGGAAGTTTATCCCTATACAAGCTCACCTCAGGAAACAAGAAAAATCTCAATCTAACCTTACACCTAAAGGAACTAGAGTTGCCATACTGAGTAAAGTAAGTCAGACAGAGAAAGACAAATATCATATGCTTTCAGCTTTTCACCATTAAGAATGTTTGCTGTGGATGTGTCATATACGCTCTTACTATGTTGAGGTAGGTTCCCTCTATACCCACTTTCTGGAGAGTAAATATATGATATCACTTATATGTGGAATCTAAAAAAAGAGTACAAATGAACTTATTTACGAAACAGAAGTAGAGTCACAGATGTAGAAAACAAACTTATGGTTACCAGGGGGTAAAATGGGGGAGGGATAAATTGGGAGATTGGGATTGACATATACACACTATTATATATGAAACAGATAACTAATAAGGACCTACTATATAGCACATGGAACTCTACTCAATACTCTGTAGTGGCCTATATGGGAAAAGGATCTAAAAAAAGAGTGGATACATGTATAACTGATTCACTTTGCTGTACACCTGAAACTAATACAACATTGTAAATCAACTATACTCCAATATAAATTTTTAAAAATTATAGAAAAAAATAAAGGAACTAGAGAAAGAAGCATAAGCAAAACCCAAAGTTAGTAAAAGGAAAGAAATCATAAAGATCAGAGCAGAAATAAATGACACAGAGACTGAGAAAACAATAGAAAAGATCAGTGAAACTAAAAGTTGGCTCTTTGAAAAGATAAACAAAATTGATAGCCAGACTCATCAAGAAAAAGAGAGAGAGGGCCCAAACCAATAAAATCAGAAATGAAAAAGGAGAACTTACAACCAACACCACAGAAATACAAAGGATCATAAGAGACTATTATGAGCAACTATATGCCAATAAAATGGACAACCTAGAAGAAACAGAAAAATTCTTAGAAAGGTACAATCTCCCAAGACTGTACCAGGAAGAAATAGAAAATATGAACAGACCAATTACCAGTAATGAAATTGAATCAGTAATTTAAAAATTCCCAACAAACAAAAGTCCAGGACCAGATGGCTTCACAGGTGAATTCTACCAAACATTTAGAGAAGACAATCAAAATACACCTATCCTTCTTAAACTATTTCCAAATAACTTCAGAGGAAGTAACATTTCCGAACTCATTCTATGAGACCACCATTACCCTGATACCAAAACCAGATAAAGATATCACAAAAAAAGAAAATTACAGGCCAATATCACTGATGAAAATAATGAAAATGATGAAAATAAAAATCCTCAACAAAATATTAGCAAACCAAATCCAACAATACATTAAAAGGATCATACACCATGATCAAGTGGGATTTATTCCAGGGATGCAAGGATTTTTCAATATCCACAAATCAACCAATGTGATATATACCACATTAACAAACTGAAGAATAAAACCCATATGATCATCTTAATAGATGCATAAAAAGCTTGTGATAAATTTCAACATCCATTTATGATATAAATTCTCCAGACAGTGGGCATAGAGGGAACATACGTCAAAATAATAAAGGCCATACATGACAAACCCACAGCTAACATCATACTCAACAGTGAAAAGCTGAAAGCATTTCCTCTGAGATCAGCAACAAGACAAGAATGCCCATTCTTGTCACTTTTATAAACATAGTTTTGGAAGTCCTAGCCTCAACAACCAGAGAAGAAAAAGAAATAAAAAAATCCCAAATTGGAAAGGAAGAGGTAAAAGTGTCACTGACTGCAGATACATAGAAAATCCTAAAGATGCTGCCAGAAAACTATTAGAGCTCATAAATGAATCTGGTAAAGTTGCAGGATACAAAGTAATATACAGAAATCTGTTGCATCTCTATACATTAACAATGAACTATCAGAAAACTTAAGGAAACAATCCCATTTACCAGTGCATCAAAAAGAGTATAATACTGGAAATAAACCTACCTAAAGAGACGAAAGACCTGTACTGGGAAAACCATAAGACACTGATGAAAGAAACTGAAGATGACATAAACAGATGGAAAGATAGACTGTGTTCTTGGATTGGAAGAATCAGTGTTATTAAAATGACCATACTATCCAAGGCAATCTACAGATTCACTTCAATCCCTAACAAAATACCAATGGCATTTTTCACAGAACTAGAACAAATCATTTTAAAATTTCTATGGAAACACAAAAGACCCTGAATAGCCAAAACAATCTTGAGAAAGAAAAACAGAGCTGGAAGAATCAGGCTCCCTGACTTTAGACTATACTACAAAGCTACAGTAATCAAAACGTAATGGTATTAGCACAAAAACAGATACACAGATCAATGCAACAGGATAGAGAGCACATATACTTATGGTCATTTAATCTACAACAAAGGGGGCAAGAATATACAATGGAGAAAAGACTCGTCAATAAAAAAAGTCTCTTTGATTAGTGGTGCTTGGAAAACTGGACAGCTACATGTAAAAGAATGAAATTAGAACATTCTTTAATACCATAAACAAAAATAAACTCAAAATGAATTAAAGACCTAAAGGTGAGACCAGATACTATAAAATTCCTAGAGGAAAGCACAGGCAGAACACTCTTTGACATAAACTGCAGCAATATTTTTTGGATCTGTCTCCTAAAGGAAATAAAAGCAAAAATAAATGGGACCTAATTAAACTTAAAAGCTTTTGCAAAGCAAAGGAAACCATCGACAAAATGAAAAGACAACCTACTGAATGGGAGAAAATATTTGGAAATGATATGATCAATAAGAGATTAAAATTCAACATATCTAAACAGCTCATAAAACTCAACATCAAAAAAACAAACAACCTGATTAAAAAATGGGCAGAAGAACTGAACAGACATTTTTCCAAAGAGGAAATGGCCAATAGGCACATGAAAAGATGCTCAACATCACTAGTCATCAGGAAAATTCAAATCAAAACCACAGTGAGATACCACCTCATACCTGTCAGAATGGTCAACATCAAAAAGAACACAAATAACAAATGTTGGCAAGGATATGGAGGAAAGGGAACCCTCATACAATGTTGGTGGGAATGTGAACTGTTGCAGCCACTGTGGAAAACAGTATGGAGGTTTCTCAGAAAACCAAAAATAGAACTACCATATGACCCAGCAATTCCACTCCTGGGTATATATTGGAAAAAAACAAATACTAACTCGAAAAGTTACATGTACTCCAATGTTTACAGCAGCACTACTTACAACTGCCAAGATACAGAAGCAACCTAAGTGTCCATCAAAGAGGAATGGATAAAAAAAGATGTGGATAGGGAGGGTGGGAGGGAGGGAGAGGCAAGAGGAAAGAGATATGGGAACATATGTATATGTATAACTGATTCATTTTGTTGTAAAGCACAAGCTAGCACACCATTGTAAAGCAATTATACTCCAATAAAGATGTTAAAAAAAAAAAAAAGATGTGGTATATACATGTAATGGAATACTACTCAGCCATAAAAAAGAACAAAATTTTGTCATTTGCAGCAACATGGACGGACTTGGAGGGCATTATGCTAAGTGAAATAAGTCAGACAAAGAAAGACAAATATTGTATGATATCACTTATATGTGGAATCTAAAAAAATAAAACAAACTAGTGAATATAATGAAAAAGAAGCAGATTCACAGATATAGAGAACAAACTAGTGGTTACCAGTGGGGAGATGGAATGGGGGAGGGGCAACATAGGGGTAGGGGAGTAAGAGGTACAAACACGTAAAAAATAAGCTACAAGGATGTACTGTATAAGATGGGAAATATAGCCAATATTTTATAGTAACTATAAATGGAGTATAACTTTTAAAAATTGTGAATCACTATATTTTTACACCTGTAACATATAATTTTGTATGCAACTATACTTCAATTAAAAAGAAAAAGATTTAAGGTAAGAATAAAGGCAAAAGTAATGGTTATTTTGCCAGTTACTTTCTTTTTCTTCTTCATCCCCAAACTAGAAATCAATTGAAAAATAAAAAACACTAGGTAACTGATACAAATGTGGTTAGAAACATCCCAAGTACACATAAGAATAAGGTATTCTATGCTTATTAAAATTGCTGTGGATTCTATGATTGCCATGGAGTCATATATGGAATATGGCAATCTATAGTGTTTGTTAAAAGCCATATATTAAGATGCAGATAGGAGCATATTATGTCAAACTACAAAGAATATCAGTTATATAAGTAAAAGGGATCATAACTCTATAATCTATGTCTCCTTCTTAAATTTACAAGAGGACATTGGCAGCTTGCTTGATATTTCATTTATAAAAAGACACATCATGAAAACATCCTGAAAATGTAAAGGAGACATTTCATTAAAACCTCATGCCTGTGGGCTAATTTTATACATTTTATAGGCTCACTTGGATCAGACTCTCAGAGAAGCCAATGGAAGACTGATTTGAGAACCACAGCAACAGTCTTACTATTTAACGTAACAGTTCTTAAATTTTCTGGTCTTAGGACCCCAAAGAAAAATTTTTATATAGATTTTATATATCAATATATATATTGATATATATATATATAGTTATATAATATATATATATAGATATATAATATATATTCACTATATTAGTAATTAAATCTCAGAAAATTTTACAATATTATATACTAATTCATTAGAGATAATAAACCCTTTACATGTTAACAGAAATATTATTTATGAAGAAAACTATATTTTCCAAAATGAACAAATTTTGAGTTACAGTGGCATGGTTTTACATTTTTTTGGCAAATCTCTTTAATGTCTGGCTTAATAGAAGACAACTGTGTTCTCATGTCTGCTGCTGCATTCAATCTGTTGCAATATGTTGCTTTGGTTCAATTTATAAAGGAAATCCATCATCACAAAGATACATAGCTGGAAAAGGAAGGACATGGCAGGCTTCCTGGAAGTGTCTCAGAGACCCCAGTGTCCTTGAACCACACTTGAGAGCTGCTAGTCAATGACACAAAACATAATGATGAATATATTTACACTTTGGGTGAAGTGAGGGGAATACAGGACTGTAAATTCCACCAGGAGCATATAAACACCACATTGGTATATGTTAGTGTGTTCTTTATAGACCAAAAGCCAGGAAAGGAAATTAATTTCAAGAACAGTAATCTAAGTTCATGTAATATATTTGTGCTTTAATTTCATTCAAGAAACAAAAAACATAACGTACAGAGCATTATCTTCCAGTTTTGTTACTTTTCTCACTTGTATTGCTATGTATCTTTTTTTATGAAAGAAATTCAAGGGGATACATCTATATAAACCCATGAATCTCCATCATGAGGACATCGGCATAATTACATATGGTAACCGGGGAAATGTTCTGCAAACAGGTCTGTGATAGAAACCTGCTGCACCTCCACTGGGTCTCGTGCAGTGAGGAACCACACATGAGCCTGAAATGAGACATTTAAGACTCTAAGGCACATTTTCTGTGAAGGAGAGTTTACCCTGATGTCTTAGGCAAATTCTGGGAACCATCAGGAAGCTCAGGAAAAGGGAGATGGAACACTCAGTCATAAGTGTATATTAACCAGTACTATTAAAATTAAAAATGTCAACATCCCTGCTTTTGATATTGTTACTAAACTCCAAATGGTAATTTCTAAAACCAAAACCAACCTGCCTTACCCCTACTCCATTTAAAATTAAATGTAATCCTTCAATTTATAGATGAAAGACAATTCCAAAAGAAAGTTAATTTCAGCATCCTTAACTTATCCCAGTTGCACCCAGACTCTCAAGTTCCAATCCCCTCTGCCAGAGGGTCCCACATCAAACACCCGATGGCTCCCCATAAACAGACTGTAATGTACCATAGAACAAAGGGTGCCCAAAATAGCTTCAAAATACCAAAGGGGATTAGCCAGCAATTTTTTTTCTTAAATTAAGCCGTTGTGATCTAAAGCTTGGCAAGTAGCATTAGAACAGAGAATTAGATTAGCTTTATCATAAACGAAAATGACTAAAGTATTTTTTAAATGCTTTCATGAATAACAATAAAATTCTCCAAAGATCTATGTAGAGTACTGGATTTTTTACAGGTATGTCTTTAAAAGGAACTTATTTCTTCCAAAATATATAATCACTCTACTTTCTCTTTAAGCTGGTTTTGACAATGTCGTTATACATTATAATTGTAGGCAACTTATTTATAATCAGTTTACGGGAAAGGAGTACAATATATGTGACTTTATTAGGGACTATATATTATATAAAAGTTTGCAAATTATTTTCTTTTTTACATACCTTCTTTATGTTATTTATGTATGCTAACATAAAATATCAACTAAAATGTCATGTTTTATTTAAAAACTTGACAACTGGAAACAGTCTGTTTATAATTTTATATATGTTCTTATATATAGGAACAGCCTGTCTATAATTTTAAGCAATAAGACAGAGGAGTGAGAGGAGGTAAGGGTACACATTTGTAACATTAACTGTTCTTTTATTAACATATTTACATTTTTCCAAGTGTTTCTTTTAAAAATCCCTCTTTCAGAGAGAAAACGTTAAAGCTTCAGATAATACATTACCATTTGTACACATTTATCATTTAAAATAATTCCTCCCTAGAGAAATGGACCAAGAACTGTAATAAATTCCATTAATTCTCATGAATGGACAAAAACCAGTGACTTTGCATTTCCATCACTTGCTTTTTTCTTTGATATTCATAAACATTAAGGACTAGGACAATACAAGTTTATAAAAAGGGAAAATAGATTACTAAGGAACAAAATAGGGTAGCAAGGACAACATTTTTGAATGGGGAAGAAAAATCTGCAAATGATTCAAATTTTCTTTTAGTCAAACAAACATCAAAGGAAACAAGGGACAGAAGTTAGATGTTTTAAAAAATGAAATAAGATAATAAGTTGATTAAATGCAATTTTCCAGAGCTTACTGCAAGAAGTTGCTAACTTGTAATGATCACAACATCCTACTGGTTATTTTCAGCTTTTGTGCTGAAATGGAACTTCAAAGTGTTAAACATACTTTATTTTGTTGCCAAAAAAAAAAAAAAAAGCTGAACAAAGAAAGCAAAAGCATATGCAATAAGGTTTCATCTGATAAAAGCAAATAATCTAAGCAACAAAAATTTAAAGGAGGAGGTTAGAGGAGGAGAGAAAGTGGAAAAGCAACCTAAAAGAAATGGAAATCCTGAAAAGCTTGTGAAGTGCTGTTTACTTGTGCTCTGCTTCACAATCCCTCTTGCGAGGGGGCTGGACTGCCTGAAACGTCTGCGGACTGTGACCACCCACACTATGGGAAGCACTGTGATTAAAGAGAGTGCTGTACTCCAGTATCTGCCAGCACAGTCTATGCCATGTTGTAATTATTAAATTTGCAGTCTTTTTGTAATCTGTTGCATGTGTCATGGCAAGTTCCCTACACTGTGTAACAAGAAAACCACTGAACATGAATAGTAAGTTATTTTTAACGTGCATAAATGCCTAGAAAACTGAATTCTTTTAATATTACACTTTCAACTTTCACAAAAATGGTTTAACTTACCATACATCTAACACTACAATGAAAACAGATATGCCAGTCCAAATTCCCTTCAATCCTCTTAAAGAAGACATATAGCCCAAGTTAAACCCCTTAATAAGTAGCTAAGAGGTAGGTTAAACATATACCAAGAAACAATTCACTCGTTATCTCTCCAGCGATTAAATACATGGGCGAATACCAAGGAATACAGCAGTTGTAAAATTCTGCAGGTCTGTTTACCCCCCCAAACTTTTGTTTTCTATAAAAATTTGCTTTCCATTGTAAATTTTTTCCCCAACAGTAATGTGGCTTTAAAGACATACATTTCAAGAAGCATTATCCCAGGTAGTGTGAAAACGTTAGTCAGAACACCCAGAATAAGCATTCAGAAAAGGATGTGAACTAAATGAATGGGAATGCTACCAAATCCTGTCATCTTCCCCCAACCCTACCCTCCCACCCCACTGGAGAAGCTGTCGCCCCAGCATAGCAGGCCTTCTCTGCAGGAGCCAGGATAATATGAAGTTGGGGTTTTTTTTTTTTTTAAGTCTTTTTAGAAAAGAACAAGTCAGCTCAACCAGAAACAGGCAGGCGGGTCTGGCCCAAAGGCAAGTAAGGAAGACCTCCAAACCTCCACCTAAACCTGTCTACTTCAGAGCCCCTGCCTTGGGAGGGGTGCATGAGTGAGCTCGCACAGACAGCTGGCCATGGCTTTTATCACTAAATAGGAGGGAAACCGAAAGAATAAAAGAAAACAAAATAACCATAAGAATTTTTTACAAGATCCTTTATAGGAGCATAAAATCAAAACAACCAAAAAATCATGACCCATCTCTGTAATGCTCCTGCCAAAATGAGCCTTTCATCTGGAGGACAGATGACAGCCTCGTTTTCCTCTTCCCAATGATCAAAGTCCTTAAAGATTATTTGCATAGGTTAAGCAAGGAATGAGGATCCTTCATTCCCAAACATACCTCAGAAAGCCATAAAATCCCCAAAACCACAAGACCAAGACTGAGAAAACCAACTCTGAACTGTGCTGGCCTCCAGGAGACAACAATTCCCATCTCTCCCCTGGATGTATGCTCCCGTGAATTGCAGATGGCTCCACTACTCAGTGATGGGGCAGAGAGAAGAAGGAAGTCTCTCTCTCACAACCTTCCCACGACCCACTCCAACCTAACTCATTATGTATATACTTTACATGTGGCAAAATGCTACATAGACAAAAAATGACACAAAGCTGTGTGAGCCATGAATTGACCTTACAATCATAAAGCAGTTTATGTTTAGAGGTTTAATTTAACTTAAATTTTACTTCGTTCCAAGGAAGGGGAAAACAAAAAAATAGATATATTTAAAGTTTGTAAAGTTATGTATTTGAGTTAAAGGCCTCAGATTGTTTGAGAGTTCCTTTTTGATGTTTATTTTAAAATGTTACTAATACAGATTAGACTTTGCTTATGAGTATGACACGAATGGCTCTGACTGCAATATTTTGGTCTGGCTCTTAATCTCCATCTTCTAATAAACTTTTTAGGGAGGAGGCAAAGGACTGGAAAGTAGTAAACTCTTTAAATGACTTCTGCTAATCCACAAGCCTTTTAAGAGAAAAGTCACCCATATATATCCTTTACTACTTTACTGCTGTTTTATATGAAGGCCATTTTCTTTTCTTTTTATAAATCTAATACAATTTCAAGTTTAAGGAGTTTTCAATAGAGTCAGAGGTCTTGGGCCCATAAAGTTATTTGTCCCTGACCTAGCTAGGAAATGGGGATTAGAGTATGTGTAATACACATTTAAAATATCTCATTTACACACATTATACAGAATACACTAAAATTCATACAAATCTCCTGAATTTTAAAGTGCCTGATTTATGGACACACAGATACAAGCTTAAAGTGGATTATGAGCCTTTAAGGGTCTTCTTGTATTATATACTGACTTCAGTATAAATTGTAACAAAAATAACACTTGCAACATTTGCAAACTGTTTATTCTTCTAAAGTCTTCCAAAAAACCCCCACAACTGTTTGTCTAAATCTGGAGGTGGGTGGTGGCATTATTATTGTTATTATTATTCGTATTAATTTCATACATAAGAAAGCTGCTCAAGTTGCCCATGTGACTGGTCTATGGACATCAAATTTGTGGTAGGTGTGCATGTGTGCACATAAACATGTCCTGTTCCCTGGAAATTGTAAATATGTTACTTTATATAGCAAAAGGGAATTAAGGTTACAGATGGAATTTAAATTGCTAATCAGCTGACATTTAAAATAGGGAGGTTATCCTGGATTATCTACATGGGCTCAGTTTAACCGTAAGGGTCCATAAAGGTAGAAACAGGAGGCAGGAAAGGAAGAACCAGAGAGATGGCAGTCTGAGAAGGACTTGTTGGTTCTGAAGATGGAGGAAGGGGCCACAAGCCAAGGAATGTGGGGTGGCCTCTAGAAGCTGGAAAAGGCAAGGAAATGGATCCTCCCCTAGAGTCTCTAAAAGCAACGCAGCTCTGTTGACACCTGATTTTAGCCCAGTGAGACCCATTTGGACTTCTGACTTCCAGAGCAGCAAGGTAAAAATGTATTGTTTAAGCCACTAAATCTGTGGTAATTTATTAAAGAAGCACTAGGAAACTAATACACATCTCATCAGTAGCAGGGCCAAGATTCAAACAAAGAGCTTCAGACTTCATCTCATTTGCCATGTCCCTTATTTTCCACTGTCCTTTAACAGATAAGGCATAATCCTTTACCTCCAAATGTCACTGCATTTAAATTACTTAAATATGCATAAAAGACCTTAACAGGATCATACCTAACCTATATGAAACTTAGCCAACTAACAACATCCACCAACACAGCTCAAAACTGGGTGTAATCAAGAGATATCAAGTTCAAATCTCAGGATATTCCTAAGGGAGCCTCTTGTATCAGTATTCAGTGTCATTACATATAATCCCAAACCATTTAGTTCTTATTTATGTTGAAAGCAGATCTAAAGCAGTATATGGGAAACAGAACAGTACGGTTTATAGGCAAGCATACTGACATTACTAATAGTAGCTAATGGGATATTAAAACTTAAAAAAAAATACCCATGGATGAAATGAAATGAAATAAAATAAAATGTCTTATCTATTGTGAGAAGTCCCCATTTCAGTAAATGGCACCTCCATTTAAAACCCTGGGAGTCATCCTTGTTGTAGCCTTTTCTTTTCCATTTAGAGAAGACCCTTTAACACTTCTTGTAAAGTCAGTTTAGTACTGATAAACTGTTAGTTTTTGCCGGTTTGAGAAGCTCTTTCTCTCTCCTTCAATTCTAAATGAAAACCTTACTGGGTAAAACATCCTAGGTTGTAGGTTTTTTCCTTTCAGCACTTGAAATATATGTCACTCCCTTCTGGCCTGCAAAGTTTCTTCTGAAAAATCAGCTAACAGCTTTATGGGGGTTCCCTTGTATGTGACTCTCCGTTTTTCTCTTGCTGCTTTTAAAATTATCTTTTTATCTTTAACTTTGCCATTTTAATTATGATATGTCTTGTTGTGGGTCTCTTTGGGTTCATCTAGTTTGGGACTCTCTGCGCTTCCTGTACCTGGATATCTGTCTCTTTCTTCAGGTTCAAGAAGTTTTCAGCCATAATTTCATCAAATATATTTTCTATCCTTTTCTCTCTTCTCCTTCTGGGACCCCTATAATGCAAATGTTAATATATTTGATGTTGTCCCAAAGGTCCCTTTAAATTATCCTCGGACTTCCCTGGTGGCGCAGTGGTTGAGAGTCCACCTGCTGATGCAGGGGACACGGGTTTGTGCCCTGGTCCGGGAAGATCCCGCATGCCGCGGAGCGGCTGGGCCCGTGAGCCATGGCCATGGGGCCCGCGCGTCCAGAGCCTGTGCTCTGCAATGGGAGAGGCCACAGCAGTGAGAGGCCCGTGTACCGCAAAAACCAAACCAAACCAAACCAAAACAAAAACAACAACAACAAAAAAAACTACTGCACAGATTGATGTCAAAGAGCATACTGCCTATGATTTTTCTAGGATTTTTATGGTTTCAGATCTTACATTTAAGTCTTTAATCCATTTTGAGTTTATTTTTATACATGCTGTCAGAAAGTAGTCCAGTTTGATTCTTTTGCATGTAGCTGTCCAGTTTTCCCAACATTTAGTGAAGAGGCTGACTTTTCCCCAGTGGATATTCTTCCCTCTTCTGTCATAGATTAACTGACCATATAAGTGTGGTTTCATTTCTGGGCTCTCTATTCTGTTCTATTGATCTATCTGTTTGTTTTAGTACAAGGACCATAATGTTTTGATTACTGTAGATTTGTAATATAATGTGAAATCAGGGAACATAATAACTCCAATTTTGTTCTTGCTTCCCAAGATGGTTTTGGCTACTCAGGGTCATTTGTGTTTCCATACATATATTAGGATTATTTTTTTAGGTTCTGTGAAAAGTTTAATGAGAATTTTTACAGGGATTGCATTAAGTCTGTAGATTGCCTTGGGTAATTTGACCATTTTAGCAATATTAACTGTTCCAATTTGTGTATACAACATATCTTTTCATCTCTTTGTATTGTCTTCAATTTCTTTCATGAATGTCTTCTGGTTTTCCATGTAGAAGTCTTTTACCTCCTTGGTTAAATGTATTCATATTTATTTTATTCTTCTTAAAACAATTATAAATGGGATAGTTTTTAAAATTTATTTTTCTGATAGTTTGTTACTAGTCCATGGAAACACAACAGATTTCTGTATATTGGTTTTGTATCCTGCAACTTTGCTGATTTCACTTATTAGTTCTAATCAATTTTTTGGTGGCATCTTTAGGATTTTCTACATATAGTATCATGTCATCAGCAAACACTGACCATTTTATTTTTTCCTTTCCTATTTGGATGCCTTCTCTTTTTCTTGTCTGATTGCTGTAGCTAAGACTTCCAATACTATGTTGAATAAAAGTGAAGAGAGTGGGCATCCATGTTTTGTTCCTGATCTCAGAGAAAGTTTTCAGCTTTTCAATGCTGAGTATAATGCTGGCTATGGTTTGTCATATACAGATTTTATTAGTTTGAGATATGTTCCCTCTATAATCACTTTGTTCAGAGTATCATAAATGGATGCTGTATTTTGTCAAAAGCTTTTTCTGCATCTATTGAGCTAACTATATGGTTTTTATTCTTCAATTTGTTAATGTGGTGTATCACATTTGATTCTTTGCAGATATTGAACCATCCTTGCATTCCCAGGATAAACTCCAGTTGATCATGGTGTACGATCCATTTAATGTTGAATTCGGTTTGCCACTTTTCTGTTGAGGATCTTTTCATCTATGTATATCAATGATACTGGTCTGTAATTTCCTTTTATTGTTGTGTTTTTGTCTGATTTTGGATTCACAGTGATGCTGGCCTTATAGAATAAACTCTGAAGCATTCCTTCCTGCAATTTTTTGAAATAGTTTGAGGGGAAAAAAAGGGTATTAATTCTTCTTTAAATGTTTGGTAGAATACACCTGTGAAGCCATCTGATCCAGGACTTATGTTTTTTGGGGAGTTTTTTGATTACTGAAACAATTTCATTACTGGTGATCAGTCTGTTCATACTTTCTATTTCCTCCTAATTCAATCTTGGGAGACTGTACATTTCTAGGAATTTATCCATTTCTTCTAGAATGCCCATTTTATTGGCATACAATTATTTGTCGTAATCTCTAATGATCCTTTGTATTCATGTGCTGTTAGTTGTAACTTATTTTTCATTTCTGATTTTCTTCATTTGGGCCCTCTCTTTTTTTCTTGATTAGTACCACTAAAGGTTTATCAATTTTATCTTTTCAAAGAAACAGCTCTTAGTTTCATTGATCTTTTCTACTTGTCGTTAGTCTCCATTTCATTTACTCTACTCTGATATTTATGATTTCTTTCCTTCTACTAACTTTGGTTTTTGTTTCTTCTTCTAGTTCCTTTAGGTATAAGGTTAGGTTGTTTATTTGAGATTTTTCTTGTTCCTGAAGTAGGCTTGTATCACTAAGAACCTCCCGTTTACAACTGCTTTTGCTGTGTCCCATAGGTTTCAGAGTGTCATGTTTTTGTTTTCATATTCGTGTTTCACTGTCTCTAGGTATTTTCTAATTTCCTCTTTGATTTCTTCAATGATCCATTGGTTATTTAGTAGTATATTGTTTAGCTTCCACATCTTTGTTTTTCTTTTTGCAGCTTTTTCTAGTCTCATACCACTGTGGTTGAAAAAGATACTTGATATGATTTCAATCTTAAGTTTATTGAGACTTGGTTTGTGGCCTAGCATGTGATCTATCCTGAAGAATGTTCCATATGCACTTGAGAAAAATGTATATTCTGCTGCTTTTGGATGGAACTTTTTATATGCATACATATATCCATCTGGTCTAATGTGTTAAGGCCAGTGTTTCCTTTTTTTCTACCTAGATGATCTCTCCATTAATGTTAGTGGGGTATAAAGTCCCCTATTATCATGTTACTGTCACTTCTCTCTCTTTATGTTTGTTTTATTTGATTTATGTATTTAGGTGCTCCTATGTTGAGCACATATATTTACAATTGTTATATATTCTTGTTGGATCAATCGCTTTATTATCATGTAATGTCCTTATTTGTCTCTTGTTACAGTCTTTGTTTTAAATTCCATTTTGTCTGATAAAAGTATTGCTACTCCAGCTTTCTTTTCCATTTCCATTTGCATAGACTACCTTTTCCATCACCCCTCACTTTCATTCTGTGTATGTCCAGATTTGAAGTGTCTCTTATAGACAGCATATATGGGTCTTGTTTTTGTATCCATTCAGCCACTCTTTGCTTTTTATCGGAGCATTTAATCATTCATGTTTAAGTAATTATTAATAAGTATGTACTTACGGCCATTTTGTTAACTGATTTCAGGTTGATTTTGTGTCTCTTTTTTATGCCTTTCTTCTTTTGCTCTTTTCCCTTGTGGTTTGGTGTCTATCTTTAGTGTTATGTTTGGATTCCTTTCTTTTTTGTGTGTGTATCTATTAAAGATTTTTTAGTTTGTTGTTACCATGAGGTTTATATATAGCAAACTCCATATGTATGTGTGTGTGTGTGTGTGTGTGTGTGTATGTATGTATGTATACATATATATATATACACGATTATTTTAAGTTGATGATCTCTTAAATTTGAACACATTCTAACAACCCTGCTTTTTACCCTTTCCCCCCATTTAATGTTTTGACATCATATTTTACACCTTTTTCTTCTGTGTATCCCTTAACTACTTATTCTAGATGTCAATAATTTTATTATTTTGTCTTTTAACCTTCCTAACTTTATAAATAGTTGATCTACTACCTTCACTATATATGAGCCTTTACCAATAGGATTTTTCCTTTCGTATGGAATATTTCACCCAATAATCCCAGAATACACATTTTTTTCAAATGCACATGGAATGTTCTCTGGAACAAACCATAACTTAGGGTGCAAAACAAGTCTTAATAAATTTAAAAAGCCTGAAATCACACAAAGTATTTTTTCCAAGCACAGTGGAATGACACTAAAAAACAATGATAAAATAAAATATGGAAAATCCACAAATATGTGGAAATTAAACAACACACTCTTAAACAACCAATAGTTCAGAGAAGAAATCTCAAGGGAAAGTAGGAAATATATAAAGACAAATGAAAATGAAAACAAAATATATGAAAACTTATGGGATGCAGGTAAGAGGAAAGACTGCTAAGAGGAAAATTTACAGTTGTAAATGTTTACATTAAGGAGAAAAACAACCTTAACAACCTAACTTTAAATCTTAAGAAACTAGAACAAAAAAAGAAAACTACATCAGTTACCAGAAAGAGGGAAATAACAAACACTAAAATAGAGAGAAACAAAATAGAGAATACAAAAACTAGACAAAAATCAACAAAACCTGGAGTTAGTTCTTTGTAAAGAACAAAGAATAAAAATTGACAAACTTTAACCTTGACTGAATTCGAAAAAAAGAGAAAATTGAGGAGGAGACATTTTACAGAAATAAAAAGGATTGTAAGAGAGTACTCAGAACAACTGTATACCAACACATTGGATTATCTAGATGAAATGGACAAATTCCTAGAAAAAAATAAACTACCAAGACTGAATCATGAAGAAATAAAAAATCTAAACAGACTTATAACAAGTAGGGAGACTGAGTAATCAAAAAACTCCCAACAGTTTTTGGTCCTCCAAAAGCCCAGGACCAGATGGCTTCAGGGGAGAATTCTACCAAACATTTAAAAAAAAATTAACACCACTCCTTCTCAATCACTTCCAAAAAATTGAAGAAGAGAGAACACTTACTAAATCATTCTGAGGACCAGTATTAACATGATACCAAATCCAGATAAAGACACTATAAAAAAACTATAAAGCAGCATCTCTGGTGAATACTGATACAAGGAACTTCAACAAAATACTAGCCCACCAAACTCAACTACACATTAAAAAGTTTATACACCATGACTAAGTAGGATTTATTCCTGAAATAAATAAATATAAAATAAAGATGACTCATTATACAAAAATCAATCGATAAATGAACCATAATAACAAAATGAAAAAAACACATGACCATGTGAATTGATGTAGAAAAAGTATTTCACAAAATCAAAAGTCAATACCTGTGCAGGATAAAACACTCAATTAGGAGTACAAGGAAACTATGTCATATAATAAAGGCCGTATGTGAAAAGCCCACAACTAACATCACACTCAATGATGAAAAACTGAAAGCTTTCCCTCTAAACATGAGGAACAAAATAAGGATGTCCTCTCTCACCACTTCTATTCAATACAGTACTGAAAGTTCTAGCCAGGGCAATAAAGTAAGAAAAAGAAATAAAAGATATCCAAACTTAAAAGGAAGAAGCAAAATTATCTCTTTTCATAGATAGCATGGTCTTATATGTAGAAAAATCTAAAGATTCCACCAAAAACAAAAAAATGTTAGAACTAATACATGAATTCTGAAAAGCTGCAGGAGAGAAAGTCAACACACAAACATCAATTATGTTTCTATACATGAATAATGATGACCAAAAAGGAATCTAAAAAAACAGGGCTTCCCTGGTGGCGCAGTGGTTGAGGGTCTGCCTGCCGATGCAGGGGACACGGGTTCGTGCCCTGGTCCAGGAAGATCCCACATGCCGCAAAGCGGCTGGGCCCGTGAGCCATGGCTGCTGAGCCTGCGCGTCCAGAGCCTGTGCCCCGCAACGGGAGAGGCCACAACAGTGAGAGGCCCGCGTACCGGAAAACAAACAAACAATTTCATTTACAATAGCATCAAAAAGAATGATTTACTTACGAATAAATTTAAGCAAGAAGAAAATTTATAAACTGAAAACTACAATACAATGCTAAAAGAAATTAAAGAAGATACCAATAAAGGCATCCAATATTCACAGTCTAGAAGACTTACTATTACTATCAATACACCCTAAAGCAATCTACAAATTCAATGCAATCCCTATTAAAATTCTAAAGATGCTTTTTGCAGAAATAGAAAATCTATCCTAAAATTCAAATTAGACTTTCAGGGGTGTCCAAATAGCCAAAACAATCTTGAAAACAAAGAACCAAGTTAGGGGTCTCACTGATTTCAAACTTACTACAACTCTGTAATAATCAAAACATGGTGGTAATGGCATAAAGGTGAAAATACAGACCAATGAAACAGAATACAGAACTCAGAAATAAACCCTCATGTATTGTTTAAATGATTTTCAACAGGTGTGTAAGTCTCTCTGATGGGGAAAAACAGTCTTTTTGTCAAATGGTGTTAGAAAAACTGTATATCCACACGTAAAATAATAAAATTGGACTTTTACCTTACACCATATACAAAAATTGACTTAGGGTGGATCAAGGTTCCAAATATAAAACCCCAAACTATAAAACTCTTAGGACAAAACATAAGGAAAAAGCTTCATAACATTAGATTTGGCAACGACTTCTTCAATAGGACACCAAAAAATCAAAGGCAACCAAAGAAAAAAATAGATAATCTGGACTTCATAAAAATTTAAAACTTTTGTGCATCAACGGATGCTATCAACATAGTGACAAGGCAGATCTTAACATACTGGATCTCAACCTTTTTCATACATAAGAATTTTCTGTATGGCTTGAGGAGATTGGTTCAAGACGGTGGACTAGAAGGACATGCACTCACTCCCTCTTGAGAGAGCAACAGAATCACAACTAACTGCTGAACAATCATTGACAGGAAGACAATGGAACTCACGAAAACAGATACCCCACATCCAAAGACAAAGGAGAAGCCACAATGAGATGGCAGAAGGGGCGCAATCACGATAAAATAAAATCCAATAAGCACGAGCTGGGTGATACACAAACTGGAGAACAATTATACCACAGAAGTCCACCCACTGGTGTGAAGGTTCTGAGCCCCATGTCAGGCTTCCCAACCTAGAAGTCTGGCAACAGGAGTAGGAATTCCCAGAGAATAAGACTCTGAAGGCTAGAGGGATTTGACTGCAGTACTTCGACAGCACTGGAGGAAACAGAGACTCCACACTTGGAGGACACATACAAAATAGTGTGTGCATCAGGACCCAGGGGGAAGGAGCAGTGACGCCATAGGAGACTGAACCAGACCTACCTGCTAGTGTTGGAGGGTCTCCTGAAGAGGCTGGGGGTGGCGGTGGCTCACTGTGGGGACAAAGACACTGGCAGCAGAAGTTCTGGGAAGTGCTCCTTGGTGTGAGCCCTCCCGGAGTCCACCATTAGCCCCACCAAAGAGCCTGCAGCCTCCAGTGCTGGGTCTCCTCAGGCCAAATAACCAGTACGGATGGAACTCAGCCCCATGCATCAGCAGACAATCGGATTAAAGTTTTACCAAGCTCTGCCCACCAGAGCAATACCCAGCTCTATGCAACACAGTCCCTCCCATCAGGAAGCTTTCACAAGCCTCTTAGATAGTCTCATCCACCGGAGGGCAGACAACAGAAGCAAGAACAACTACAGTCCTGCACTCTGTGGAATGAAAACCACATTCACAGAAAGAGAGACAAAATGAAAAGGCCAAGGACTATGTACCAGATGAAGGAACAAGATAAAACCCCAGAAAAACAACTAAAGTGGAGATAGACAACCTTCCAGAAAAATAATTCAGAATAATGATAGTGAAGATGATCCAGGACCTTGGAAAAAGAATGGAGATAAAGATTGACAAGATGCAAGAAATGTTTAACAAACACCTAGAAGAATTAAAGAAAAACACCTAGAAGAATTAAAGAACAAACAAACAGAGATGAACAATACAATAACTGAAATGAAAAATACATTAGAAAGAATCAATAGCAGAATAACTGAGGCAGAAGAACAGATAAGTGACCTGGAAGACAGAATGGTGGGATTCACTGCCACGGAACAGAATAAAGAAAAAAGAATGAAAAGAAATGAAGACAGCCTAAGACACTTCTGGCACAACATTAAACGCACCAACATTCGCATTATAGGGGTCCCAGAAGGAGAAGAGAGAGAAAAAGACCCGAGAAAATATCTGAAGAGTTTATAGTTGAAAAATTCCCTAACATGGGAAAGGAAATAGCCACCCAAGTCCAGGAAGCACAGGGTCCCAGGCAGGATAAACCCAAGGAGAAACACGCTGAGACACATAGTAAGCAAACTGACAAAAATTAAAGACAAAGAAAGATTACTAAAAGCAACAAGGGAAAAACAACAAATAACATACAAGGGAACTCCCATAAGGTTAATAGCTGATTTCTCCACAGAGACTCTGCAAGCCAGAAGGGAGTGGTACGATATATTTAAAGTGATGAAAGAGAAGAACCTACAACCAAAATTACTCTACCCAGCACGGATCTCATTCAAATTTGACAGAGGAATCAAAAGCTTTACAGACAAGGAAAGGTAAGAGAATTCAGCACCAGCAAACCAGCTCTACAACAAATGCAAAAGGAACTTCTCTAAGTGGGAAACACAAGAGAAGGACCTAAAAAAACAAACCCAGAACAATTAAGAAAATGGTAATAGGAACATACATATCAACCATTACCTTAAATGTAAATGGATTAAATGCTCCAACCAAAATATGCAGGCTCACAGAATGGATATAAAAACAAGACCCATATATATGCTGCCTACAAGAGACCCACTTCAGACCTAGGGACACATACAGACTGAAAGTGAGGGCATGGAAAAAGATATTCCATGCAAATGGAAATCAAAAGAAAGCTGGAGTAGCAATACTCATATCAGGTAAAATAGACTTTAAAATAAAGAATGTTACAACAGACAAGGAAGGACACTACATAATTATCAAGAGATCAATCCAAGAAGATATAACAATTATAAATATATATGCACCCAACATAGGAGCAATTCAATACATAAGGCAAGTGCTAACAGCTATAAAAGAGGAAATTGACAGTAACACAAAAATAGTGGGGGACTTTAACACCTCACTTACACCAATGGACAGATCATCCAGACAGAAAATTAATAAGGAAACACAAGCTTTAAACGACACAATGGACCAGATAGATTTAATTGATATTTATAGGACACTGCATCCAAAAACAGCAGATTACACTTTGTTCTCAAGTGCACACGGAACATTCTCCAGGATAGATCACATCTTGGGTCACAAATCAAGCCTCGGTAAATTTAAGAAAACTGAAATCATATCAAGCATCTTTTCTGACCACAAAGCTATGAGATTAGAAATCAATTACAGGGAAAAAAATGTAAAAATCACAAACACATGGAGGCTAAACAATACATTACTATATAACCAAGAGCTCACTGAAGAAATAAAAGAGGAAACAAAGAAAACTTAGAGACAAATGACAATGAAAACACGGCGATCCAAAACCTATGGGATGCAGCAAAAGCAGTTCTAAGAGGGAAGTTTATAGCTATACAAGCCCAACTCGAGAAACAAGAAAAATCTCAAGCAAATAATCTAACCTTACACCTAAAGGAACTAGCGAATGAAGAACAAACAAAATCCAAAGTTAGCAGAAGGAAAGAAATCATAAAGATCAGAGAAGAAATAAATGAAATAGAAACAAAGAAAACAATAGCAAAGATCAATAAAATTAAAAGCTGGTTCTTTGAGAAGATAAACAAAATTGATACACCATTAGCCAGACTCATCAAGAAAAAGAAGGAGAGCACTCAAATCAATAAAATTAGAAATGAAAAAGGAGAAGTTACAACATACACCGCAGAAATACAATGCATCCTAAGAGACTACTACAAGCAACTCTATGCCAATAAAATGGACAACCTGGAAGAAATGGACAAATTCTTAGAAGGGTATAACCATCCAAGACTGAACCAGGAAGAAATAGAAAATATGAACAGACCAATCACAAGTAATGAAATTGAAACTGTGATGAAAAATCTTCCAACAAACAAAAGTCCAGGACCAGATGGCTTCACAGGCAAATTCTATCAAACATTTAGAGAAGAGCTAACACCTATCCTTCTCAAACTCCTCCAAAATATAGCAGAGGGAGGAACACTCCCAAACTCATTCTACGAGGCCACCATCACCCTGATACCAAAACCAGACAAAGACAGTACAAAAAAAGAAAATTACAGAGCAATATCACTGATGAATATAGATGCAAAAATCCTCAACAAAATACTAGCAAACAGAATCCAACAACACATTAAAAGGATCATACACAATGATCAAGTGGGATTTATCCCAGGGATGCAAGGATCCTTCAATATACACAAATCAATCAATGTGATATACCATATTAGCAAATTAAAGAATAAAAACCTCATGATCATCTCATTAGATTAAAAAAAAACCTTTTGACAAAATTCAACACCCATTTATGATAAAAACTCTCTAGAAAGTGGGCATAGAGGGAGCCTTCCTCAACATAATAAAGGCCATATACAACAAACCCACAGCAAACATCATTCTCAATGGTGAAAACCTGAAACCATTTCCTCTAAGATCAGGAAAAAGGCAAGGTTGCCCACTCTCACCACTGGTATTCAACACAGTTTTGGAAGTTTTAGCCATGGCAGTCAGAGAAGAAAAAGAAATAAAAGGAATCCAAATAGGAAAAGAAGAAGTAAACCTGTCACTGTTTGCAGTTGACATGATACTATACATAGATAATCCTAAAGATGCCACCAGAAAACTACTAGAGCCAGTCAACGAATTTGGTAAAGTTGCAGGATACAAAATTAATGCACAGAACTCTCTTGTATTCCTATACACTAACAATGAAAGATCAGAAAGAGAAATTGAGGAAACAATCCCATTCACCATTGTAACAAAAAGAATAAACTACCTAGGAAAAGACCTACCTAAGGAGGTAAAAGACCTGTACTCAGAAAACTATAAGACACTGATGAAAGAAATCAAAGATGACACAGATGGAGAGATATACTATGTTCTTGGATTGGAAGAATCAATATTGTGAGAATGACTATACTACCCAAAGCAATCTATAGATTCAATGCAATCTCTATCAAATCACCAATGGCATTTTTTACAGAACTAGAACAAAAAATCTTAACATTTCTATGGAGACACAAAAGACCCCGAATAGCCAGAGCAGTCTTGAAGGAAAAAAACGATGTTGGAGGAATCAGACTCCCTGACTTCAGACTATACTACAAAGCTACAGTAATCAAGACAATATGGTACTGGCACAAAACAGAAACATAGATCAATGAAAGAGGATAGGAAGCCCAGAGATAAACCCACGCAACTATGGTGAACTAATCTATGACAAAGGATGCAAGGATATACAATGGAGAAAAGACAGTCTCTCCAATAAGTGGTGCTGGGAAAACTGTACAGCTACATGTAAAAGAATGAAATGAGAACACTCCCTAACACCATACACAAAAATAAACTCAAAATGGATTAGAGAACTAAATGTAAGACCAGACACTATAAAACTCTTAGAGGAAAACATAGGAAGAACACTCTGACATAAATCACAACAAGATCTTTTCTGATCCACCTCATAGAGTAATGGAAATAAAAATAAAAATAAACAAATGGGACCTAATGAAACTTAAAAGCTTTTGCACAGCAAAGCACACTATAAACAAGATGAAAAGACAACCCTCAGAATGGGAGAAAATATTTACAAACGAATCAACGGACAAAGGATTAATCTCCAAAATATATAAATAGCTCATGCAGCTCAATATTAAAAAAATAAACAACCCAATCAAAAAATGGGTAGAAGACCTAAATAGACATTCCTCCAAAGAAGACATACAGGTGGCCAAGAGGCACATGAAAAGATGCTCAACATCACTGATTATCAGAGAAATGCAAATCAGAACTACAATGAGGTATCACCTCACACCAGTCAGAATGGGCATCATCAGAAAATCTACAAACAACAAATGCTGGAGAGGGTGTGGAGAAAATGGAACCCTCTTGCACTGTTGGTGGGAAATGTAAATTAATACAGCCACTATGGAGAACAGTATGGAGGTTCCTTAAAAAACTAAAAATAGAATTACCATTGCTTTGGATTACCAGCAATCCCACTACTGGGCATATACCCAGAGAAAACCATAATTCAAAAAGACACATGCACCCCAATGTTCACTGCAGCACTATTTACAATAGCCAGGTCATGGAAGCAACCTAAATGCCCACTGAGAGACCAATGGATAAAGAAGATGCAGTACATATATACAATGGAATATTACTCAGCCATAAAAAGGAACAAAATTGGGTCATTTATAGAGACATTTATGGACCTAGAGACTGTCACACAGAGTGAAGTAAGTAAGAAAGAGAAAACCAATATATATTAACGCATACATGTGGAATCTAGAAAAATGGTACAGATGAACCGGTTTGCAAGGCAGAAATAGAGACATAGATGTAGAGAACAAACGTATGGACACCAAGGCAGGGAGGGTGGTAGTGTGATGAATTGGGAGATTGGGATTTACATATATACACTAATATGTATAAAATAGATAACTAGTAAGAACCTGCTCTATAAAAAAAAAATAAAATAAAATTCAAGAAAAAAATACAGTGAAAAAGGCAACCCACAGAACAGGAGAAAATATCTGCAAGTCATATATATAATAAGGACTTAATATTCAGAATATATAAAGAATTCCTACAACTCAATAACAATAAAACAAGCTGGTTAAAAAGTGGGTAAAGAACTTGAATAGACATTTCCCTAAAGAAGATTTATAAACGGCCAATAAGCAGGTGAAAAGGTTCTCAATGACACTTATCATTAGGAAAATGGAAATTAAAACCACAATGAGAAACCACTTTACACCCATTAAGATGGTTAATATTAAAAAAACAAACAAAAGATAAAAAGTGTTGGGAAGGTTTTGGAGAAAGTGGAAACCTCATGCACTGCTGGTAGGGATATAAAACGCCCCAGCCACTATGGAAAACAATATGGTGGCATCTCAAAAAAAAAATATTAGATGACCCAGCAATTCCACTCTTGAGTACCTGACCAAAAGAACTGAAAGTAGAGATTCACAGAGACATTCGTACACCCATGTTCTTAGCAGCATTATCCTCAAAAGACAAAAGGTGGAAGCAATCCAAGTATGTTTTGACACATTAGTGGATAAATACATGTGGTATGTACATACAATGGATTATTACTCAGCCTTAAAAAGGAAGGAAATTCTAACATATGACACAACACGGATGAATTGTGAATACATTATGCTGAGTGAAACAAGCCAGTCACAAAAAGACAAATGCTGTATGAAACCACTAATATGAGAAACCTGGAGTAGTCAAATTCATAGAGACAGAAAGTAGAAATGGTGGTTACCCAGGGCTGTGGGATGTAGAGTTCTTGTTCAGTAGGTACAGGGTTTCAGTTCTTTAAGATGAAAAAAATTCTGAAGATAAATGGTGATGGTGGTTGCACAGCAGTGTGAATGTATTTATGCAACTGAACTGTACACTTAAACAGTTAAAATGATAAATTTTATGTCTGTATATTTTATCACCATGTTTAAAAATTAAAGTTTTTAAAAATTCAACATTCATTTATCATAAAACTTTCAATAAATTATAAATAGAAGGGAATTTCCACAACTTTATAAAGGAAAATCATGAAAAACACAGTTCTGCTTAATGGTGAAAGGCTGAATGCTTTCCTCTTAAGATCAGGAAACAGGCCAGGTGTCTACTCTCACAGCATGTATTCAACACTGTAGTGAAGTTTTAGCCAGTTCAATTAAGCAAGAAAAAAAAGTTAAAGGCATACAGATGGGGAAGTAAATATTAAACATGACTATCTATGTACAAAATCCTAAAGAATCTATGTAGAGCTAGTAAGTATAGCAAGGTCCCAGGATACTAAGTCCATTTTAAAAAGTATATTTCTATCAACTGGCCACCAAAGACTAGAAAATGATATAAATTATAAGCATCCCAAAACATGAAATACTTGGTATAAATTTTACATGAGCAAGAAATGTATACTATAAATTATAAAATACCGATAAGAAACATTAAAGACTTAAATGGACAGCTATACTATGCTTATGAATTGGAACACTCAATACTGAATATTCAGTTGTCCCCAAATTGATCTATAGATTCCAATCAAAATCATTTCACACATTTTTGAAGAAACTGATAATAAATATGGCTAATTGAATAACTGTATATCAATTTAGAAGAAAACAAACCTCTACCCTTACCTCACATCTATGTAAAAAGTTAACTCAAAATAGATCATGTATCTAAATGTGAAGGCTAACACTATAAAACTTTTGGAAGAAAACACAAAAGACCTTTATAAACTTGGTATATGCAAAAAATTTCACACACAGAAGTCTGAATCATAAGAGAAAAAATTGACAAATATAAATTTGAGCAAAATTTAAAATTTATGCTCTCTAAAGTATACTATTAAGAAAATGAAAACACAAGCCACAAATGGAGTGAATACTTTCTCTAAGGAAAGACAAAGGAGCACTATCTGTAATACTTAAAAAAGCACCCTTACACTTTAGTAAGAAAGCAATTTTTTTTAAATGAGGAAAATATTTGAATAGACACTTTACAAATGAAAATATAAGTACATAAAAGTTGCTTTAACATTAAATCATCAGGAAAATTCATATTAAAATCACAAAAAGAGACAGCCATGAGAGTGACTAAAACAAAAATAGACTAAAAATACTAAGCGTTGGTGACTATGTGGAGCTACTGGAACTCTCATACATTGTTGCTGAGAATGAAAACCACTTGGCAGTTTCTTATAACATTAAGCATATACTTATTACACAATCCAACAATTCCAATCCTAAGCATTTATCCAACAGAAATAAAAACATATGAGTACACAAAACCCGTACAGGTATGTTCATAGCCACTTATTCATAGTAGTCAAAAATTAGAAACAATATAAATCACTATCAACAGATAAATGGATAAACAAATTGGTATATCAATACTAGGGAATATACTCCTTAATAATAAAAAGGAATCAATTACTCAGATAAGCTACAAATGGATAAATCTCAACAACATTATGCTAAATGAAAGAAGCCAGACAAAAGAGAGTATACTATATTACTCTGTTTAAATGAATTACAGAAAAGAAAAAGCTAATCTGTGGTGACAGAAAACAGATCAGAGTTGACTAAGACCAGGATTAAGAGAGTGACTGACTATAAAAGGCAACAGAGAACATTCTGTGATGAAAGAAATGTTTTATTCCTTGATTACAATGGTGGTTATAAGGACATATACACATTGAAACTACCCAACTGTACACTTTAAAAGGGTAAATTGTATTCTACATAAAATTTGCCTCAATAAAGTTGATTTTTAAAAAATAATATTGCAACCACAATAATACATTAGCATAATTATATGTAATAAAAGTAACAAATTAAAAGGAAAAACCCACCCAGATCCCACTTTCCTAACAAAGCCTTTTCATTTCTGTGTTCCCTCCTGACCTTAGTGAATGCATATGTACTTTGCACAGCTGTTATCATTTTGTATAAACAATTTTGCATTCAACTTTTTTACATATTTACATTACACACATTCTTCACATTCTTTCATAGGCTATATAAAATGACAATATAATATTTCATCAAGTAGATATAATTTGGTTATTTACTAATGCCTAGACATTTTGGTTACTTCTCACTCTTTCTGATCATAAAAATTATTATAATGAACATCATGTATTAAGATCCTTTCTTAATTTGAATATTGCTTGGGATAAACTCCCAGGAACTATGGCTAACTTTTTTTTTTTCTTTTTCATTTTAGAAGTTATAGTAAAGGGCTAGGGCTGCTGTAAAAAAGTACCACAAACCGAGTAGCTTAAAAAATCACAAAAATTGGGACCTCCCTTGTGGCACAGTGGTTAAAAATCCGCCTGCCAATGCAGGGGGCACGGGTTCGATCCCTGGTTCGTGAAGATCCCACATGCAGCAGGGCAGCTAGGCCCATACACCACAAATACTGAGCCTGCGCTCTAGAGCCCGCGAGCCACAACTACTGAGCCTGACAGCCACAAATACTGAAGCTTGCGTGCCTAGAGCCCATGCTCTGCAACAAGAGAAGCCACCGCAATGAGAAGCCCGCGCACAGCAACGAAGAGTAGCCCCTGCTCACCACAACTAGAGAAAGCCCGCGTGCAGCAATGAAGACCCAACACAGCCAAAAAATAAACAAAATTAAAATAAATAAATAAACTTAAAAAAAAATCACTCCTTGGCTCACAGAGTATCACCTCAATCTCTAACTTCATCTTCACCTGACCTTCTCCCTGTGTGCCTGTCTGTGTCCAAATTTTCCCTCTTTATAAGGATACAAGTCATATTGGATTAGGGGCCCACCCTACTCCAAATGACCTCATCTTAACTAATTACATCTGCAATGGTCCTACTTGCAAATAAGGTCACATTCTAAGGTACTGGGATTTCGGACTTTAACACATGAATTTGGGGGGAACACAATTCAACCCAAAACAAAATTTATACTTGTTATTAAAAACTCAAAAGGCAGAAAAATATACAATGAAAAGGTGAAGGCCCTTCTCAGTCTCTGAGAACCAAGCCTTTCTAGAGAAGTAATCACTATTAGCACCTTAATTTTTCTAACATTTGAATAACACCTTGGCCTGCCAAAAACAGCAAATGGAGCTGTTGGTGTACCACAGACTAAATCTAGTATGGCAATTTTTATTCACTATAAATGCTAGAGGGGTAGTCTCTGAACACCAAACATTGAAACTTTTTTTTCCCCTCACTTGTAAGGTCTCTGCAGGGTCCCTGGGGCATCTCAGAATCATAGAATCACATATTCCAGAGCTAAAAAGACAGGAATAGTATGATTTATGCTTAGCTGGTAGCACTATATTTTTTGAATGGCTTTAGAGTCACACCTAGATCCAAAATGGTCTGCCACATACTAGCTAGTAAATTACTTCTCTAAGTCTTCTCATCTATAAAACAGGGTAATAAATAATACCTGCCTTCATGGAGTTGTGAATATTTACTGAGATAATGCATCTAAGGTAGATACTAAGCACTCAATTAACAATAACACTATTAATTTAAAAATTAAAACATTTAAAAATTGTGAAAAAAGATAACATAAGATTCACCATCTTAACCATTTTAAGTGTACAGTTCAATAGTGTTAAGTATATTCACATTGCTTTGTAACAGATCTCCAGAACTTTTCTTCTTGCAAAATTGAAACTCTATGCCCTTTAAACAAACCCCCATCTCTCTCTCCCCCCACCCCTGTACTTTGTTTCTATGAATTTGACTACTTTAGATACTTCATGTAAGTGGAATCATATAGTATGTTATCCTTTTTTTAAGACAAGGAAATGAGGGTATGTGATTCATAAAAGGTCTCACTAGCAGAGCCAGAACAGATTTGGATTTTTGATTCTTAAAAGAGTGACTCATCTGAGGTCATTTTTTAGTTCCAGTTGAACTATGAGAGCCTTCTGATAGCCAGAATTTTTATAAGTACTGCTACGTCTACCATAGAGTAAAGGACTATTTTAAACCACAAAGCTTTTAAAAGATCTGGAAATCAAGATTTATGGGTTTAAATATGTCTGGTTCTTTTGCCATGCTGCTAATTTATAGAAACTCCAAAGTTGTCAATATTAAACAAAACCAGATCTGATAGGAACAACAGCCAGTAAACTAAGACAAAGTAGACAATCTCTAGGTCAAAAACAATAAGCCAGTTATAGTTACCAGCTTACAATGCCTGGATGCTGGGAGGGATGTCAGTCCCCTAGAGAAATACACATGTAGTCTGGGAAACAAATGACTTCAAAACAGATGTAGAGATCATGCTGCCACATGTAGTACAGATATCCACACAGCCCCTCACCAGTGGCTATTCAAATGCCTCCCACTACAGACATTACCGTTCAAATTTGCTCTTCACAGGGACTTATCCCTAAACAGCCCAAAGAGCACCAGCCAGACAATTTAGATTGAAACACAGTGAGCCCATATCTTAGAAACATATATTTTATCTGTAACCCACAGACCTAAAAATTCCAGTCACTCCAGACTAAGGTTGGGGTACAATAAGAGAATTAGGGGGAGGGGTGTGGAATGAGGAGAGAGCTGGGAGTTAGAGAAGGGGATCTGGTTAATGTTCTATTTACTAAGCCAACTCAATTAAAGTTATAGTTTAATGGAAAAGCCAACATGATCATAAAAAAAAATAAAACAAAATAAACAGAAAACATAAAACAGGTCATCCGGAGAACATCACTAAACATCTCAAACATCCTGTTCCTAATTGGCAATAAATGCCTTGATCTGGCCTATTTGAGCAGTGGCAACTTACTAAAAAACAATCTGATACGATTTAGAGTTAAAATGAGCAGAACTCATCTAAATGAAATCAAAAACAGAAAAACCTAGCCAAAACACAAATGGTATCTCATTTTGCCCCTTTAGAGGAAGCAAATTTTCAATCTGGGAAGTTTAATAGTAAGTTCAGTGTATTTCAACTCCCTCAAAACACGCACATGTAAAGACAAAAAACATTCATAATTAGACTTCATATATGCAATGAACTGCTGATCACATCAAATGAACTTAAAATACTTGGGAATGAGAATTACAGTGATTTTCCATTTTCCAGAGCCTTGAAAAATCCTAAATATCATATTTATACTGCAAAACTATGAAACGTTGAAAAAACTTTATCAGACTAAATAAAAACATGATATTTAGTAAGGCAGATGCCATTTTGTGGATTTACTTAAAGTATTTGCTGAATCCAGCCTACTACCAGACACCACTGCCCAAACACAGTATGACAGACAGCTCTGGTGGTTTCCAAAACCCTAGGGAACACACATTAACAAAATTATAAAGAAGTTTTCCACGCTTTCCCATTCTCAGTGGCCTGTTCCCTGCCAGTTCTACTCAATAACAGACAGGAAGATAAATGGAAGAGGACTCAATTTGTATTATATTCCCTGCACTATGGTCCCAAGCATGTATAGGGACAACAAAAAGCAGTGAGGAAGGCAGGAGAGAAGACAGGGTCTCTACATGACACTGTGCTGGAACATGACACAGAAGAGGAATATGGGACACTTGCTGGGATGACCTGATCTCCACCTCCTCACTCTTATATGTTCTTTCTTGGCTTATTTCAGGGATCCTGCCACCTCTGCCCCTTATATTTCTCAGTGAATGGTACTACCATCCGCCATGATGCCCAAGTCAGAAACCTAGGAGTTCTCTCTTAGAGGGAAACATATTGCTTAGTCCTATTTCCAGAGAAGATAGAATATCCACCCCACTCCCTAGGAGGGAAGCAGAGAAGGAATACTTTTGGTACATGTGATGGATGTTGTGATGTCACATCTATATCATCCTCAGCTGTCTCTACCTTGCCCAAGATCACAGCCCTTTCCCAGAGGTGGCCACACCCCCATGACTGATGGACAGAGAGGTATAAAGGCCCAGTCCTCTTTCCCAAAGCAGAAAAGCTTTGAATGGTCTCCCATCTTTGTCCCTGTAGGCACAGCAGAAGCTTCTGTTGAGACTACATTGCAGCTAATCTTTTCCCTCTGCTCAGTCCTGCCTCCTTCCTTTCCCTTCCACAACTGTCACTCCCCCAAACACTCCCTGCACACTAATCTCCATCTCAGATTTCCAGCAAGCCCAAACTATGAGATCATCTCTCAATTCCCTCACTCTCTCCTCTCCAGCGAAAGAACTGGTCAATTTGCAAGAAGAAACTAAAAATGCCCAGCACCACACACTGCTCTCCCTGTGTCTTTCTGACTTACCTTACTTGAGAAAGGATGTGATCTGATCTACTGTTGCACCATGCTTTGCCAGGAAGGTTTATTCCCTGCCAGGCAGGCCTATGGCGGTTCATCTTAGCTGTGACTGGCTGATCTGTCTACCAGATCCAGAGGAGCCCAGGTGAACCATAAGTTACATTCTTGAATCTGTTTTAACAGTTAAGGGACAGATGTTTTGATTTCCAACTGTCTACCTCTGATATCTTATATCTCAACTGGTTCCTATCTCAGGAGAAGACAGAGGTGTTCTTTATTAGTTCCTCCAAAGCTCAACATTATTCTTAACTGCTCTTCTTTCCTTTCCCTAACAACTAATCACTACCAAGCCCTGTCCTAATATGCTCTCAAGTGTATTTTCAACACTAAAGCTACTATCTTATTTATATTTACTGAGGGAATAAATATATTTATTTAGAAAAAATATACATTTATTTAGGAAATACTCCCTTTTTAGGAGTACTCATATTTTCCTGGCCATGCCCAACCTTCTCTGTGTTCATTCTCTTCTTTCCAAGTGGAAACCGTCACCAATCACCACCACCAGATTTTACCATCTAAAACTGTACTCATTTATTTACTAATTCAGCAATCATCAAATGCTTATGTGCCAGGCACTGTTCTAGGCTTTAGAACAAAGTCTCTGCTCTTATGGAACTTGAAACCAAGTTGGGAGGTAACAGGGAGACCAAAAAAAAAAAAAAAAATCAGTATGTCAGGGCATGATCAGCACTAAGAAGAAAAATAGTTCAAAATAAGAAGAGCAAGTGCTTGAGACAGGATGAGAAGGAAGGCCTCTCAGATAAGATGATATTTGAACTGTGGCCTGAAAAAGGTGCCAGAAGAACCATGTGGCTCTCTGGGAAAGAGCTATGGAAACGCTTGCATAAACTCCAGGGACGGGGTTGCTGGGTACATAGGAAGAACAGCAAGGCCAGTATGGCTGGAATGAAGTGAGAAAATGGGAGAGAAGATCAGAGAGGTCACTTGGGGCCAGGTCATGGAGGGACTCGTAACCCAAATACACATTGCATTTCACTCTGAATAATATAGGAAACTATCAAAAGGTTTTGAGCAGAGGCCTTTTTTTTTTTTTTTTTTTTTGCGGTACGCGGGCCTCTCACTGTTGTGGCCTCTCCCGTTGCGGAGCGCAGGCTCAGCGTCCATGGCTCACGGGCCCAGCTGCTCCGCGGTATGTGGGATCCTCCCGGACCAGGGCACGAACCCGTGTCCCCTGCATCGGCAGGCGGACTCTCAACCACTGCGCCACCAGGGAAGTCCCAAGCAGAGGCCCTTGTAAGAAGATCATTTGGACTGAGACTATAGGAGAGCAAAGGTGAAAGCAGGAAAACAGACGAGGTATACTGCAGGGGTCCTGATGAGAGGTGATGGTGGCTTGGATGGAGGCAGAAGCATTGAAGCTGGTGAGAAGTAGTCAGATCCTGGATATATTTCATAGATAGTATCAACATATTTGTTGACAGACTGAAATGCAAGAGGAAAAGAACAGCCACAGATGATTCCAGAGTTTTTGAGTTGAGAAACAGGAAAGATGAAGGTTGCTTTTAACTGGATTAGGGAAGCCTGTAGGAGAAACAAGTTTTGGGGAAAAGATAGGCATTCATTTTGGACAGGTTCAGTATAAGATGCTCATGGACATCCAAGTGCAGATATCAGACAGGCAGTTATGAGTCTGGAGCTCAGAGGAGAGGTTTGACCTAAAGATGTAAGCTTAGGACTTAGTGCGCATGCACACACACATCTCCCTGTGCCCTCCCCCAGTACCACAATTTATCCCTCTTTCATGGGTCCTTCCACATTTGATCTGGAAACAGATTCATCTCAAAATAAAACAAAAAGTCTGATAATCTACAATTTAGGAAAAAGAGAATGAACAAAATTCTGAATTAAAATGTACTTAATTTTAATCCATTCAGTAGTTTTAAATTTTGTGCCTGTTGTAAGCTAGAAATGCAATGCTAAACAAAACAGACACAACTCAATTATATGGAATTTAACATCTGGTAAGCTGACAAATACTGCTTAAACAGTGCTTCCTTAATTTATTTTAGGGATAAAAAAATTTTTTTAAGTATTCAATTCAGAAAAAATAGAGACTTTTTCAAGGCCACATGAAGAAAATTCTGCCCTCTGTTGTCCCCAGCAGTCTGGAGGACAGTGAACAAGCTCTCCTTCACTGTTTACTACCAATGTCCCTCTCCAGAAAATGTAGACACAGTGCAATCACACATACTGTATGAACTTTGGGCCACTGGCCAGAGCAGGCCAGATGTCATGTAGTACAGAGTCTAAATGCTTTTCACACAAGGGAGTGGTTTTACCAGGTTAAGTCTGTTTTCATGGGTAAGAAGTCTGGAGAAGCACATACCTTGCTTTCTACGTTGCATCTGGCCTATGGATGAATAAGAGACCATCATCTCCAGTGCAAAACTGTTTAACCTTAGTAGGAGAATTTTTTTGTGTAACTTTATACCATTTTAAAAATCTGACTTATTATATTCAATTTTAAGCCTGAACCTTTGAATTCTGCAAATTTTAACAAGTACTGTTTTTAGAACATTAGTTTACCCTTATGCTTTATTTTTCTGAGATGGTCTACATTGCAATATTTTCAGAAAGTAAAAACCGAGTCCATAAAATATCTAAGTTATGTCAGTTTTCCAAAGGAGGTTGCAAAGAAGCTTTTTAAAAACGATGATTCATCAAATCAAGGTCACACTATATTTGAAAGTTTCAAATGTGGAGAAAGAAAGAGGTATACTGCTCATGACTGACTTGAAGAAGAATTTTTATGGAGATGCAGATCAGAGAAAGGGACATTTTAAAAAGAAATTTATATTGGCCAGTCCTTTATTATATGGTAAGCTGTAACATGGGATAAAGGTATCACATGTGGGCTAATCTCTCTTTCAGCAAGATCTTGTGACACTTTTTTGGTTTATGCCATTTCAGTCTGCTACTATGTAAATGAGTGTGAGGTGACAATTACATTACAATCTCACTTCAGGACTGTGCAAAAAAGTGAAATGAACTGAGGCTAGGAAGGGCCCTAACCGCAACCCAGAGTTTTTCTGCCTATTACCCAATGCACAGGTAGGCAAATATATGGCTGTTAGCATGACTGACACCATTTTGGGCCCTTAGTTTCTCCTATCCTTTCACTGACACTACCCAGGACTGTACTGTGCAGTGAATCACTTCTCTGTTGTCAAGAGCTTTGTAGTTAACAGATATTGTTTAATAATCATTAGACTAGGTGGATTCTAGTCCCCGAACAATGATGAAAACCTTCCCTAACATATTCCCAGAGCCCACAACACTAGTTACTCACTCATAAACCTTGACTTTGGACTGTATATCCTGTTTCCAAGCACCTACCCCCATACCTTAGGTTAACTATAAAATTAGCCCTATGTGCCCTCAGCAGAGTGGAGTGGATCTGTGAATGCTTCCAGATCACTGTCCACCTCATCCAGATCCCACCTGTGAGTAACTTACCCTATAATAAACTGATCCATTGATGACATGGAGCTGTCTGCCTCGTTTTTCGATCTCAAGATGCATTCTCAGTTCAGTAGGCACTTTCATTCCCTCCATCTTCCAACAGTGAGACTCCTCCCGGGTCCCTTGGTGTACAGTGCTAGATCCCACAACTCCCACAGAGGCACTTTTGTTCACAGACAGTTGTCAAATTATAGATGCTATGGGGAGACTAAACTGAAGGAAGTCTTATGTCACCATGATGCTGCTGTCGGTCTTTTAAGGATACCTTCTTCAAAACATATCTTCCACAATGAGTGGTAGTGGTAAAAACAACTATGAATCAAGTATGAATTAAAGCAACTTTTAAGAAACTAAAAGTATTTCATTAAATTCACTGTTTATTTACAGTATCCTTTGAATAAATAAGACTTTAACCCAGCTTTGTCCCTGAATTTCACCTTGCCTCTACTGTGTTTTACTAATCACCCCCAGGAAAATGGTATTTTCTCTTTTAAACTACCATTCAAATGTGGACAGAAATTCTTTCCCTAAGTTTTGATATCCCAGCTGCACCAGGCTGGCATTTTCAAATCCAAAACAGCACAAAAACAAATAACAATACAAATTACCAATAACACAGACATCATCATGTTTCCAAAATATCAGTGTCGGTCCCTTGGCTGACCAATTCCTAATGCAGTTGGGCTGCACCAAACCTACTGTCTGTTTCTTCTGAGTCCCCTGCCTGTCTTACATCTTGCTGCACATACCACCATTATGTCTAATAATACTGGCTTTCTAAAAATGCAGAATGCTCTCTGTAGAATGCCCTGACAATGATGTGTTACACTAAAAATAACAAAACATACAGTTTGGGATTCACTCAAGAATCACTTTTTTTCCCTCTGAGTGCACAACATAATGATTCCGTATTTCTATACACGGTGAAATGATCACCACAGTAAGTCTAGTTACCATCCATCACCATTCGTAGTTACAATTTTTTTTCTCATGATAAGGACTTTTAAGATCTACTCTCTCAGCAACTTTCAAATATGCAATACAGTATTATTAACTATAGTCACCATGCTATACATTACATCCCCAGGACTTATTTTATAACTGGAGATTTGACCTTTTAACCATCTTCACCCTTTTACCAATTCCCCACAACCCCTCCCCTCTGGCAACCACAAATCTATTCTCTGTACCCATGAGCTTGGGGTTTTTAGATTCCACACATAAGTGAGATCATACAGTATTTGTCTTTCTCTATCTGACTTATTTCCCTTGGCATAATGCCTTCAGGGTCCATCCATGTTTTTTTTTCACAAATGGCAAGATTCCATTCTTTTTATTTACGAATAGTGTTCCATTATATATACACAGACCACATTTTCCATTCATCCATCAATGGACATTTTGGATGTTTCCATATCTGGGCTATTGTAAATAATGCTGCAATAAATATGAGGATGTATATGTACTTTCAAGTTAGTTTCTTCATTTTCTTCAAATACCCAGAAGGAGAACTGTTGTGTCATATGGTAGTTCTAGTCGTAATTTTTTGAGGAACCTCCGTACTGTTTACCATAGCGGCTGCACAAATTTACATTCCCACTAACAGTGGACAACGGTTCCCTTTTTCCATATCCTCACCGACATTTGTTATTTGTAGACTTTTTGATAATAGCCATTCTGACAGGTGTGAGGTGATATCTCATTATGGTTTTGACTTGAGTTTACCTGATGATTACTGACGTTGAGCATCTTTTCACGTGCCTGTTGGCCATCTGTATGTCTTCTTCAGAATAATGCCTATTCAGGTCCTCTGACCTTTCTTTTCTTCTTTCTTTTCTTTTTTTTTTGCTGTTGAGTTCTCTGAGTTTTTAAATGCATTTTGGATATTAGCCCCTTATCAGATATACAGTTTGTAATATTTTCTTCCAGTCAGTAAACTGCCTTTCCATTTTGTTGATGATTTCTTTTGCTGTGCAAAAGCTTTTAGTTTGATGTCATCCCACTTGTTTGGTTTTGCTTTTGTTGCCTTTGCTTTTGAGGTCAGATCCAAAAAATCATTGCCAAGACTGATGTCAAGGAACTTACCACATATACTTTCTTCTAGGAGTTTTATGGATTCATATCTTACCTTGAAGTCTTCAATCCATTTTGAGTTAATTTTTCTGGCCTAGTTTTATTCTTTTGCATGTGGCTGTCCAGTTTCCCCACCACCATTTTTAAAAATGTAAGTACCATTGATTTACAATATTGTGTTACACTGGTATACAACAAAGTGATTCATTTATAAATATATATACATATTCTTTTTCGTTTTCTTTTCCATTATAGTTTATTATTGGATATTGAATATAGTTCCCTGTGCTATACGGTAGGAACTTGTTGTTTATTTTATATAGAGTAGTTTGTATCTGCTAATCCCAAACTCCTAATTTATCCCCAACCCCCTTTCTCCTTTGGTAACCATATGTTTATTTTCTGTGTCTGTGAGTCTGTTTCTGTTGTAAATAAGTTCATTTGTGTCATATTTTAGATCCCACATAAAAGTGATATATGGTATTTGTCTTTGTCTGACTTTACTTAGTATGATAATCTCTAGGTCCATCCATATTGCTGCCAATGGCATTATTTCATTCTCTTTTATGGCTGAATAGTATTCCATTGTATATAATACCACATCTTCTTTATCCATTCATCTGTCAATGGACATTTACGTTACTTCCATGTCTTGGCTATTGTAAATAGTGCTGCTATGAACACTAGGGTGCATGTATCTTTTCAAATTACAGTTTTTTCTGGCCTAATACCATTTATTAAAGGAACTTTCCATTCCCTAGTGTATATTCTTGGCTCCTTTGTCCTAAATTAATTGACCATATATGTGGTTCTATTTCTGGGCTCTTTATTCTGTTCCATCGATCTATGTGTCTGTTTTTATATCACTATCACACTGTTTGAATTACTATAGCTTTGTAATATAGTTTGAATAAAGGAGTGTGATGCCTCCAGCTTTGTTCTTTCTCAAGATTTCTTTGGCTATCTGGCGCCTTTTGTGGTTCCATACTAATTTTAGGATTGTCTGTTCTATTTCTGTAAAAGATGCCATTGGAAATTTGATATGAATTACACTGAATCTGTAATTTGCTTTGGGTAGTATGGTCATTTTAACAATATGAATTCTTCCAATCCATAAGCACAGTATATCTTTCCATTTATTTGTACTCCTTCAATTTCTTTCATTGGTGTCTTATCATTTTCAGTACACCTCTTTCACCTCCTTGGTTAAATTCATTCCTAGGTATTTTATTCTTTTTGATGCAACTGTAAATGGGATTATTTCCTTAATTTCTTTCTGATAGTCCATTATTAGTGTATAGAGACAATAATATATTATACTGCATACTGGCTTTGTATTCTGCAACTTTACTGAATTTGTTTATTACAACAGTTTTCGGTAGAGTCTTTAGAGTTTTCTCTATGTAGTATCACGTCATCTGCAAATAGTGATGGCTTTATTTCTTCCTTTCCAATCTGGATCCCTTTTATTTCTCTTTCTTGCCTAATTCCTCTGTCTAGGACTTCCAATATTATGTTGAATAAAAGTGACAAGAGTGGATATCCTTGTCTTGTTCCTTATCTTAAAGAAAAAGCTTTCAGTTTTTCACCACTGAGTATGATGTTAGCTGTGGGCTTGTCATTATACGGCCTTTATTATGTTGAGGCACATTCCCTCTATACCCACTATGTTGAGAGTTTTTATCATAAATGGATGTCAAATTTGACAAATGCTTTTCCTGCATCCGTTGAAATGATCATATGATTTCTACCTTCATTTTGTTAATGTGGTGTATCATACTGACTGATGTGCAGATATTGAACAATCCTGGAATAAATACCACTTCATCATGGTATACAATCCTTTTAATGTCTTCTTGAATTCAGTTTGTTAATATTATGTTGAGGATATTTGTATCTATATTCATCAGGGATACTGACCTGTAATTTTCTTTTCTTTGGTGTCCTTATCTGGTTTTGATATCAGGGTAATGCTGGTCTCATAAAATGAGTTGGAAGGCATTACCTCCTCTTCTATTTTTTGGTAATTGACTGGTATCAATTCTTCTTTAAATGTTTAGTAGAATTCACCAGTGAAGCCATCTGGTTCTAGACCTTTGCTTGTTGGGAGGATTTTGATTACTGATTCAATCTTCTTACTAGTAATTGGTCTATTCAGATTTTCCATTTCTTCATGATAAAGTGTTGATAGGTGGTATGTTTCTAGGAATGTATCCATTTCTTCTAGGTTGCCCATTTTATTGGTGTATAATTGTTCATAGTGGTCTCTTATCCTTTGCATTTTTTGTGGTTATCAGTTGTAACATCTCCTCTTTCATTTCTCATTTTATTTATTTGAGCTCTGCCCTTTTTTCTTGGTGAGTCTAGCTAAAGGTTTATTTATCTTTTCAGAGAAGCAGCTCTTAGTTTCATTGATCTTTTCTATTGCCTTTTGAGTCTCTATTTCATTTATTTTCTCTCTGATCTTTGTTATTTCCTTCCTTCTACTAACTTTGGGCTTTGTTTTATTCTTTTTCCTGTTACTTGAGGTGTAAGTTAGATTGTTTATTTCAGATTTTTCTTGATTCTTGAGCTAGGCAAGAATCACTACGAACTTCCCTCTTGGAACTGTTTTTGCTGTATCCCATACATTTTGGTATGTTGTATTTCCATTTTCATTTTTCTCAAAGTATTTTTTTGATTTCCCTTTTGATTTCTTTGTCAGTCCTTTGGTTGTTCAGTAGCAGGTTGTTTAATCTCCACATTTTTGTCATTTTTCCAGTTTTATTCTTGTAATTGATTTCTAGTTTCATACCACTGTGGTAAAAAAAAAAAAAAAACTTTATAATTTCCATCTTCCTAAATTTGTTAAGACTTGGTTTTTGGCCTAACATATAATCTATCCTCGAGAAAGTTGTAGGTACAACTGAGGAGCAGATCTTCTGTTTTTGGATGGAATGTTCTATATACATCTATTAAGTCTATCTGATCTAAAGTGTCATTTAAGGTTGATGTTTCCATATTGATTTTCTGTCTAGATGATCTATCCATTGATGTGAGTGGGGTATTAAAGTTCTCTACTATTATTGGATTGCTGTCTATTTCTCTCTTTAGGTCTGTTAATATTTGCTTTATATATTTAGGTGCTCCTATGTTGGCTACATAAATATTTACAAATGTAATATCCTCTTGTTGGATTGATCCCTTTACTGTTATTTAATGCCCTTGTCTTTTATTATAGTGTTTATTTTAAAGTCTATTTTATCTGATATAAGTATAGCTACCCCAGGTTTCTTTTATCTAAAGTAAGTCTCTAATGTGCAGCATATAGATTATTATTACTATTTTTGGCTGTGTTGGGTCTTCATTGCTGCACACAGGCTTTCTCTACTTGTGGCCAGTGGTGGCTACTCTTTGTTGGGGTGTGCAGGCTTCTCATCGTGGTGGCTTCTCTTGTTACAGAGCACAGGCTCTAGGCACATGTGCTTCAGTAGTTGCAGCTTGTGGGCTCTAGAGCACAGCCTCAGTAGTTGTGGTGCATGGGCTTAGTTGCTCTGTGGCATGTGGGACCTTCCCGGACCAGGGATCAAACCTGTGTCCCCTGCATTGGCAGGCAGATTCTTAACCATTGTGCTACCAGGGAAGTCCTGGTCTTATTTTTTTTAATCCATTCAGCTACTTTGTCTTTTTAGGGAAATTTTAGTCCATTTAAAGAAATTATTGATAGGTATGTACTTATTGCCATTTTATTAACTGTTTTCTGAGTGGTTTGTAGTTCCTCTGTTCCTTTCTTCTTCTCTTGCTCTCTTCCTTTGTGGTTTGATGACTTTCTTTAGTGGTATGCTTAGATTCCTTTCTCATTAGTTTTTGTGTATATACTATTGGTTTCTGCTTTGGGGTTACCATGAGACTTACATATAACACTTACATTTATAACAGTATATTTTAAGTTGAAAACAACTTAAGTTTGAATGCACTAAAGCTCTACATTTTTACTCTCCCCCTAACACATTTTATATATTTATGTCATTTTACATCTTTTTATCTTGTGTATCACTTTAAAGATAAAGATTCTCCTTTTATCTTTAACTTTCAACATTTTAATCATAATGTGTCTTGGTGTGGATCTCTTTAGGTTCATCTTATTTGGAATTCTCTGGGTTTCCTGAATCTGGATGTCTTTCCTTTCCCAGGTTAGGGAAGTTTGCAGCCATACTTCTTCAAATAAGTTTTCTCTCCCTTTCTGTCCCTCTTCTCCTTCTGGGACCTCTATAATGTGAATGTATTCTGCCTGATGTTGTCCCATAATTCCTTAACCTATCTTCACTTTTTAAAATCCTTTTTTGTTTTGCTGCTCTGCTTGGGTGAGTTCCACTGCCCTGATTTCAAGATCACTGATCCTTCCATCTGCTTCATCTAGTCTCCTGTTGAACCCCTCTACTGTATTTTTCAGTTCAGATTATTGTATTCTTTGGCTCTGTAATTTTAGTTTGGTACTTTCTTTAATTTTCTACCTTTTTGTTGAAGTTCTCACTGTGTTCATCCATGCTTCCCCCAAGTTTGTTAATCAACTTTATGACCATTATTTTGAACTCTCTATCAGGAGTTACTGATAATTACTTATCTATGTTTCACTAAGGTTTTTCTTTTTTTTTCCCCTGAGGTTTTATTTGGTTCTTTCATTTAGAACGTATTCCTCTGTTTTCCTCATTTTGCATGACTCTCTCTGTTTCTATGTATTACATGAAACAGCTACCTTCCCAGTGAAGGAGTGGCCTTATTAGGAGGTTCACCTTCATTCAACCTTGCCCTAGCAATGGTTGTGTCTTGGACCTTTGTGATTGTCCAAGCAGCCTGTTTTATTTTTAACAGCTTCTAGAGCTTAAGCATGTGCCAAGACCCGTCAGTGTCCCAACAAGAGGGATCTCAGTCAGCACCTAGTTTAAAGCTGGAGGCCAGACCTACAAGCAACAGCTTTTAAAGTATGCAAATATATACAGTTGTATGGGACCACAATCGTAAACTCTGGTGGTCTCTAGACTAGAAAATCTGGAAATGTCCAATTGTTAAAGTCTGTGAGACTCAGGAACACAAGCTCCAATGGCCACCAGAGCCAGGCAATCAACGAGTGTCCCCCATGTGGCAGCTGCAAAAACTGGGGAACCAGAGGGCAGGAAGATTGAGCCCACCTTCTGAGGTCCCTAGAAAGGTTAACAGTCATCAATGAGATGTATGTTTAATTAGAAGCCTGCTTGTCAGGCTGCAGCTATGATGATGAGCTTATAGGCCTCTTTCACAGGAAGACTGATCTCCTGGGTCTGTTGCCTCTTCCTGGTGGAGGACGGTAGCTGTTTAAGAAGTCTTTCTCTGTTGGTTACAGTCCTGTGGGATCTGTGAGTATAAGCCATGATGACCTCCAGAGCCAAATGATATACAGGTGTCCCCTGGCAACAGCTACAAAAAAAATTAGGGCACCAGACTAGGGAATTAGCTCCTTTCTGGGAGATACCATCAAGCTGTAGCAAGGCAGAGGGGGAGCTCAATGACTCATCCACCAGCCTCTGTTTCCTGAGTATTCCACAAGCCTCGAGGAGTATGCCAGACTAGAAGCCTGCCCCTCAAGCCAAAGTTTCTGGGCATGCAAATAGGCTTCTTTACCAGAAAGATGGGAGTTGTGTTTCAGTCTGCTATCTATGCAGTGCCCTTGGGGTGGCAGACTACCAAGAACTGTCTCTCCAAGTGTTACAGTCCCAGGATGGACCCCCACTATCCTTCAGAGCCAGGCACTCAAGGGGTGTCCCTCAGCTATGGTTGCAAAAACTGGGGCACCAGGTATATAAAAACCTGGGCACGAGACATGTGTAAAAGCTCCCCTCCAGGAGATACTGGCACTGTGGAACATGGCAGAGGGAGAGCACAAAAGACGGCCTGCACTGAGGAAAAGAGAAAAAAGGAAAAAACTAAGCAAAACTGAAAAACCACTGTTTATTAGATTCCAACAGAGAGAAAACTTAGGGGAAAAGCAAAAAAAAGAAAAAGAAATTATACCTCTATATTTATTTTTCTTTGCCTGAATATTGAGATCAGACCATCATATTCATTTAGAGGCAAAGCCTTTGTTAAGCTTAGGGACAGCAAAGTTTAACACACGATGTTATAATATAATATATAATTATTATAATATAATATAACCAAAAATAAGAATATATATCTACCAGACAAAATGTTTAAAATTATAACTTTTCCCCAAAACCTAGGCCATTCAGTTCTATACCTTTGCACCAACATGATACATGGTCTTAGGGACTTGAGCTTCAAAGTCACATAGATCTGGGTTTGAATTGCAGCCCCATCACTTACTCACTCTGTACTTTTGAACAAGCTACTTAATCTCTCTGTGTCTTCATTTCCTCATCTATTAAAATAGGGCCAATAATACCTCCCTGACAGAGTTGTTGTGAGGCTTACATGAGATCATCTATGAGAAGTACCTAGTAAAAGGCCTTTCCCATAGGAGATGCTCACTCCTTCACCTCACTGGACACTGTTTATGTGCAGCAGTGACAGACACATAAAAGATATACTAAAAATCCCAGAAAGTATTTATGAAAAAAAAGCATCATAAAAACTGAAAAAGAATTAATGAGATAGATACAAAAGTAAAATATTTAGTATTTAATAGGACACACATCCACCAAAGGGCATAAAGGGCAAAGAAAAATCAAGAGGTCGGTGTATAAAACAGGTAAAGAGAAGGAGGAAAAATTGGAGAAAACAAGTGACAAGGTAAAGAGTGTCTTCAGTGGATGGAAGTGCATAAGTTGACAATAAGAAGGAGAAGCAAACACAAGGACAGATGTTCAGGTCCCAGGTACTGCACACCAAAATATATTGAAAAAAACAAAAACTACATAAATGATAAGTTCTACTACCATTAAAAGGAGTGAAATAGAGCCAGGGTAATGGAAGACCCTCGCAATAGTCCCCCAGAGACCTCTCAGTGCAGTGGACCTGGGTCTACTCCTCGGCAGGGCAGGAAATGTGAGAAGCAGCACACTCAACACAGTGAGGCTTCTCACACACTGACCCATGCTGGCAAAACTTATAGGAAATGATATATAGTTCAGACCAACAATTTACTGATTATAACAAGAAATATATTTTTCTATTTGAAGAGAATACTTAATGGTTTACTCTTCAGGATATGAGGAATACCAATTTTAAAAACTAGTAAAAACTAAGATTGGTAAAAATCAAAGTATCATTGGTCATTCAACAACAATCATATATCCAGCAAATATTTATTGAGCACTGACAGTATATGGTAGACACAAAGCTACATAAGCTTCAGCTACAAGGATTACTATGACACTGCCCTGCCCTTGACCATGGTAAAAGATACCTATAATACAATTACTTTCAGTATGAAAGACTAAGAAATATAGATACCATGCAAACAGAGCAATCCTACTTCAGGAGAACTAGGGAAAGGAAAAGAACAAATGAGCTGGATATTTTAAATTATCTTTCAAATATGAGCTTTCTAGACAAACAAGGGTTGAAAACCATTCCAAGAAGAGGAAAAGGAATATGCAAAGTACAAATCTGTGAAAATGTTTGCCATATATGGAAGCAATGTGGTAAGATCCTAGGATGTAGTAAGATCCTGAGATGGCCTTCCTGGTGTGTGGGGTGCAGACAATGGGAAATGGCGGGATATGAGGATTGAGAAAAGGTTGAGAAAAGCTGTATATACCAAGGTAGCATGTGGATTTTATCAATTAGACTAGTAGTCACAAAACTTGGGGATGTGCAAGCCAACTTGTGTACAAGATAATCCACTGAGTTGTGGGAAAAAGTTAGAATTTTTATATAAAAGAAAAAATTAAGCTTTAGTAAGATTTCATAAATGGATCAACACTGCAGCCTCATTCAATCTTAACATAAGGTGGTCATGTGTCACAAACTGTCCAAGTGGTATCTTGAAAAAAGAGTAGGGGTTCTACCACACGCAGGGAACCCTCAGCCTTTCATTCACTTTCAGGATATACATTACAGTTTCTACAGGACCAGCAAGGAAGATGTACTGAGTATACTATTTAACTAAAGTAACCATCAAATGGACACATTGCTTAAAAAGATTCTTGCAAAGAAGTCAGAAATTAAAGATAATACTATCAAGCCAACAAAAGTTGGAAACTAGGAAATGATAGAGCTGACACTTCTATTCCCACTGTGAGCTATTCATCAGCCTCATTAAGAGAATAAGCTAATAAGAGGTCAGAAAAAATTTTCAAAATTATCAGGAAGACCATTTGAAATAATGAATTTATAGACCTTAATAAGAATTCACTCACTCTTTCAAAATTTTACTGTGCAGATATTGTTCAATTTGCTAACAGTTAAAAAGCTGATGACAAGCAATTTTGCCCGAAGGGTACAGTGTTCACTGAGAGTCTCACCAATTGACTGATTATAATGTCAGTCAAAATCCCAACAAGTTATTTTGTTTTGGGGTGAAACCTGACAAACAGATTCTAAAATCTATATAATGGTAATGCAAAGTTCAATCATCAGTCAAGATGATTTGATGATTTTTTTGATAAAAAAAAAAACACCAAGCTGCAAGGACTGCCTCCTGGATAGTAAGACACTTAGAAGGCCACATTAATGAAGACAATGTGTCATTGGCATAAAGATAGTGTTTTAGTGGGGAATCTCCAGAGAAAAAGAACTAACAGGAGATTATATAGATACATATAGAGAGACCTATTATAAGGAATTGGCTCACTTAATTATGGAGGCAAGCTGGAGACCCAGGAAAGCTGATAGTTTAGTTCTAGTCCAAATGTGAGGGCCTGAAACAAGGAAAGCCAATGGTTTCTGAAGGCTGGCCGACTCAATACCTAGGAAGATCCAATGTTTTAGTTTGAATCTGAAGGCAGGGAAAAAACTCAGGTCCCAGTGCAAGCCCTGTCAAGCAGAAGGAATTCTCTTACTCATGGAAGTGTTCAGCCTTTTTGTTCTACTCAGCCCTTCAACTAACTGGATGAGGCCCACGCACATGAGGGAGGGTAACTGCTTTATTCAGTCTGTTGATTTATATGTTAATCTCATCTAAAAATACTCCCGCAGAAACATCCAGAATAATGTTTGACCAAATATCTGGGCACCCTATGGCCCATTCAAGTTGACACATAAAATTAAGCATCGCATATAGACAATGAGAACATTGGAGACATTTAGGATCAAACCTGCACATAAAAAGACATTTGATTTACGGTATTTCCCTGGCGGTCCAGTGGGTAAGACCCCACGCTCCCAATGTAGGGGGCCCGGGTTTGATCCCTGGTCGGGTAACTAGATCTCACATGCATGTCACAACTAAGAAGCCCCCATGCCGCAACTAAGACCAGATGCTGCATAAATAAATAAATACTTAAAAAAATTTTTTTTAAAAAGACATTTGATTTATTATGAAGGTAGCACCATAGCTCAGTGAGGTAAAAAGACTTTTCAGTGATGGTGTTGGGACAATGGGGTATCCATGTGGAAGCAAAGTGAAAATGAACTCCTACCTTAGACCCCATAATGAAACAGTTACAGGTAGATCACAGACCTAAATGGGAAAGGCAAACCAATATACTTTTAGAAGATAATGTGAAAGGTCTTCATGACCCTGAAGTGGGGATACATTTTCTTAAATAAGATACAAAGTTATTAACCAAAAAGGAGAAGACTGATAAATCTGACAACAATAAAATTTTAAATGTCTTTCTTAAAAGAAGGTAAGACAGGTACTTCAGAGGCCAGCCCAAGCCCATGTTGTTACCTGTGCTTCTGACTGACTGGCTACATTGTGACTGGAGGTCCCAATGACCCCCTCCAACTCAGGATGCTAATCCCAAACCCAGATTCTTACCTGTACTTCTGACCGACTGGCTAAATCAGAGCTTCCCAGAACCCCCTCACTGGGTTCAACTAATTTGTTAGAGTGGCTCACAGAATTCAAGAAATGCACTTATATACTAGATTACTGATTTCTTATAAAAGGATATTAAAGGATACTAGTCAACAGTCAGATGAAGAGATGCATAAGGCAAGGTCCCAAACAGAGAAGCTTCTGTCCTTATACAGCTTGGGGCCTGTCAAGGTGGCATGCAGAAACACTCTGCTTCCCCCATGTGGAAGCTCTCTGAAAAGGGGCCAAAAAGTGGTCCTTTGGGTTTTTATGGAGGCTTCATTATATAGTCATGATTGACTAAATCACTGGCTAATGGCAACTGGTTCAACCTCAAGCCCCTCTCCCCTCGCAGGAAACCAGATGGTGGGACTGAAAGTTCCAACCCTCTACTCACAAGGTTGGTTCTCCTGCCAAGCAGCCCTCATCCTCGGATGCCCTCCAAAAGTCACCTTATTAACATAACACAAGACACCTTTTATCACTCTCAACACTTAGGCGATTCCAAGAGTTTTGGCAGCTGTGAGCCAGGAACTGCAGACGAAGACCAAATATAAATAAAAAATATATTTTGGTCATGTGAATGATCAGACATATATTTCTTATAAATTACAATATCTCGAATACATACTGCATTATTCCATTTTTACCAAGATAAAATAATAGGCCAAACTGCATAATTAAGTGGTAAAACCATAAAGCAAGGTAAATAAAAGTCAGGCTAGTAGTAACTGCTAGCAAGGCACATAAGGACATATAAATAGGAAGGGGCACTTGGGAGCTTCTAGGAGGGAGACAATGTTCCATTCTATTTCCTGACCTGGGTGGTAGTTGAAAGGGTATTTATTTGCAACAATTCGTTAAGCTTGGCATTTATGCTTCATGCACGTTTCTGCATGTTGGTTAGACTCTGTACTTTAAAAGGGTTTTTTTTTTTAATTCTAAAGAATGAAGTAGAGGGCTGAAGCAATACAGGAACATCTGGATATTGCTTACTACTGCATTTAAAGGGAATAAAGATTGAATAAAACCCTTTTGACTGATCTCAACTCCTGGTATTCTGCCATTTTCTTCTCATCAGAATAAAATACAATACTGGTATGGTCTTGCCCAAAGAACGTAAGTAGTTCCTAAATTTGGCAGACCCAGAGACCTTCCCTTTGGATTATAAACTCTGAGCACAGACTGTCTTTAGATCCACTACTGTATCCTCAACTTCTTTAATAGTGCCAGGCAAACAGTAGGTTCTCAAAAAGCATCTGTTCAATGGATTCACTGGTAAAACTAAATTTTTCAAGAACCAAATATTCCAAAAAGATGTGAAAGAGTCCTGTGACTTCAACCAGTCTCTAAGAGCTGTAAGAAGAGCCATAGAGACGGTGTTATTTGACAGTACATTTGAGGTTACTAGTAAGACTCCAAAAAAATTAATGTATTTCCAACGTAACATATTAACAAAGGCTAACATATGGCAAGCATCAAACAATTTCTAGGACAGGTACGGAATTTGCCTCTGCACCATCTTCCATTGGATGCTGTTTGTGCCATCACTGGAGGGCTGGCAAGATGACTGAGTTGAAGGATGTGAGCTCACCCCTTCCTACAAAAACACCAAAATCACAACTAACTGCTGAAAAAACACTAACAAAAAAAACACTGAAACCTGACAATAAAGATACCCTACATCCTAAGACAAAAAAGAAGCCACAACAAGATGGTAGGAGGGGCACAATCACGATAAAATCAAATCCCATATCCACCTGGTGGGCAACCCACAAACTGAAAAATAATTACACCACAGAAGTTCTCCCACAGGAATGAAAGTCCTGAGCCCCACGTCAGGCTTCCAAGCCTGGGGGTCTGGCAACAGGAGGAGGAACCCCCAGAGAATCGGTTTTGAAGGCCAGTGGGGTTTGACTGCAGAATTCCACAGGACTGGGGGAAAAAGAAACTCCACTCTTGGGGGGCTCACACAAGGTCCCATGCTCACCAGGACCCAGGGAAAAAAGTAGTGACCTCGTAAGAGACTGGGCCAAACCTGCCTGCTAGTACTGGATGGTCTCCTGCAGAGGCAAGGGATGGATGTGGCTCACTGAGGGGGAAAAAAACATTGGCAGCAGAGTTCTGGTGAGTACTCATTTGTGTGAGCCTTCCTGGAGGTCACCATTTCCTCCCCAAGGCCTAGCCCTACCTAACAGCCTGTAGGCTCCAGTGCTGGGCACCTCAGGCCAAACAACAAACAGGGTGGGAACACAGCCCCACCCATCAGCAGTTAGGCTGCTTGAAGTCTTCCCGAGCATGGCCCTGCTCACCAGAGGGACAAGACCCAGATCCACCCACCAGTGGGCAGTAATCAGACCCTCCCATCAAGAATCCGGCACAAACCTCTTAGATAGCCTCATCCACCAGACAGCAGACAGCAGAAGCAAGAAGAACTACAATTCTGCAGCCTGTGGAACAGAAACCGCAATCACAGAAAGTTACACAAAATAAGACGGCAGAGGAACATGTCCTACATGAAGGAACAAGATAAAACCCCAGAAGAACAACTAAGTGAAGTGGAGATAGGCTATCTACCGGAAGAAGAATTCAGAGTAATGATAGTGAAGATGATATAAGATCTCAGAAAGACAAAGGAGGCAGAGTTTGAGAAGATGCAAGAAATGTTTAACAGAGGCCTAGAAGAACTAAGGCACAAACAAACAGAGATGAACAACACAATAACTGAAATGAAAAATACACTAGAAAGAATCAATAGCACAGTAACTGAGGCAGAAGAACGGATAAGTGAGCTGGAAGACAAAATGGTGGAAATCACTACCGCAGAACAGTATAACAAGAATGAAAAGAAATGAAGACAGTCTAAGAGACCTCTGGGACAACATTAAATGAACCAACATTTGCATTACAGGGTTCCCAGAAGGAGAAGAGGGAGAGAAAGGGCTGGAGAAAATATTTGAAGAGATAATAACAGAAAACTTCCCTAACATGGGAAAGGAAACAGTCACCCAAGTCCAGGAAGTGCAGAGAGCCTCAGGCAGGATAAACCCAAGGAGGAACATGCCAAAACACACAGTAATCAAATTGACAAAAGTTAAAACAAAGAAAAAATATTAAAAGCAACAAATAACATACAAGGGAACTCCCATAAGATTATCAGCTGATTTCTCAGCAGAAACTCTGCAGGCCAGAAGGGAGTGGCACGATATGTTTAAAGTGATTAAAGGGAAGAAACTGCAACCAAGAATACTCTATCCAGCAAGGCTCTCATTCAGATTCAACAGAGAAATCAAAACCTTTACAGACAAACAAAAGCTAAGAGAATTCAGCACCACCAGACCAGCTTTGCAACAAATGCTAAAAAAACTTCTCTAAGCGGAAAAGAAAAGGCCACTACTAGAAAGAAGGAAATTATGAGTGGAAAAGCTCACTGGTAAAGGCAAGCATAAAGTAAAGGTAGGAAATCATCTGCACAGAAATATGATATCAAACCACCAATTGTCAGAAGAAGAGAGCACAAATGTTGGATATTGGAAATGCATTTGAAATTAAAAGACCAGCAACTTAAAACAATCTTGTTTATATACAGACTGCTATATCAAAACCTCATGGTAAAAGCAAACTGAAAATCTACAATAGATATGCATTTCTTTAAATATAAATGGATCAAATGCTCCAACCAACAGACACATACTGGCTGAATGGATACAAAAACAAGATCAATATATATATGCTGTCTACTAGAGATCCACTTCAGATCTAGGGACACATACAAACTGAAAGTGAGGGAATGGAAAAAGGTATTCCAGGCAAATGAAAATCAAAAGATAGCTGGAATAGCAATAGACAAAATAGACTTTAAAATAAAAACTGTTACAAGAAGCAAAGAAGGACACTACATAATGATCACAGGATCAATCCAAGAAGAAGATATAACAATTGTAAATATATATGCACCCCAACATAGCAACATCCCAATATATAAGGGTACAGCCATAAAAGGAGGAATCTACAGTAACACAATAATAGCGGGAGGCTTTATTTATTTATTTATTTTTAATGGAGTAGATAGAGTTGCTTTACACTGCTGTGTCAGTTTCTGCTGTACAACAAAGTGAATCAGCCATACGTATACATATATCCCCTCTTTTTTGGATTTCCTTCTTGTTAAGGTCACCACTGAGCACCAAGTGGAATTCCCTGTGCTATACAGTGAGATCTCATTAGTCTTCTGTTTTATACACAGTAGTGTATGTATGTCAATCCCAATCTCCCAATTCATCCCACCCCCTCTTTTCCCCCTTTGTATCCATAAGTTTGTTCTCTACGTCTGTGTCTCTATTTCTGCTTTGCAAATAAGATCATCTATACCATTTTTCTAGATTCCAGTAGTGGGGAACTTTAACACCCCACTTTAATCAATGGACAGGTCATCCAGACAGATGATCAATAAGGAGACACAGGCCTTAAATGTCACATTAGACCAGATGGACTTTATCAATATTTATACAGCATTCTATCCAAAAGTAGCAGAATACACATTCTTCTCAAGTGCACATGAAGCATTCTCCAGGAATGATCACATGCTGGGACACAAAGCAAGCCTTAGTAAATTTAAGAAAACTGACATCATATCAAGCATCTTTTCTGACCACAGTGCTCAGAAATTAGAAATCAACTACAAGAAAAAAATTGTAAAAACACAAACACATGGAGGCTAAACAATATGCTACTAAACAACCAATGGATCACTGAAGAAATCAAAGAGGAAATCAAAAACTACCTAGAGACAAATGCAAACGAAAACACAACGATCTAAAACCTATGGGATACAGCAAAAGCGGTTCTAAGAGGGAAGTGTATAGCAATACAATCTTACCTCAGGAAACAAGAAAAGTCACAAACAACCTAACCTTACACCTAAAGCAATTAGAGAAAAAAGAACAAACAAAACCCAAAGTTAGTAGAAGGAAAGAAAACATAAAGATCAGAGCAGAAATAAATGAAATAGAAATGAAGAAAACAATAGCAAAGGTGCATGAATAAAAGCTGGTTCTTTGACAAGATAAATTAGCGAGACTCATCAAGAAAAAAAGGGAGAGGGCCCAAATCAATAAAATTAGAAATGAAAAACAAGAAGTTACAATGGACCCCACAGAAATAAAAAGGATCATAACAGACTACTACAAGCAACTATATGCCAATAAAACTGACAACCTGGAAGAAATGGATAAATTCTTAGAAAGGTACAACCTCCCAAAACTGAACCAAGAAGAAACAGAAAATATGAACAGACCAATCACAAGTACTGAAATTGAAACTGTGATTTAGAAACTCCCAAAAAACAAAAGTCCAGGACCAGATAGCTTCAGAGGCAAATTCTATCAAACATTTAGAAAAGAGCTAACACCTATCCTTCTGAAACTATTACAAAAATTACAGAGGAAGGAGTACTCCCAAATTCATTCTATGAGGATACCATCACCCTGATACCAAAACCAGACAAAGATACTGCAAAAAAAGAAAATTACAGGCCAATATCACTGATGAACAGATGCAAAAATCTTCAACAAAATACTAGCAATCTGAATCCAACAAGACGTTAAGAGAATCATACACAGGGCTTCCCTGGTGGCGCAGTGGTTGAGAGTCCACCTGCCGATGCAGGGGACACGGGTTCGTGCCCTGGTCCGAGAGGATCCCACATGCTGTGGAGCGGCTGGGCCCGTGAGCCATGGCTGCTGAGCCTGTGCGTCCGGTGCCTGTGCTCCGTAACAGGAGAGGCCACAGCAGTGAGAGGCCCGCGTACGGCAAAAAAAAAAAAAAAAAAAAAGAATCATACACAATAATGATCAAGTGGGATTTATCCCAGGGATGCAATGATTTTTCATTATCTGCAAATCAATCAGTGTGATACACCACATCAACAAACTGAAGAATAAAAACCATATGATCATCTCAATAGATGCAGAAAAAGGCTGTGACAAAATTCAACACCGATTTATGATAAAAACTCTCCAGAAAGTGGGCATAGAGGGAACATACCTCAACATAATAATGGCCACATATGACAAACCCACAGCTAACATCATACTCAACAGTGAAAAGCTGAAAGCACTTCCTCTAAGATCGGGAACAAGACAAGGATGTCCACTCTCACCACTTTTATTCAATATAGCTTTGGAAATCCTAGCCATGGCAATTAGAGAAGAAAAAGAGATAAAAGGAATCCAAATGGGAAAAGAAGTAAAACTCACTGTTTGCAGATGACATGATACTATACATAGATAATCCTAAAGATGCCACCAGAAAACTACTAGAGCTCATCAATGAATTCAGTAAAGTTGCAGAATACAAAATTAATACACAGAAATCTGTTCTATACACTAACAACGAAAGATCAGAAAGAGAAATTAAAGAAACAATCCCATTTACCAACACATCAAAAAGAACAAAATACCTAGGAATAAACCTACCTAATGAGACAAAAGACCTGTACTCCAAAAACTGTAAGATGCTGATGAAAGAAATCAAAGATGACAAAAACAGATGGAAAGATATACAATGTTCTTGGATTGCAAGAATCAATATTGTCAAAATGACTATACTACCCAAGGCAATCTACAGATTCAATACAATCCCTATCAAAGTATTAATGGCATTTTTCAGAGAACTAGAACAAAAAAAATTCTCAAAATATGTATGGAGACACAAAAGACCCCAAATAGTCAAAACAGTCTTGAAAAAGAAAAATGGAGCTGGAGGAATTAGGCTCCCTGATTTCAGACTATACTATAAAGCTACAGTCATGAAAACAGTATGGTACTGGCACAAAAACAAAAATATACATCAATGGAACAGGATAGAAAGCCCAGAAATAAATCCACGCACCTACGGTCAATTAATCTATGAAAAAGGAGGCAAGACTAGACAATGGAGGAAAGACAGTCTCTTCAATAAATGATGCTGGGAAAACTGGAGAGGTACATGGAAAAAAGTGAAATTAGAACACTCTTTATCACCACAGACAAAAATAAACTCAAAATGGATTAAAGACCTAAATGTAAGACTAGGTACTACAAAACTCTTAGAGGAAAACATAGGCAGAACACTCTTTGACATAAACCACGGCAATGTCTTTTCCGAGCTGTCTCCTAGAGTAATGGAAATAAAAACAAAAATAAACAAATGGGACCTAATTAACTCAAAAGCTGTAGCACATCAATAGAAACCATAAACAAAATGAAAAGACAACGCACACAATGGAAGAAAATATTTGCAAACGATGTGACCAACAAGGGATTATTCTCCAAAATTTACAAACAGCTCATGCAGCTCAGTATCAAAAAAACAAACAACCCAATCAAAAAATGGGCAGAAGATCTACATAAACATTTTTCCAGAGAAGAAATACAGATGGTCCAAAAGCACATGAAAAGATGCTCAACATCACTAATTATCAGAGAAATGCAAATCAAAACTACAATGAGGTATCACCTCACACCGGTCAGAATGGCCATCATCAAAAAATCTACAAACAATAAATGCTGGAGAGGGTGTGGAGAAAAGGGAACTCTCCTACACTGTTGGTGGGAATGTAAATTGGTACAGCTACTATGGAGAACAGTTATGGAGGTTCCTTAAGAAACTAAAAATAGAGCTATCATATTATCAAGCAATCCCACTCCTGGGCATATATCCAGAGAAAAATATAGTTCAAAAGAATACATACACCCCAATGTCAATTGCAGTGCTGTTTACAATAAGCAAGACATGGAAGCAGCCTAAATGGCCATCAACAGAGGAGTTGATGAAGAAGATGTGGTACATATATACTATGGAATATTACTCAGCCATTAAAAAGAATGAAATTATGCCATTTGAAGCAACATGATGGGCCTGGAGATTATCATACTAAGTGAATTAAGTCAGACAGAGAAAGACAAATATCATGTGATATTGCTTATATGTGGAATCTTTAATACAAATGATAGAAATGAACTTATTTACAAAACAGAAGCTGACTCACAGACTTAGAGGACGAGGAGGAGGGATTGCTTTGGAGTTTGGCATTGACATTTACACACTGCTATATTTAAAACATAAGCAACAAGGACCTACTGTATAGCACAGGGAATGCTGCTCAATATTCTGTGATAACCGAAATGGGAAAAGAATTTGAAAAAGAATAGATACATGTATATATATAACTGAACCACTTTGCTGTACACCTGAAACTAACACAACATTGTTAATCAACTATGCTCCAATATAAATTTTTTTAAATGACAAGTATAAGAAAATTCAGAGGAATAAAGTTAACTAGGCATTCAGCAAAATTAAAACACATAAAAAACCCAGAATTTCTATTACATCTCTGTCCTAAAAATACAACTAATCAATTCAGTCTAACATTATCAAATTTAATAATTAACATGAATTTTTACTGCATTTTAGAATTTATAGAAGAAATTCTTTGTTTTTGACTCAGGGTGTTTCAATCACATTTGTGATGCTTCATAAACACAGAATGACCCAAGATTTTATTACCACAATTAAAACAGGCTAGCATATATCAGGTACTAAGTAAATGCTCACTGAATGAAACTAACAAATATTATTAAAATATGGCTTGTTATATAGTTTTAGAAGGATACTTGATGACAATTACACATTTTTAAAGTGTAATATGTCACTCTTTAACTTTTATGGAGAAAATATCACTTTTAGGATAAAAGAAAGTACACCCAAGATGTGTACAATTGATTCATAAACTAGCAACCATCTTCTGTCTTGCTGCATTTACAGTCAACATTATACAATTACGAAGGTACTGATTTGTGATAGGTATATGTAATTAGCTTTAGACTGCTAAAAGTTAAATAATTAATATTATTCCTACACATCATTTTTTTTATCAGTTAATATTACAGGTTTGCCTAGTACAACGATGAGGGAAACTGTTTTCCTAGTCTCTTAAGTGCTCAGCTCCTCTCCAGTGGCACCATCTTCTCAGAGTAAAGCAGATTCAGAACCATCTCTATTTCAATCAACTTTCTCTCCTTCCTTCACTGCCAAGTTTCTTCAAAGGGTAATCAAAGTTTATTACCTCTGCTTCCTCACCTCCCCATCATTCCTCAATATCTACAGCAGCCTGGCTACTTCCTTCAACCTCCCACTAAACCTATTCTCACCAAAGTCATTCCTCCTTAGTGGCTAAATCCAAGTAGTGCTTTTCAGTCCTTATCTTGCTCTTTCAATCCTTTATGCTCTACAATTGCCGTGTCCAATACAGTGACAACTAGCCACATGAGGCTACTCAGCACTTTCAAATGTAACAGGTACAATGAAGAAAAATGAATTTTTAACTTTTAAAATTTTAATTAAATTTAAATTTGAAAACAGACACATGATTCAGCTTTAAGTTTCTTTGAAACAATTTGGGTATGTGAACCTACTTTTTCAACTGTATATTTTATAAAACAAATCAAGAATTTCCAATGAAAATTTAGCCTCTGAATTAAGATGTAACATATACACTGAATTAAGTATAACATATATACTGGATCTCAATGACTCAGTATAAAAAAGATTATAAAATGATCACATTAATAATTTTTATATTGATTACATATTTTAATAATGGTATTTTGGATATACTGGGTTAAATAAAATAATCATTAAAATTAGTCTCAACTTTTTCTTTTTACATTTCTTAAAGCAGGTACTAGAAAACTGAAAATTATCTATGTAGAATATACTTTGTTTCTATTGGACAGTGGCGTGCTATAGCATTAGATATAAATGACCACTCATTCCTTCTTAAAATGCTGCTGCTTTTCTCCTTCTTCTTCTTGGACTCCCCCTTTCTAGTGTGCAGTGTAACTTATTCTTCCACTCACTCCTTAAATGCCAGTGTCTCCCAAGGTTGTCCCTAGGCCCTTTCCCTTCCTCACACTAGGCATTTTCCTTGGGTGATCTCACCCTCACGCATGGCTCCCACTGTTCCTGTACCCTGAGGACTGTCAACCCTCTATGTGCAAATCAGCCCCTCTCCTGAAAACACTAAGTTCAACTCGACCTACACCTAAGTACACCTGCACTTAATTTGCCGTTACATCCTTACATATTTACCTTATTAATATCATAAATCTGGTCCCTCTTTTCCATTTCATTCAGGCCTTCATGATTTCTCACTTTTACCACTACAATTGCTTTGAAAGTGCTATCCCTGGCACCTTCCAAAGCAACTTCCTTTTGCTGGTAAGTTTCTAAAATTCACACCTAGACATATGATTTCTCTATTTAAAATACTTCGGTGGTTTCCCCACTGCCTTCAAGTTAAAATAAAAACTTCTTATAATCATACATAAGGCTTTATGCTTCATCATCAACCCTATAAAATCCCAAGCTCAGGGATATCTAAGCACCTGCAGTTTCCTGAATACAGCATTTGCTTCCTCACCGCCATTCTTTGCACATGCTCTTTTAGCTGGCAGGAATACCGTTCCTAAAACTCTATCCTGTTCTCTTAGTCATCCTTCAAAACTCAGCTGATATATCATCTCTCCCAGGAACCATCTCCAAACCACCAAGTCTGAACAAGTGTCCCTCCTCTGCGTCACCATCACCCCTATACATAGTTCTACCAATAACCCAATGACACTGCCCTAGAATGACCTGGTTAGTAGTCTGTAAACTCCCTGAAGGTAGGAATTAAGTGTTTTAACTTTACCTCCCCGTGCTACACTTAATGAGCACCTATTTATTAAATGGACACAATATTAAATAAGGGAAACCCACAGAATAAACTGCAAGGCTAGAAACTTAAAACTAGGCTAATATAAGTCACGAGTTAAATGAAGAAAGTTAACCTAATCACTCTAAAAACACTTTATAAGATGGCCTATTTCTGGACTTAATGAGCTAGCCAATAAAAATATATATCCTAAATAATCACTAAAATAGCAAATACTCAACAAAAGCAATAATTTAAAAAACTGAAAACTAAGTATGTCATTCTATTTCTATAGCCTTGTTTTTCATACCTTTTCTTCCCTAATTCTACTTATCAGTTCCTTCCTTCAGCTCTTTAATTTTCCTTCGAGTTAAATGTTGCATTTTTTCCGTCCCTTGCCCAATCCTTTTCACTTCTACTGTCCCTCCAATTCTTCTTTTAATCTAACAAAAATGCAAATACTGTCTTTGTCATCTCTGTCAGCAATTCTGTATAAAACAAAGGAATGGTAAAAAGCAGTGAACGGAATGATATCACCAGTCAGATTGGTAGACAAAACCATATGCATTAATCTGGGTGGTTGGTTTCATAATACTAAGCAGCTAATCTAGACCATATGCATAGTAAGTGGAGTCTGACAGGCATCAGCAAGTCCTTGAGGTTATTGCAGCAGGGCAGTGGGGGGTAAGAGAAAAGACCAGCCAACTTGCTGGTGGTGAGGGCAGCTACAGCACAGCCTTACAACATTCTCCTATTTGTGCCCACCATCCAAGAGGAAGCAGAAACGGGGAATTCAGGAAGCTGTCAGCTATCTGGACTAGCACGGTCAGGTAACCGATTTTAACGGTGCTTGCAGCATTAGCCAACCAGCCCTAGATGCTAGTCTGAGCACACTGGCCAGGGCACCAACTTTAGGACACAAAATAAAGACTGCTGCTCCCAGGGCACTTCTGAATTTTAGTTTTACTACAGAATAGATTCTGAGAGAGGCAGAGAAGTACCTGAAGAGAAATTATATAAGTATTCAAAGTAGGTTGGTAGGAAGAAACAATTGTTAGAAGGAAGGAGAGTACATTCTTTTAATTACCTGAGAGTAACTTTCTAAAACCACTCAACATTAGTTCTTGCAGGCATGGGGAAGTTCACCCTGAGGACCTATCTCTTAAGGAATTCGCAATCAAACAAAAATGAAATCTCTTGAAAAGCTTTACAAGTTTAACAGTGAAGGATGTGTCTGAAAAAGTTTCTGGACTGTCAAAGCAGCACCTTTATTGAATTCAAAGCAGTATAGTGCAAGATTTATTTTTACCCGTGTCCAGGAGTTAAGCTTTGATTCTCCAGAATTCTGTGGATCTTTCTTAAACAGACAACACAAGCACCATATTAGAATTTTTTGGCTTTCATCTGCAAAAAGGAAAACTAAAATGAGTAGGTTTTATCAAATAGAAAGAAAAGATAATCAGTATAAAATTTGTAACATTATATACTAAAGGAAATATATTTATTATATTTTAGGAAAATCACAAACTACTAAGTTCATAGAACAAGCATCCAGGACCATGTGTGAAACTTTGTGGTTTTTTTCCTTCTTGTGGGTTCAGGATCACTTATGCTTAGCCCTTGTGAGGTCAATTCTCTTTCTGTCACAGCAGCAATTTTTAAAGCCAAAAGAGAATGATGGAAAGAACTAAAAGAACTAGCTTTTTTAAAGATCAGTTCTTTATTTTATATTCAAACCATTAGCAATTTCAACCTTTTTAAGGCAATATCACTGCCATAAGCAGTAGTCAATATTTCTGATTTAATCAAATTGGCCAAAATACCCCCACTTGTTAAAAATAAATTTAACAAAAAGAATTGTTTTAAAATACATTCTTTTTAGTACCAAATGGTTTGGATAAAATAGAAGCCTTTTACATGCTCCTAATTCTTTACTCTAAAATGTAAAACTTTACTAAATATGTGATAACAATGCTGACCTTTGAAATCTATTTGGCTAGAACATCTACTTGGTAAGCCATTTTCTCTTTCCTCCTTTGGTAACTAAGTCCATTCAAGTTGGAGATTCTATAACACAACTGAGAAGCAAAAATGAGACCTAAAAACTGAAGATATCAGTACCTGAACTAGAGCCAAGCTACTATGGACTTTACCACAAGGCCATGGAGGTGATGCTGAGGAAACCCAGCACCCGGAATCACTCCTCTGCAAAATCACCTGATGCTCTTTACTTTGTTATCTACTGCAATTTCATAAACACAGCATTTCTAAGGGCTTCATTAACAAGAAATAAGGAGAATACAAACTACAGTAATCTATCTCAGCATTTTCAACCACAAACCAAAGGACCCCGATAGTAATTTTAAATCCATTTTCCCCCCATAAACTTAGGCTCTCCTAATAACTAACACCTCTGAACAAACTTTATCAGGGGTTATCCTGAGGGATATTCCTATTTTTCCTAACTTTTATGAGCTCAATTACATCACTGGCTTGCCTGAAATCAGTTCATTGCAAGAATCACATAATTTAACCACTGGAGATCCTAGGGTTCTTCAGGTTGAACCAATGCCACTGATTAAAAATCTGACTGTTGTACTTTCTATGTTTTAAATATCAGAAGAAATTATAACTATCTGTATGTCACAAGTGTGACAAACACATCTAATGATATGCTTATGTAAGCAGCTTCCCATGTTATACAGAATGCAACCTGATGCGGCGCATTTCCAAAAATCAGACACTCACCACTAAAGAGAAAAAAGACAGAAAATGTTAATTATGGAGTGTAAATCTAAAAGAATCCAAAAGATAGGAGTTTTCCCCAGTTGTTGAGTGACTCTGCACATTTAGTTCAACAAGCATATTATTTTTTACTTTTCTCTCAAAAAGAAAAAGAAGAGCAAGAGTAACTTGCCCCCAGCCTTTATTTCTTTGCCCAGAGTCAATGCACTGAAATGCACTGCTAATGAGCTTACTTTGCTTTAGGGATTTAAAGATGCAAGCCATCACCTATTATTCATGAATGCCACCAGCACTGTCTACAGGGGATGGCATCTGTCAGGCTCCTCCCTAGAGGCTCAGACATCGGAGCTGGAGCACTGGGGATCGAAAACTGCCTGGGATTCATCATGCACACAGTCATTAGTGCAAAGCACTCATCTAAAAATGAGTGTAAGGGAAAGGAATATACCACCATATATTTGTCACCTAATATTTTATTGTTTGATATCTTGAACTGAAAGCTCAAATGAAAGCTGAATTAATTCTATAGTTTAAAAGTGTGATGGCAGCATTTTTTTAGACAATAAATATTTGTTTTAAGCTGCCAAGTTTGGGGGCAAACTCTCACACAGTAATAAAAAGCATGAGGAAAACAGGTTATAGCTATAATATGTTAATCATGAGCTCAGACCTAGAACCTACCAGCCAGAAGTCCAAGGAGGTGAAGGCAGTAATTTTATGGAGAGAACACCACTGAATAAAAGGTGTTTTTTCCCTTTCTATTAACTATTTTTTCTCTTCCCTTTGTGGAGTCTTTTAATTTGCAAATCCTTCCTCCTTCCTTATTATCCTTATTTCTGATCCTAGTCTCACTTACTTACTTCTTTCCTTGATGGAAACTGTTTACTCTTACTGTACTTAAAAAATAATTTTGATATTACAAAACCATAAGAAAATATCCCTTCCTCGAAGAAAGTGCCCAACTAGTGAAACAACAGTGGCAACACAGGCAAGATTTGATTACTCATGAGTTCTGTGCCTGTCAGTCTCCTCTACTAGCTCAAAACCAAATGCATACCTCAAACAGGAAACTGAAATTTAATGGGCAGTTCAAATGGTAACACACACATTTAAACAGAAAGAGATGGAGAATTTGTTTCTGGTTCACAGAGGGGGCCAAAGTAATAGAGATTAGGTGCTAAGGAAAGATCACAGACAGATGCAAGTCTAAGTCCACAGGGAAAAATCGGTCCAGTCTCTCACTTTTACAAATAAAGAATCGGAGACCCAGTGAGTTCTTGCCTTAGTTCTTGCCTTAGAAAATCCTATCTCATCTATTTTCCTCCAAGAGTCAGCCCCCGCAAAACCTCCCCTGTGAAACTCTCCTTCCCCTCAGCAACTTAATCAAAGCTCCACAGTACCAACCATCATCCTGACTCTGGCTGATCTCCTTAGGTTTCTTTTTTCCCTGACTGGAAGCTCCTAGAGGGCAGAAATTGTGAGCCATGTTTTCCTAGGGCTTGACATTAAAAAAAAAAAAAAAAATAGTGACTATATACATTCACATGAAGCTGGCTGGTGGTAAAGCCAGGACTGGAACATTTCAACCACAGTGGTACAATCCATGGGGGCAGATCATTACAACAACATGGGCTTTAGAGGAGTAGGATCCTGGATTTTATTAGTTCTATATTCTGAGAAAAGTGACATATTTAGGCTAATCCATAAATATCTATCCTGCAAGCCTATCAAGAACTCAGTTAGACCCACGATGCAATCCATAGAGAACAGTGCTCAGCACAAAGTGAGCAATGCGTTCTACTTCAATTCTACAATCCAAACTTTCCCACATTTTAACATTTCTGAATTAAGGATGTGTCCCACATCCACTAGGTACACTTAAAGGGCATATTATTTCTTTTTTCTAAAAAGTGGTCATTCAATCTATGAAGTATCTAACTATGAGTGATGCCTTTAAATGGAGGAAATTCAACAGTTTCTTTTCCTTTCTCCTGCCATCAACAGCATTGGCCTAGCTCAATGTTTTTCACACTTTTGGTCACGACCTATAGGTGGATTGTAAAATCAGTTTTGGGTCATGAAAACCATTTTAAAAATGGTATAGTGAATATGAATTGCACATAATAAAAGCAAGCATTTTTTCATGAAACGTGTGGGTGTATGCGTATAACTGTATGTATGCATATATACACATGTATAGAAAATGTATTTCTGGTCAAAGGTTTTTTGAGAAACACTGGCCTAGTTGGAATATATAAATTTGGGGCAGGTAAGCATGGCCCTGGTAAGCAAATACAGTGATGGCTTCGCCATTTTATATCAAGAACTTGAACAAGCTAAGTGGGTAAAGGAGGAAGCGTCAACTTAAGGGGGAAGAGTAAGCAAGAGGCATTAAGTGAAGAGGAAAAGGAATAGAATGAAGTTGGGGGTGGAGCCAGTAAGTTTGAGTGTATGCAGTGCACCCAAGCATGTATGCTCATGGAACCAAATGCAAATGTTGTCCCTTCCCCACCTAGTTCAAGCTCCTTCTAATGACTTAGAACAGGCTAGGAAAGAGATACTGTATAATTCTCTAAACATCAAAGGGGAATATTCTTATTATTTTTGATTCTACTATCATTATATTATGCAATTAGTCTCTGACTTTAAAAATATGAAAAGTAGGGGGCTTCTCTGGTGGCGCAGTGGTTGAGAGTCCGCCTGCCGATGCAGGAGACACGGGTTCGTGCCCCGGTCTGGGAGGATCCCACATGCTGCGGAGCGGCTGGGCCCGTGAGCCATGGCGGCTGAGCCTGTGTGTCCGGAGCCTGTGCTCCGCAACGGGAGAGGCCACAACAGTGAGAGGCCCGCGTACCGCAAAAAAAAAAAAAAAAAAAAAAGAAAAGTATATATTACATTAGCTAACAATATAGTCAAATCAAGGCAATAAACCTCCACTATATACCTTCAGATGTGCCTATTCACCCTATGCTAAGCTCTGGGACAACAAAGAGAACTAAAACCACAGTTCCTGCTGTTGAGAGGCATTCAGTCTTCCAGGGCATCAGACAGGCAAACCAACAATTATAAAGCAGTGTAGTAAGTGTTATAATTAAGGGAGATACTGGCAGCTATGCACACACTAAGAAAGGTTCCTAACTCAGCCCTAGCAAGGCTATTTCGAAGAAGATTTGAGGACATGAGATGAGAACAGAGTTCCAGGCAAAAAGAACTGCATGTCGCAGGCCCAGACATCAAGCACTGTTAGTAATTTAAACTGTCTACAATGCATGTGGTATAGCTGTGGAGGATTAAACAGGAAATGAGGCTAGACAGGTAGGCAGGAGGTCAGTGAAGGAACACCTCCCCCCAAAGTATCCCCAAATTCCTCTTAACCTTGAGTAAAACCAAACTGTCACCCCTAAATAATGGCAGAGCCATAGCAGAATTCAAACACTGAAGAATTTTACACATGGAAAATGGTGTGTGAGTTAATATGAAATTGCAAAACAAAGAAATTATTTCATTATTATAACCATTTTACACTGAATTAAAAATGAAGTTATAACAATCATCTGGGAGTTTCTGCCCTCTAATTCAAGGAGTTCTGTTCTCCTACACATCTGCATGTATGTGCTTGTTTGTGTGTGCTTATCTATATACACATACACAAACATATACGGACAACACTAAAGGGTACCTTCTTTGTAATGGAACAAGGAATACATTTGATAAGTTGTTTCATGAAAAATAAGAGAAAGGCTTATAATTTAAAGTTCTGTGTTTTGTTAAACAATGCAAAGATTAAAATTATCATTAGAAGTCTGCATTTTGAGAGGACATGTTTTGGATTCTTACCATATGCTAAGATAAAAGGATTCCAGCAAGTTTTTGCCAACAGTTGACCAACTGTGGGGAATCTTTCAATTGCACTTGAATCCTATAAAAGAAAATCATGTTTTGGTCAGTAAAAGGACACTACGCAACTCAGAAAAGCCTGAACTGCCATTATAGGTTGAGGGAGCTTGAATGTTTCTTGTTTAGCATATATTTTAGAAAAGTAAGGGGAGAAAAAGGTTAGAGAAGATCTTTAGGTAAGTAATTCTAATAAAGTTTAACAAGCAATCACCATACTTCATCCTTAAACCAGGCCACCCAAACTAAGAAGTACAACAAGTTTAGGTAAAATCAATATTATTGCAGCATTAACTTTCTTTTACTCATATTTAAGTCAAGAAAGGCCACTTTATCTAAAAAATAACAAAGACTGCATAATAGTGAAAAAAAATTATAGGTGACTAATATCTATATAACACCATATGTTCATCCTGTTTTTTTTTTTCTAACATAATAAGAGAAGTTCCTAAGTCAGCTCCAGTAGCACTATCTCAAAGAAGGTTTAGCAGCACAAGAACTCTGGAACTTGTAAAATGAAATAAAAGCAGCCAAAGCATATAGATACATATCTCTGTTTATTACTATTTTGATTACTATATGCTAAATGACATCATATTTGTCTGCAACGACCTAAAACCTGACACAAAAAGCAATCAACCAAATAGAAAACAGCTTAAGATTAAAAAATACACTTGCTGTTGTACACCTGGCCCTTTCCCACTTCTTTACCATTCAAGAAAGTTAAAAAATAAGACCAAACTGGGCTAACATGCATGTAAGCTGAAATGATGAGCATTTCCTACTGCTGAAGCAATAAATTCCTCACATTTGTCTGAGCATCAGGGTCAGTCCTGGACTTTCTGGAATCACTTTAAGGTCAAGTTACTAAAGTCTCATTGCCAAAAAACAATTTTAAAAGTTAGCATTAGTTGTTCATACAGACAGTATCTTTTCTTCTTCTTTCTAAAGACATGTGAACTCATATCATCACTATTAATTGTTCTTCAAATTTCCTACTTGCTTCTTTAAGGAAAGAAAAGTATAACACAAGAACACCTACATTAAATGACAATTTTGTTTTTCATTTTGAAATTAGAAAATAAGTATAAACAAATAATATTTTGATATTATGAAAATACATTAATTCACAAAAATACCTATTGCAATGAAAGTATGAAATCTTATGTCAAAATGAAAAAATACAAAATTTTGAACACAATAACGTATACAACAATAGTGAAGACACTCATAATCTTAATATTCACAAGAAAAGTCCACTTAAAATATTTATAAAGAAGAGATCTTAACATTTATCATCTCTTAGTAGAGCCCACTTTAGAATAGGGTTGAGAAAAGAGTAAGCATTTCAGCAAACCCTTCAATATTTAAGAGATACAAAGGCCTTTAAAAGAAACCCAATTATTTCCTGACAACAAGTGTCGAAGTCTTGTTTATTTTAAAACAACCTGATTGGTCGGGAAGTCTCACGTGACAATATAACTAATCAAGAAAGAAAAGACTGAAGTCATAATGAATCAGACACTAGGAAACCACATCCTGTCTGCAATATTTACAGGTAATTTGTCTGTCTAATCTTTCGTTAGGTCAATACCACAAGTCCCTGGACTGCATTCAGGCTTAATAAAATCTGGTAAAGAATTCCTGATGTCACAAAATAACCTTATTATTTTGGTCCACTACTCACCATCTCTTTCAAGGCTTCATACAACTGCCTCAGGAACTCCTGGAACTGAGGCAGGTGAAGACAGGTGTCTTGTTGGGTTTCCAAAGTGGATGCCTGATCCCATACAGAAAGCTTGCGCATCCAAAACTGAAAATCAGAAGGAAGGCCTACTGAATCTTGAGCCATCTCAGAAAAAGGGAAAAGGTGATGTACCTTCACAGTGGTTTATCACACACTGAAGGAAACAGTGAACACACATCAAATCTATAAGAAAGGGGGAAAGAAATGAAACATTTAAAAAAGGATCTTTTATCAATGCCTTCATACCACTGATGAGTGAAAGGAGGATTACAAGGGACCAAAATAGCATGCTTTCTGTGAAGTCATCTTTGAGTTATTTTAAAATGTGTCACCCAGCTGTATCTCCAATTTTTACCATCTGAACTTTTTATCATGAGTAATATCATTACACTAAAAGTCATTATACCTCCACAGGCACATGCTAATTATGTACAAAAAGCACAGCTGATAATACTTTATATCTTCTTTTTAAGACTGAGCTATTTTTAAATGTTCTGAATATGAAGTTCATTTGAGTATTTTAATGTAATGGGAAATCAAAAACATCCAGGGGAGTTTCATAATAGTCTGTGCCTAAGAAATGTTTTTGAAGTTCTTATGTTTTATATGCACTTCTGGCTTCTCATTTAGATGTAAAAAAATCTCTATGCATTAGTGTCTAATGAATTTTCTTCCTAGTTTCTCAATTCTGAGAAAAAAGTAAAATAATTCATTCCACATGCACCAATTTGAACAATCTGCTTAATTTAATTAATGACTGCTGTATATGCTTGATCTCCATTCAGAAGAAGAAATCATATTTTGGTAAAATAAGATAAACTCCAATTGTTGAGGAGGTATGCCAGTCCTAAGTGACAGAAAATAAAACTCATAAACCTGACTTACGACATCTGAAGTACATGTTAAAAAGAATAGTGGAGTTACATGCAGAGTGAGTGAGTACCTCAGGCAGAGATAGGTAAATAAACTCCAGGTGCCTCACCAGCATCCCAGCTCCTTGCCGTCCACACCCATGGGAAGCATACTGGGCAAAGAAGGGAAGGCTGCTTCTCAACAGGTGCAGGCTTTTACAGACTCATAGTTTCCTGGGGCAGGGATAATACTCAGCTATCTAATTTCAAAAGATTACTCTGCAAGTAGTAAGTGAGTTTAAATCTTCAACAGCGATTAATTAACAGATAAGGTGCTCCCAATTAAATGCCAATAACATCAACAATGGAGGTTTTCATTACTAAACAGGAAAATAAGAAAAAAAATAGGAAGACTGTACAAGTTTGCTGCAGTGCCAAAAAAATCTAGACCAGGAAGATGAATGTTTTAAAATAGTACTAAACATTTAGTTTTGAAAAGTCCCATAAAATTTTTTAAAAGTTTAATTATAGAGGGAAATATGCATACTGTCAAATGGCACATACATAGCCAAAAGTCTAGATGTCTGGTTCCTCTTTCTCTATCTTCTTTGTCCAAGCCACCACCAATACCTGTGAATTCTACCTCTAAAATAAACATATGTGATTTCATTTGACCTCATTCACTTCTTTCCATTTCCACTACTGCCATCCCATCCCATTCCTGTCCATTTCTTCCCTAGAGTCTTCTATCTGGTCCCACCTATTCATCTCCAGTTCATTTTCTACACTGTCAACAAAAACAACTTTCCCAAATGTAAATCAGACCTAGTACACTCCTGCTCAAAACCCCCTTCAATACGTTCCTTGGGAGGAAATCTCAACCCCCTGCAGAAAAGATACCGGCTCCTTACCAGAGTCTCCAAGGCCTTGTAAAACATAGCTCCAGCACACCATCCTATGTCCTATGTTGCCTCTCCCCAGCTGACCAGAGTCCACTCCAGGCCTTTCATCTGTTTACCAACACACCAAACCCTCCTTCCAGGCCTTTCTGCTGATGCCTCCACAGCTCTGAGCACACCGGTTAACTACCCTGGGCATTTATTTGTTCACTCAGTTATTATTGCCTCTACTGGTACATGCAGTCTCTGTCTTCCCTGAATTTAGCCCAGGCCTGGGAAATAATAAATGTTGAATGAGGAAATATTTTTCAAAGTATAGTTCTAAGCTAAATGTTATAACAAAATGCTTTTCCAGGTAGAGCAATTTAATTTTTAAAAGGTAACTCCCCCCAAAAAGAAATTTTAAAGGTATTTTTATGTTATCTATGTAAAACTTAATTATTAATATCCCATTTTATAAATATAGTAATAGCTTACATATTCATATAATTACTATGCTCTTGGCAATATATTAAAACCTTATGCATACTAGCTAATTTGATCCTCACAACAACCCTATGAAATGGGTATGTACTACTATCCTCATTTTACAGAAGCACAGAGAGATTATGCAATTGCCCAAAGAAAGATTATGTAAAAGCCAAAGGAAGTAACTGTTAGTAAGTAGCAAAGCTATGGTTGTGGAATTTGAATTCAAAGACTTAAGCTCTAAAGTCCCGTGCCCTTAAACAAAGAAATAAACTGAAGAAACAAACTGATGAATTTCTAACATGTTTCATATGGCTCTATATGTAAGTCAGTTTAGATATTTGGGAACATCAAATTGAAGAACTTTTTGATAGAAGAGACAAGAAACTATTTTATTTTAACAAAATTACAAACAACCTTTAGTTTAGCAATGGAAATGCATCTGATTGTTTTAAATGGAAAAAGCTTTAGGGATCATGCAGTACAGTGGTCCTGGACGCTCTATTTCACAGCCTATCTGGGGAGTGGGGTCAGTGGGAGTAGGGAGATGATAGTGGTTGTGAAACAGGTGGTACCCTGGTTGTGATGGTAGCAGTGGAGGTGCTGCTGGCATTTAGTGTCCAAGAGCCAAGGATGCTGAACACACTGCAATGCACTGGGACAGCAGCTCAAAAAGGAAAATGGTCTTCCCCCAAAGGCCAACGATGCCCCTACTGAGAAATGCTGACATAATCTGCACACTCTGGAATGGGCATCTGTTGGTTTTGCCTGTTTACCATTCCTCCTCCATTTTTAGTTATAACACCTTACTTTTCCTTTAGGAAAGTATCTCCCCTATATTCCCCAAGTCTTGGCAGGTCCATTAATCAAGGTACCTATGCCATCAGTCAAGGAGTGAGATGATGATTCAAAATAGGCAAACTAGACTCTCTACTGGGAATCCGAATCTTGAGCAGACTGCCATAAAGGTGGAACTAAGTCATTCAAAGATTCTCTTAGTCTAGATCCCTATGCCATCTCCTTAACAAGGTATGACTTTTCAGCTTTCTCTTTAATTCTGTCAGCTACCCAGGGGCCGTCTAATAATTTTTTTTTTTTTTTTGCTTAAATTAACCACTATTGGTTTCTGTGATTTTCAATAAAAGAACACAAACTGATATAGTCTGATGTTATACAGTATCGGATACAAACTGATACCAGATAGTGGGCTGCAGACAACAGACCTTTGGAGAAAGGAGGGGAATTTAGAAGTGCTACTGGGCCAAGTCAGGTAAAATGACAGTGAAACTTCTGTTCCTATTAGGGAACTGGAAACCAGAAGTCCATGGAAGAAGGTAATACAGATCAATGAGGCATCACCCTCACACAGGGGTCCTGAATCATTACACTCTTCTAGTAGGAATGGCCAAGTGAAACCACTTGACTATCAAAAAAAAAAAAAAAAAAGTCACACATCTGATGACTTGCAGAGAACCTCACTCCTCAGCTGAGGGGCCAATGGGTCTTAGTCAGTGATATTAGGCTGTCATAAACGTAATCAAATGGTGACTCCAACTCAAGGTGTACTTTTAGATATGAATCCTAACTGGGGCAAATTAATACTACCCTTTGCACCTAGAATACAGTTAGGAAGCTGGTAAATGCATTTCTCCACGGGGATAAACTGAGGACATGAGAAAGCAGTTGACTTTCACCTGAATCAAAGATATCAATTCTGGATATAGCACATTACACTGGTCTACCATATTGAAGATATCAGGCTGATCAAAGTAGGAAGATACGGATGCCTTGTTTGTATTCCATATGGTGGGATATAAATCCCATGAACATACAGGGCCTGCCACTTCAGGAAGTTTCTTGTAATCCAATGGTCTGTGGTCTGGTCAGGATATGCCCTTTAAAATGAAGATACACAAGAATCTAGTACCAGTGGTGGCCTCCATTGTGGAGACCTAAGTAGATGGATGATAAGTGCAGGAAAGGAAATGTCCTTTCCTGTACTTTTACTGTACACCTTTTTGCAACTTTCAATGCAATGCCATGTGTACTAGTTACTGACTCAAAATTAATAATAATAAACAAACAAAAAAGAAAGTGAATGATAAGTGCTATACCTTACACCTGCTAAGAAGCGAAATGCTTGGCTGATACCTCTGGGATTCTGAAGGTAACATATACTACATGGGTTTTAGACCATTTATCTGCTTCTACCCACTTGCCTGGCAAGGAGGAAATACGGGTAGGCCCAGAGGAATAATCACTATACAGCTTATCTGTCCATACTGAAGTGCTCTGCCACTCAGCTACGACCCAGCAGATCCTACACTCTTTAAAGCCTGTGTGGAAGATCTGGATTCTGGAAAAACCTTATGGCAGGACTCAGTGACTGGACTGATCTTCCAAGCCACAAAGCTGGGTGTACCCAGCAGCACTCTATCATCATGTGCAAATTATGCCTGCTTGGTCAAAATGCATGAGTGAGGTTTTTGGATGCTATCTGTATATGTCTTGCTTGCTATGTCACATAATTTTTAAAAATTCCCTTCTCTTTCATTTTCCCCTCTCCTACTACTGCATATATAAAGTATATTATTAGTAGATAAATTTGCTAAAATCTATAATTTACAGATAATAACAAAGACGGGAAAAGGAACTGACATTATCCAGAACCTCTGGACTTGAAGCTAGATGCATTAACCAGGCATTACTTTGAATTACCTCCCTTTTTGGAAGGAAGAGAAAGCTAAATTATGTTAGTGGAAAGTGTTTTAAGAATTCTTTGTATGGAAAGCAATAGGTTTGAATGTCTTGAGTAACCAAGAAGAGACAGTGGGCATATCTGTCCTTTTTGCCCGCCTAACACCCTTTTCCTGTTCTTTTAATATACAGTCAGCGCTCCCTATCCACAGGTTCTGCATCTGTGGATGGAAATTTTTTTTAATTTCAGAAGGTTCCAAAAAATTTGCCATGCACCCGCTACTATTTACAAAGCATTTACCTTGTATTTACAACTATTTACACAGCATTTACATTGTATTAGGTATTCTAAGTAATCTAGAAATGATGTAAACTATATGGGAGAATGTGGGTAGGTTATATGCAAATACTATGCCACTTTATATAAGGGAATTGAGTATCTGTGGATTTTGGTATCTGCAGGGTCCTGGAATAACCCCCCTGCAGATATCAAGGGACAACTGTATACACACCCCACTTATGCTCTGAAGAACTGCCCTTCCTTTCCGTATAGTTTTAATGAGACTGGTTTGCCTCCTCAGAAGTGGAAGAGTTACACAAGTCTAACAGATAAAACTAACAGCTAAGGAATACACTATACAAAATAAAATGAGTTTATGTCCTTTTTATCTGACATAAACTGTAGACCTTCCCCCATTAAGGAGTACTTTATGATGATCTCACTTAAAACACAAATTGTGTGGCACAAGTGAAATTCTGTTTATGATGTTTTCTTTCTTTCTTTCTTTCTTTTTTTTTTTTTGGTACTGTTCAGTAAGTATTTTTTAGTATTCAAAAAAAGAAGTAAACAGCCAAATGAATCCTATGTACCCTTTAAACAGTTCAAACAATTATCAAGATTTTCCATTTTTAAAGCAAATCACAGATACCATATCACTTTACTCAAAGTATCTTGATTTGTGTCTCTCTCTTTTTTTTTTTTTTTTTGTGGTATGCGGGCCTCTCACTGTTGTGCCCTCTCCCGTTGTGGAGCACAGGCTCCGGACGCGCAGGCCCAGCGGCCATGGCTCACAGGCCCAGCCGCTCTGCGGCATGTGGGATCTTCCCGGACCGGGGCACGAACCCGTGTCCCCTGCATCGGCAGGCGGACTCTCAACCACCGTGCCACCAGGGAAGCCCTGTGTCTCTTTTTCATAAAGACCTAGAAGAAACTTAACTACAATATCTCTTTCATATCCAATAAAGCCAACAATGCTATCATCTAATAGCCCTTCTATGTTCAAATTTCTTAAAAACTTCCCTTTATATTTGGATCGTTTATATTCGGATCCAAACAAGATCCACACATTGAATGTAGTCAATATTGATATTTCTCCTTTAATCTGTAACAAAATGATGTAAAAACAAGGCTTCTCTAATCTGTAACAAGTACCCCTCTTTTATTTTTTTTTAACCTCTTCATATCATTTATCCCCAGGAAAACCCAACACATTTGACCTATAGAATCTTTCACACTTGTGCCTTTAGCATTTCTTGTGGTGGTCTTTAACATGTTTTGCTCTCTCTTCTATATTGCTTGCAAACGGATAGCTAGACCTAGAGGTTTCATTAGATTCAGGGTTAGTTCTTTTGCAAGAATACTTCATTTGTGGTGTTGTGTTCTTTGAATCAAATCAGAAGTCACATATAATATCTGGTTGTCTCATGTATCATAATGTTGAAACTGATCAGTGGTTTCAGGTACTGTCAAACAAATCCATACATTATAAAGTTCACCACCACCTTTTCTCTAATGGTTTTAGGATCTTCTGATGATCATTTTAGGTCCATTAGAGGCTGAAAAATAGTGATTTTTCTAATTTTATCCATTCTCCTGCTTTTATGATGTTTCCTGATGTATAGAAGTTTTACATTTTTAGGTAGTCAGGTTAACAATCTTACCTTTGGAACTCCAATGTATGTCTCTCCAATCCTGTGAAATTGCCAAAAGTTCTGCTAACTTCTCTCACTTTTAGTAGTACAGGCCCTCTTCTAGGTTCCTGGTCTCTCCCAGCTTCTCAAGAAATGACAAATGCCCTGAGGTTGAAAAGCTGCTGTAAAATGTCTGCTCAGAACTTTGCACCTCCCTTCATCCCAAGATCTTAACCCCTTGAGTCATGAGTACCTTCATAGTTCTCCAGTATCTTCCAAATACGTTTTATCTGGCTTTTCTAGCCACTCTAAAATAGCTGGAGGTAAAGTCTATAAGAAGTTCTCTTGATTAACCAGGATAGGTGAGGTAGAAAAAAGTATGATACAGACTATATTTAATGCAAATATACTTTCTTTAAAATTGCACCCAGGGCTTCCCTGGTGGCGCAGTGGTTGAGACTCCGCCTGCCGATGCAGGGGACGCGGGTTCGTGCCCCAGTCGGGGAGGATCCCACATGCCGCGGAGCAGCTGGGCCCATGAGCCATGGCCGCTGGGTCTGCTTATCCGGAGCCTGTGCTCCGCAATGGGAGAGGCCACAACAGTGAGAGGCCCACGTACCGCAAAAAAAAAAAATTGCACCCAATTTCAGTTCTATTTCAGACTATATAGTTGAGACCAACCTTCCTGCTGAAAGTTATTCTATAAAGCTACATGAAATATAAAAACGTAATTCAAAAATCATGAAAGAAACAGCAAGATAGTGTAGAATTTTCAGAGAAAGATCTTGGCACATAAGGTGGCACAGGCCTAGGGAGGCTTTTCTGATCCTGAAGAGGTAGTTTAAAGACAAAGCAGCAATTTTGACAGCCTTGCTAGAGAGTAAAAGTAGGAGGCCAGGCCTGTCAAAGTGAGGTCCTCGTAAACCACCCCACATTGAGGACTGCACCCACAGAGGTCCACCCTGAGAGTATGGGTGACCCAGAAGTAAACCAGCCTGCATACAGACTACAGCCTAACTATGAAACTGAAACTGAATTAAGGTGGCCCCAGGTTGCTAGTGCTGCTAGGTACCTGCAAGATGCAAACAAAATTCCTCTCTGGAGAAAAATAACATCATCATACCTTTCTAGTTATTTCTGAAAATAATTTTTCAAATCCAACAAAATTAAATAATTAAAGACAGGCACACAGGAACAAAAGAACACATGAACAAGAACCCAAAAACAACGGACAAGAACAACAACAACAAAAAACCCCAAAACAGAGAGGTACTCAAGATAGTTCAAAAACTAGACAAATCCCTGGTGGCACAGTAGTTGAGAGTCTGCCTGCCGATGCAGGGGACACGGGTTCGTGCCCCGGTCCGGTAAGATCCCACATGCCGCAGAGCGGCTGGGCCCGTGAGCCATGGCCGCTGAGCCTGCGCGTCCAGAGCCTGTGCTCCGCAAAGGGAGAGGCCACAACAGTGAGAGGCCCGCGTACCGCAAAAAAAAAAAAAACTAGACAAAAACTATAAAGTAACTAAGAGGGTCCCTTGTGAAGATGAAAGCCAAAATTTCATCAAGGAACTGAAAACTATAAAAAAATGACCCTGTAGATGAAAAACAAACAAACAAACAAAAAAAGCAGGAATTCTAGAACTAAAAAAAAACTGAAATTAAGAATTCAACAGATGGGTTTAACAGCTAATTAAACACAGTTGAAAAGGGATTTGATAAACTTGGAAGATATATTAGAAGAAACTATCCAGAATTCAACATGGAAAGTAAAAATAATGGAAAAATACAGAAGAATGGATAAGATACACAGAAATACAGTGAGAAAAAGCTAGAAAACCTATCTTCAATGCAATGAAAGGAAGAAAGGACCAACCTAGAATACTACACCAAGCTAAAATACTCTTCAGGAATAAAGGTAAAATAAAGTCCTTCTGACACACTGAAAGAATCTGTCACCAGTAAATCTGCTCTAAAGGACGCTCTTCAGGCAGATGGAAAATGATTCCAGATGGAAGTCTAGAGATGTCAGAAGAAATGAAAAAACAAGAAAAAATGATAAATACATGTGAAATTTTAAATTAACACTTATGATATAAAATAAGAATAGTATTATTGGGGTTTTATTCATATATATACTGAAATTAAAATATAAAAAACAATAGTACATATGCCAGGAGAATGACAGACTTAAAGAGTTCTAAAGTCCTTGCATTTTCCAGGAAAAGGAGGATAAAAATGTTAACATTCGACTTTAATAATTCAAAAAAGCATACCATAATTTCTAGGCTATCCACTAATGGAAGAATAAAAGACAGTATAGAATCTCCAAATTATCAGAGGAGAAAAATTCATAGTAAAAAACACTTAACCCCCAAAAGGGCAAGACTGGAGAGAAAAGGAATATAGAATAGACAAAATAAATAAAAAGCACACAATAAGATGGTAGATTTAAACTCAAATATATCAGTAATTATATAATATGCAAATAGATTAAATTCCACAAGTAAAAACCAAAGATTATCAGTTTTGAATTTTTTAAAAAGCTAAATGTTGTTACAAAAGACACATCTAAAACACAAGGATATAGGGATAACAGAGAGGCTAAAAGAAGAATAAGAAAAAAAATGCCATGTTAACCTAACCAAAAGAATCAAATAGAGAGGGTGGGAGGGAGGCGCAAGCAGGAGGGGATATGGGGATATATGTATACATAGAACTGATTCACTTTGTTATACAGCAGAAACTAACACAACATTGAAAAGCAATTATATTCCAATAAAGATGTTAAAAAAAGAAAATCAAATAGTTTCAATTTAAATACACTTTAGGGCAAAAAGCATTATTAGAGGTAAAGAGAATCACTTCATAAGGATAAAATGTTTAATTTACCAGGAATACGTGACAATTTAAGTTTACATGTACTACACAATAACATGGGAATGTAGAACAACATATAAAGCTTAAAATATAACACAGAAATTAACATAACTACAATGAAAAATAATAAATTCCAATCATAGCAGGAAATTTTCACACACTTCTCTCTGTAAATCATAGGATAATCAGACAAAAATCCATGAATTACAAGTTTTCCCTCAAAGCACACTCTAAGCTTATGTGTTTATGTACACTAGTAGAATGCTCGTAGCAGTATTATTCATAATAGACCTAAATTGAAAACAACCTATATGCCAATCAAGAGTAGAATAAATAAAATATTCATACAAGGGAATACTATGGAGCAATAAAAATGTAGAAACTACTACTACAGTCATAGAGATGAACTGACAATCACTGGCTGAGAGAAAGAAACCAACCCATAAGAATATATAAGGTATGATTCACTTATATAATGTTCAAAAACAGGTAAAACTAAACTGTAGTGATTACCCCAAAAAAGCCAGGAAACCTGCTACATTTAGAGGAAAGGAAGCAGGATTATTGGGAGGGTATGTGAGAAAGGCTTTCAGGATGCTGGCAATATTCTATTTATTGACCTGGATGGCAGTTACATATATATTAACGTTTTAATAATTTATTAAAGTGTAAATCATGTTTATGTACTTTTCTACATGTATTATTTCCACAACTATAGAAAAATTGTTTTAACTTCTAGCTACATATTTGCCATACAGATATCACCCCAAAGGTAAGGAAAAAAAAGAAAACATAGTATAGTTTGTAAATGCGAATCAAGACGTAAAGTACTTGATGAACATAATAAAAGGTTTTAAATTGCTAAAATAGTCTGCATTTTCTATTTTTTAGTTGAGTTCTCTGTTTGAAAAAATTAAAACCACCAGAATTGGCCAGGGATACAGTTCCAGTGCTTGCTCCCTCTTCTTCATTCCTGTCCTCAAAATGTCCCCATTTTCCCAATCCTGGCTCTGCGGAAGAGAAAATCCACAGCCTTCTCCCTCCATCTGCCTTCCCGTAGCTATATGGCTACGGCTTTGCCCTATGAGGGCCATTGCCACAGGAAGGGAGAGACATCCAATCTACCACGCAGGGGAGGATAACTGGTGAGAGCATGAGATGGTCTGTGCTCATGTATGAGGCAGTGTCCATGTATCTCAAAAAAAAAAGAGAAATGTATGCCTTGTAAAATGGGGGTGATTCTTCAGATTCATAGTGATTTCAACTTTTTTCACAAATGCACTGATTTTTTTATACCAGTTAATCTGCACACTTACTACACAACTGAGAACTAACTATACTTTTGATTGATACCACATCTTTTGATTGGTACCAAAATCCTTGATACTGCCCTGAATGTAAATCCTTGGCTTTCTTATGATCCTGCTGAGTGTATATGCCCTCACATGGACGTCTATGCCTATATTCATTTCATACAAACAACTAAAGAAATATTGTTTAGCATCTTTTATTTAAGAGCACAAAAGAAAGGTGGACGTTCAATGACATATTTCCTCAAAACTCAAGACTTTAACAGTATTTTGTGCACGTGCACACACACACACACACACACACACACACACACACACACATATATACTAATGTATACTAATGTAGCAAAAGCAAAGGGCATGGAAAGTCAGAAGGAAATCCCCTTTTTCATTTCTTGAATATTTCTCTTTTAGCACATTTACACAGGTTCCTAAGGAATCAAACCATGATTTCACCTTCTCTACATAGAGACTAAAAATAACAGAATTGCTAGTCTCCTCAGTATATATATCCAAAAGAAAATAAAATGACCTTCAGAAATTCTTATGAAGAGTGAACTAAAGGGAAAGTCCTATGAGCAGAGAGACCTAGACACCTGAATGGAAATGACTGTCCTGTGAAAGATTCCCATGTGCTTGTTCATGTCCCTGTTTCCTGCTGATCAGAGGAAAGCAGGAGGTGGGAGGGGGAGGAGTAAAGTGGCAAGGAAAACCAGCTCTGGGGTCCAGCAAACACCTGAGATACCCAAAAGAGACAGGGTCAAAATGGTGTCAGGTTGGGATCACTGCATTTGCCCTTTCCCTCTCATCTATAAATTGGTCAAAAGTTACTTTGTTGCTTGCCAAGTACTATTCTATGAACTCAAATCACATGGCACAAAGATACACTATTGCATACCCTCAATAACCTCAATGTCTATGAGGGTTCATACTCAGACTCAAAGTACAGCAGGTGAGAGAGAAGTAATACTTCAGGGCTAAAAGATTCCCCCATTTTGGTTGACTTCTATTCTTCAGGAAAAGGATATATTCAAAAGCTTCAGAGACATGTCGACACAAGGTATATGGATTTCACCAGGCACAATTCATTAGAGTAGAAGAAGGAAATAAAAGCATCAAAACACTTAACGTACTGTCTGAAGAAAGATGACAAAAAGTGAAGAAACAATTGCGAGACAGGCTGGAACAAAGCCTCCTAATTCATTAAAAACAAAAACATTTCCCTTAATTTAGAAATCAAGAGGTTTAAGAACCTGGCATGGGACAGCCCTAGGCCAGTGGTTCTCAAATTATCTTTCAGAAAGCAAAGTGGGTTCCTAAAGTTCTATGTTAACACCTGAGCATTTCAGCAGCCCCAACTTCAAAGAGCCACAAGCAGGGCTGCACAGTATGTCCAGTCTACCACAGTGCTAGGACCAGTGACCAGTAATGACATGAGCAATTTCAGCCTCTTGCTTAACATTATATGACATTATTTCCCCTCCTAAGTTACTAGGTTTCAGGATGGAAAAATAAACATTCTATAATTTAACCTGTGATATTCTGGTCCTCCATTTGCATTACTGTTGGTTGAATGACACTTTCACATCTCAAATGGTGGTTCCATCTAGAAACATCTTAGAACTCAACCTTTTAAAGATTTTCTGAAAAGTCTAAAAAGAATCCCTACTCAGCTGATATGATGAAGAATCTGGTACCTTTAAAGTTCTGTCAAAGGATACAACTGCCATGGATGAAAGAAAAAATATTTAAAAAATCATTTAGCCTTAATCATCGTTTTCTTTCATGGCAAATATGAGGTAATCTATAAAACCACGTGTACAAATAAGAGTAGCCAGTGCCACATTTTGAATAGTGTGAGAAATTCTAAAGCAGTTATTGTAAATTAATCATGAGCACTGAAGTAATTACCAAGGTCCTACCATCTATACCTTCTAAACCAGTGCAGTGTGTAACACCTAGGATGACAAACGTGAAAATAACAACAGTGATATAGAGCTTTAAAGCTCTTTTAAAAATCATTTAGCAAAATGAAATCTTGTGTTAAAGTTCTACATACAAAATGGACAGACCCATGCAAATCATATATCTGATAAGGGATTAATATCCAGAATATACAAAGAACTATAACTCAATGACAAAAAAACAAATGACCCAGTTTTTTAAAAATGGGAAAAGGGCTTGAACAGACATCTCTCCAAAGATATACAAATGGCGAATAAACACATAAAAAGAAGTTCAACATCACTAATCATTAGGGAAATGCAAAGCAAACCACAATGAGATACACTTTATACCCATTAGGCTGGCTATCATCAAAAAACACAAAAAATAGCAAGTGTTGGTGAGGATGTGGAGAAACTGGAACCTCAACTGCTGGTGGGAATGCAAAAGAGTGTAGCTAATGTGGAAAATGGTATGGTGGTTCCTTTAAAATAATTAAACATTGAATTATCATATGATACACTTCTATGTACATACCCCAAATAATTGAAAGTTGGACTTCCCTAGTGGCACAGTGATTAAGAATCCACCTGCCAATGCAAGGGACATGGGTTTGAGCCCTGGTCTGGGAAGATCCCACAGGCCATGGAGCAACTAAGCCCGTGTGCCTCAACTACTGAGACTGAGCTCTAGGGCCCACAAGCCACAACTACTGAAGCCCGTGTGCCCTAGAGCCCGTGCTCTGCAACAAGAAAGGCCACCACAATGAGAAGCCTGCATGCCATAACGAAGAGTAGCGCCCGCTCACCGCAACTAGAGAAAGCCCGTACACAGCAACGAAGACCCAACACAGCCAAAAATAAATAAATTAATTAAAAAAAAAAAGAAAGTAGGGACTCAAACAGATAATTTGTTTCCCCATATTCATAGCAGCATTCACAGTAGCCAAAAGGTAGAAACAACCCAAATGTTCATCAACGGATGGATAAACACAATGAATATATGCAGACAGTGGAATATTACTCAGTCATAAAAAGGAAGGAAATTCTGATACATGGATGAACCTTGAAAACGTTATGCTAAGAGGAATAAGCCAGACACAAAAGGACAAATACTGTATGACTCCACAGATAGGAGATACCTAGAATGGTCAAACTCAGAGGCAGAAAATACAATGGTGGTTGTCAGGGGCTGGGAGAAATGGAGGAGGTGGGGATATATTGTTTAATGGGTAAAAAGTTTCCGTTGGGAAAATGAAAAAGTTCTGGAGATGAACGGTGGTGATGGTTGCACAAGAATGTGAATGTAATAATGCCACTTAACTGTACACTTTTAAATAATGGTTAAAATAGTAAATTTTATGGTATGTATATTTTACCACAATTAAAAAAGAAAGGATGGACCTGGGTGGAGTGGCTCCAGTCAAAGCAGAGGCAGGACCTGGAGCACACCCTGGGTCTGAGCCATGCCCTCCCTGCCAAAGCCTCCTCCTCATAATAGTTCTATAAACACTGCTGGTTGCCCATCCAACAGCCTAACTCCTCTACTGCTTCTTTGTTAACAGAATCAGTTTTGTCCAGGAATCTCACAGCCACTGAGTCTTGGGTGAGGCTGGGATCTTCCCAAATGCCAGGGGTGAATCTTGATTAATGAAGACCAGTGGATCGCAAACATTTTATTCTCAGGCCCCCTTTATACTCATACACGTTATTGAGGACATTACTGACAGCTTTTGTTTAAGTGAGTTATATTTATCAATATTTACCACGTTAGAAATTAAAACTGAGAAAATTTAAAACCCAAGAATATATTCTATTAGTTGCCAGAGCAATGACGTCATCATATATCATGTAACCTCTTAACAACTCCACTGTAGACTAGTGAGAAAATTAGACTAGTAAAAAACACAAACGATGTTTTAGCATTATTATGAAAATAGTTTTGCTCTTGTGAATCTCCTGAAAGAGTCTCAGAGATACCCAATGCCACATTTTGAGAATGGCTGGTGCAGACCAGTCATGGTATTTCCATTTGTCTTCCGACTAACTGTAGGAATGTAGGAATGGGCAATGTTATGCAACTCTGGACAATAAGAACTTCAGTTGGAGGATTATTGAGAGAGTCTTTCTCAATCTTAAATAAATTCACTTTTTTCCATATTAGACACTGTAGTCTTCATGTGACACAAAATAACAGCAGTAGTTACCTTGGGAATCAAGCAATAAGTAAGCCTGAGGGGACTGGCCAACATGCTGCAGATAGCAAAGCAGAAAGATGGACCGGGGTCTTCTCACTAGCACAGCTGAGGGAATGAAGGAGCCAATCCTGAAATTTTTCCTTTTGGCTTAAGTCACCTTTCATTGGGTTTTCTTACAGTCAAATTGTGTCCTAGCTGGCATATCTCCTCAGAACCTAGTTTGCTGAACACATTCTGAAAACCACCATTGTGTACGTAGCTGGCACACAGTAGAAGCTCAATAAATATTTGTTGAACAAATGTATGAATAAATAAATAAGTAAACAAACAAATCCACTAAGGCTGTTGTAAAGGAGAGACTAAGATAAAATTTTGACTGATTTTGTGTTGAAAGAACGCTGTGTAGCTCCCAGATTGTCAACATTTAAAACAACGCTCATTATAAACCTCATAGTATCAAAAATGGCTGCATACTGTACCTGTCAGGGGGGCCAAGAGAGTTAGAAATTGCTTCCTTTTAGTCGGCACAATCTCCAAGCCAGAGGTATGAGAGGTAAGTCTACACATGCCAAATACAGACCATAACCTACTCAAAGTGGCAACCTGATAAAAAGCACTGGTTTTTATTTTTCCTCATTTCCCCTGAGCACAAGTCAACTGAAGTCACTTCTCCCATGAAATAAGCACCAAACAGAGATTTATGGACAGAATGCTAGAAAACACACTGTTTATGGAAGAAGGAAAAGAGACAAATCAAACACCTAGCCTCCAATCAATGTCACTAACTAGGGGCACAATGGCCTTGTCGGAAACTACTTAAAACCTCCATAAATACAATCAAATATAAAGTTAAGAAATTTATGCTCAACTATGCTTAAACTTGACAATATTCCTCCTCTTCCTTACTGAAAACCTGATACCAGTATTTTTAATTTACTTTAATGTTTCTTTGCTTCATTACTTTAAGTAGAAGTGATCGATTTGTCTTTTTGTTTGTAGCGTTCTAAAAAAATTCACAATAAAATATTCTTGTTCCCATAAAGCACTTATGAGAGAAACAAGTGATATTTTTTTCCCCTAAAAACAATGAGGTTTTAAGAAAAGGTCCACTAGGAGGAGCTGGCTTTTTCTCTGTTGAGTCAGAAGTGTCTGGCCTCTGAGCTACTCTAACCAAAAACACAGACCTGAAATTTGCAGATAATTTCAAACAAACCCCAATCATAAACAAAATCTGGGCCTAAGGAATCAGAGGAGGCAACTGCAATCCAGGTGCAGAGTGTACACATTCTTCACTCAACTTCGCCAAGAATTAGGGAAGTTTAATTTAGCAGATAACTTTCTGGGGATTTACTGAGCTCCATTCTCCCACCCATGTCCCTAGCCACATGGGAAGTAGAGCTGCTCCCTGGATCTGGCTTCCAAGTAGAAGCATCCCTTTGTGAGTGGTTTACCTTTGAAGCTGCTCAGATAGAAACCCCTGACCTTGTTCTGCATCAGAGAACCAAAGACCTAGTATTGGGACTTGAAAAATACCAGTCTTCCCACATACATTCTGTTAGAAATAGTGGTTACTTACTTTCCTTGCATTCCTGTCCTCAATTCACTTAACTGACAGTAAGACTGTGAGCTTTTGGTGAGACCAGATAACAAAAATGGGCTGAGGAGCACATTAGATATAAAAATATTAGAAATCTTTTTGCCTACTTGGCTGCAAGTTATCTCTGCCTCTTTCCACCCTTAGTTCTACTCATAATTTATTACTAAATAAACAAAAACAAACAAAAAATCCCACACATTTATTGGAAAACTACCATACGACAGGAACTCTAAAAACACTGCAAATAAAAAGATGGCAGGGGCTTCCCTGGTTGCGCAGTGGTTGAGAGTCTGCCTGCCAATTTAGGGGACACGGGTTCGTGCCCCGGTCCGGGAAGATCCCACATGCCGCGGAGTGGCTGGGTCCGTGAGCCATGGCCGCTGAGCCTGCGTGTCCAGAGCCTGTGCTCCGCAACGGGAGAGGCCACAGCAGTGAGAGGCCCGCGTACCGCAAAAAAAAAAAAAAAAAAAAGATGTCAGTGTTGCCTGCTCTCAAGCAACCCATGGCTAATGAGGAAATCAGTAACTGCAAACAGATAAAACATAATCCCTTCTGGGAAGGACTGGGAGAGATGGAAACACAGGGTGCTGCAGGGAGCATTAAGAAGGGGCACCTCGCCCAGCAAGAAACAGCAATCTCTCACTCTCCCATTCAAACACATTGTTTACATTTTCACCTCTGTTCGGTTTTCAGCATCTAAAAGAAGTGCCACTTGGTGCCAAGACAAGCACAACTGCAGGCACTGACATCTTAAGACACTATTCAGTTAGAACTGTGAGCAGTTAGGTGTTTGGAAACAACTGAATTCTTAAAGTTACCATGAAAATGAAAAATAAGGGACTTCCCAGGTGGCGCAGTGGTTAAGACTCTTCCGCCTGCCAACGCAGGGGTTCGGGCCCTGGTCTGGAAAGATCCCACATGCCGCAGAGCAACTAAGCCCATATGCCACAACTACTGAGCCTGTGCTCTAGAGCTTGCGAGCCACAACTACTGAGCCTGCGTGCCACAACTACTGAAGCCCCTGCGCCTAGGGCCCGTGCTCCGCAACGAGAGAAGCCACCGCAATGAAAAGCCCATGCAGTGCAACGAAGAGTAGCCCCTGCTCGCCGCAACTAGAGAAAGCCCGCGCGCAGTGACGAAGACCCAACGCAGCCAAAAATAAATACATAAATTTATATATGTGTAAAAAAATAAAAGGTGAAATCCTTGTAGAGAACTATGGCATCCTGCTTAATCCCACGCATCTTTTTGGGGCTGCAAGCCTCTGAAGGAGGAGTTTAAATAAATGTATGCTAATGGTCACTGAAGTCACACAGAAAAGCATTTTTGTGGTTAGCTTTTAGTACTATGTAAAACCAAATATCTGACTTTGTTTCCTTTAAACCCTCAGCCCACGTGACCTCCAGTTAAGACGGCAAGTAAATTCACTCTTTGATGGATCCCCTCTACTCCAAACACAGCAACGCGAGAGGAAACAAGAAGAGAAAACCAAGAGGATGCAGGCAAGCTCAAAACAATATAAACATTTCTGTGAAACTGATATAGGGCAGAAACACAGTGAGGTAAATCCTCAAAGTTAAAGCCTTTAGCCCGCTAAGCTCAGGATCCAAAAACAGGCACTGAAACTGGAAGCATGAGACCTACACAATTTGGTGGCTAACCATAACCCACAAAGGACAGACTCAGACCTAACATCATACTTGAAGGCAGGGTCAGAGGTGAAACTGGAGGAGGGTTCCTCCATTCCTGAAAGAAAGATGGTTATCTCATATGGAGCTGTGGCCTAGGGAGGAGGGAGAACATAGACCAGCCAGAGACCAGGAACTCAATGAAGCAGCCTGTGATTGCCCAAGTAACTGAAACACCACTGCAGTTCTAGACTGGGGCTCTGTGGAAGCCAGTCAGAGACAACTATAAATTGCTAAACAAGAAAAGACTGAGCAGAGAGGGAGAAAGACAGGTGGAAAATGAATGAATGAAAGCAATTAAAAAATATATCTCATTCAAAATAGGCCATTCAACCAAAATTCTAAAGTACATGAAGAAATCTAATGCCAATAAAGGCAACTAAAAGTCAGCCATCAAACCACTAATTCATTTCAGATGAAATGAAAATTATAAAATAGTCCAACAAAATAAGTATATTTAACTGAATTAAAGACTTAAATTTAAGACCTGAAACCATAAAACTCCTAGAAGAAAACAAGCAATAAGCTCTTTGACATCGGTCTTTAGGAATTTTTTTTGATGTCTCCTCAGGCAAGGGCAACAAAAGCAAAAATAAACAAAGGAGACCACATCAAACTAACAACCTTTTGTACAGCAAAGGAAACTACCAATGAAACAAAAAGGCAACCTACTGAATGGAAGAAAACATTTGCAAATGATATATCCAGTAAGCGATTAATATCCAAAACATATAAGAAACTCATACAACTCAATATGTAAAAAAAAAAAAAAATCCAATTAAAAAATGAGCAAAAATGAACAGAGGACCTGAATAGACATTTTTCCAGAGAAGACATACAGACAGGCATCAGGCACATGAAAAGATAGTCAGCATCACTAATCATCAGGGAAATGCAAATCAAAACCTGTCAAATGGCTATTGTCAAAAAAATAACAAAGAGTAAACGTTAGCAAAGATGTGCAGAAAAAGGAACCCTAGTACGCTGTTGGTGGGAATGTAAATTGGTACAGCCACTACGGAAAACAGTATGGAGGTTCCTCAAAAAATTAAAAATAAAACTATCATATGGTCCAGATATTCCACTTCTGGGTATTTATCCCAAGAAAAGAAAAACACTAATTCAACAAGATATATGCAAACCAGTGTTCACTGCAGTTTTATTTCCAATAGTCAAGATATGGAAGCAACCCAGAAGTCCACTAATAGATAAATGGATAAAGATGTCACACACACACACATGAACACACACACACAATGGAATATTGCTTAGCCATACAAAAGTATGAAAGCTTGCCATTTGTGACAACGTGGGTGGATCTAGAAGGTGTTATGCTAAATGAAATAAGTCAGACAGAAAAAGACAAATAACATGATTTCACTTACATGTGGAATCTTAAAAACAAATGAACAAACGTAACAAAACAGAAAAAGACTCATAGATACATAGAAAAAACCAGTGGTTGCCAGAAGAGAAGTGAAATGGGCAATACAGGTGAAAGGGACTAAGAGGTACTACCAACTTCCATTTATAAAATAAATAAGTCATGGGGATGTAATATACAGCACAGTGAATACAGTCAGTAATATTGTTATAACTCTGTATGGTGACAGATGGTAACTGGACTTACTGTGGTGATCATTTTGTAATATACAAAAATATCAAATCACTATGTTGTACACCTGAAACTAATATAACATTGTAAGTAAATTATACTTCAATTTAAAAATCAAAATAGGGCTTCCCTGGTGGAGCAGTGGTTGAGAGTCTGCCTGCCGACACAGGGGACACGGGTTCGTGCCCCGGTCCGGGAAGATCCCACATGCCACGGAGCGGCTAGGCCCGTGAGCCATGGCCGCTGGGCCTGAGAGTCCAGAGCCTGTGCTCCGCAATGGGAGAGGCCACAACAGTGAGAGGCCCGTGTACCGCAAAAAACAAAACAAAACAAAACAAAACAAAAACAAAAAACAAACCTACACAAACTAAAATATTAATTGTAAAAAGAAAATCTCAAAAGCTACCAGAAAGCACCCTGCACATCACTGGATCTGCTGGGTCACAAGGCTCAAGAGGAAAGCTGCTGGAGCTCCGGGTGAGCTCACTGAGACCGGACAGCCTGCCGAGACAATGGGGAATTAAGCAGCTCAGATCAGCACACCCAGGCTGATTCAGAAGTCCCACAAGAATTTTGCCTCTTCCCTTAACAGTTGGTGGATACAAAGTGAAGTGACCGTCTTTCATTTTAGAGACAACACCAAGATACTCCCTGAAAAAGCAGAACCTTAAATGTTTCCAGCAACTTCTAGCAACAAGAGATTTGTCCTCCCTGGAATGATAGTCTGGATTTAAATTTCTCTTCCTTGCCCACCATGCTTCTGCCAGCAGCATCAAACATGGACTTTCTTGGATGCCTTGTTCACCATCATGGTGTGACAACCAACTTCAGACCAAGACTCATTATACAGCAAAAGAAGTGAGGCAAGGAGCTGATGCCAGCAGGGTTCACTGTCAGCTCTAGTTATTACTAGCTGCTATCTGAACTTGATGTTTTTTCATCATTTTTGCTTTAATAACCACAGTAAAATGAGTCTTGCTACCGTCAATGTCCTCTTTCTCTCCTATCCAGCTTCAGCTATCTCAGTGAATACCGCTATTTCTAGAACTCTTCCCCTACTTGTTTTACAAGAAGCAGAGAAAACTCAAGGGGAGAACCTATAGTAGTTCTAATGGGCCTGGAAAGGATAATATGTCAAGTTATTCGGTCAAATTTTAAACCATACAAGGCACAATACTAAGATTAGGGAATTGTGCTTTGTTTTCCAAACTCATTTAAAGATGATTACAATAGTCTCCCCCTCCCCTCAAGGAGCTTAAAATGAACACAAAAGGGGCTTCCCTGGTGGCGCAGTGGTTGAGAGTCCGCCTGCTGATGCAGGGGACGCGGGTTCCTGCCCCGGTCCGGGAAGATCCTACATGCCGCGGAGAGGCTAGGCCCATGAGCCATGGCCGCTGAGCCTTCGCGTCCGGAGCCTGTGCTCCGCAACGGGAGAGGCCACAACTGTGAGAGGCCTGCGTAACGCAAAAAAAAAAAAAAAAAATGAACACAGAAGTTCTAGACCAGCAAAGCTGGAGGCCAAATGAGATACTAGTAAAATAGAATAAAGAAGAAAATACACAGGGAAAGACAATTTATGGGATATTATTATCTAATATCAGAGTATGACATTGTTTCTGCTATGCTGTATACAAACAGAATAAAACTAAAGCCATGGCAAAAACAGGGTTCTTTCTGTAGCCCTTCAGGCTTTCATGAAGCTCTTAGTTATTGCCAATTACAAAAACCCTGACCCAGGCTCACTTGAACAATTCACATAAATTCTAGCTTGTAAGTCATTTAGTTTTGTTACATTTTATTGGTCTGATGGGGGTACTCTATTTATGAGCCATTGTATGTGTAACCTCTACTAGGCCTTAGATGTAATGAAATTCTAAGATAAAGAGCAACTGACTAGTTGATGTAAGTAAAGCAGAAAAAATCCCAACAAGTGATTCACAGGCCCATAGAATTAAAAAAAAAAAAAGGCATAATATTGGGTTTTATTTGTCCAATATAAAAGACCATAATGTTAGACTATACCAACAAGGGCCTAAAAAAAAATTTAGTAGGTCTGCTACATTTGACCCAATCTTGGTCCTCATTAGAATTTCAGGTATAGTGAAAATTTGCAGTTACCTCTCCAACACCCATTTTCTACATTCCTCCTTCCTAACAAGACCCAAAATTTCCCACCCAGCAGATTTTGGTGAGACAAGAATAGCTCTGATTGGTTCTCAATCAGGGGCAACCTTGGTTCTCAATCAGGGGCAATCTTGATTCACAGGGGGACCTTTGACAATGTTTGAAGGTATTTTTGGTTGTCATAACTGGAGGAGTGTGCTGCTGAAACCTAGTGAGTACAGGCCAGCGATGATGTTATACATCCTATAATGCACAGGACAGTCCCCCAAGACCAATAATTATCTGGCCCAAAATGTCACTCCCTCACCCATGCTAGAACACTCTTCTCTCACTCAGGAGCTACTGAAAAAAGACTCTCTCTTTGTCAGATGTAAAGGAAATAAGAATTCTAGTTGCTGCTGGGAGCCATCTCACAACCACACGGAAGCCAGCTTTAGGGTGAAGTGTGGTAGGCAAACACAGATTTCAGGTGATGACTTCCTGCCATTAGGGCTCTTAAAAAGATATACCACTTTTTGGACAATGACTCCTTTTTCTCCCCCCTCATTATATGACCTTTTCACCCCATAGCACACTACATAAATCATCAAAGGTAATATATCGACATTACGATTTCAGAGAAAGAACACTAATTTATACAACACAGCAGTTTTTTGTCAAGAATATCACAGTACAAAAAGATTTTAAAAATCATTCAAATATGCCACCTTATCTGCAGTAGGCTAAATGACGGCCCTCTCAAATGTAAGGTCCCCCTGGGACCTGTAATTGTTACTTTGAAGGAGTGAATTCATATTCACCTTGTAAGGCAAAAGATGTGATAGTTAAGGATCTTGAAAGGAAGTATCAATACTTATAACGGATTATCAAGGTAAGCCATAAAAGTAATCAGATGTATCCTTATGAGAGAGGGAGAGGGCGTTTGAGACAGACACACAGAGGAGGCGGCAACGTAAAGACAGGCAGAGATTGGAGTGATGTAGCCACAAGCTCAGGAATGGCAAGCTGGCAACACCGGAAGCCAGGACCAGATTCTCCTCTAGTGTCCCCAGCAGGAGAGCGGCCCTGCCAGATTGCAGACTTCTGGCCTCCAGAACTATACACGAATAATACATTTCTGTTGCTTTCAGCCACTAAATTTGTAGTCATTTGTTACAGCAGCCTCAGGTAACTAACAGCATCCTACAAAGAGGTATAAAAATTGCAGACTACAAGAACGGAAGCAAACTTATATCTTGCTATTTTTTTGTTCCCCAAGATACTTCTTCTTTGATGCCAACGGTTTTCACAATTAGAAGTTTCTTCTGTCAAAGTCTCAAAGAAAAAAAATTATCACTAAGCACTCCTGATATTGAATACATGCCTGAAAACCCATCACCTGACTCTACCATCTTCCAAAGAATGGCTCCTTCCCTCTTCCATCAATCCCCACAGCCTGTCAAGATGCCTCTTTCTTATTTATTGAGGCAAGAAAGCAACATTTTATTTATATTTTATGTATAAACTGTAGTTGTTTTCAAATTATGGTTTACTTTTTACATAAAAATGTTTTCATTGCTCAATGATATATTTGTCTATTTGTGGAAAATGTTTGGGTATCTTAGGTTAGGTTGAAACACCTCATAAATTTTCCCATTAAAATTAACAGAAGTAGTTTTTTCTTCACTAGCTTTTCACTTAGTGACTGAGTTTACAGAAATGAATTAAAGTCATTAAGGTATATCTATTTCATCTATAGTAAATGCCTGGTAAGTAGATTGATTTCTTAACCCTCTTCGTTAATGCCTTATCAAGAATATGGAACAAAAAGTTTTAAAAATGGTTCAAACATGCCATCTCATCTATTGTAAATTAAATGGTACTCTCCCATTCCAAAATATTGAATATATGTCCACATCCTAATCCCTGGAACCTGTTAATATTACCTTTAAGGAATGTAAGAGCTATAAGTTGGAAATCAGTGATCCAGCCCAACCCTTTCACTTCACTGAAGAGGTAACAGGGGAAGGAGGAATGAAGTACCTTCCTTAGACCATCCATCTGGTTGGAGTCCCAGCAAGAACAGAATCCAGGTCTCCTAGCACCTAGTCCAGTATGCTACCTAAGGTTATATGAAGGAACTGAAGAAAAATGCGATGAATAGAGAGTCAGAAAACAACAAAACTTTTTTCTTTTTTGAGAAAAGATGAAATGATACAGACATTCTTTAGCCTAGAAAAGGGAAGGGTAGTGAATAAGTTAATAAATGCCTAGAAGTGAAGAAAACACTGACTGACTAAAGGCTACCTGACATACACTTATTCTGCACTGATAACAAGACCTTGACTTTCTTTTTTTGAGTCTTCGAACCCAAAGAGTCTTCAAGACTTTAATTATACAAGACTCTCTTATATTAGATTCTACTAGCACTATCTCAGTTGCAAAACAAAAACTCACACAACTAGCCCAAGTCAAATGGGGGGTGGTTACAAAAAGGCTACAAAAGATATCATGGATACACAAGGAAAGAAAACAAAGATTAGGTGGACCAAATGAGAACTGGAACTAGAAGCTTCCACCACCGTCTCTCATGGGTCTCTATACAGCTGCTCCACTCTACAGCTTCTCACTATAGACTAGCTTCTTCTGCTTTTTTTGTTGCCTCTGACTTGCACATGGCTTTTATAGTGTAGTTCAAAACCTGGTCACAACTCTATATGATCCTTCAGCCCAAGGATTCATCATCAACCAATTAACTCAGAATCTCAAGGTCCCCATTCTCAGGAGGAAAATTTAATTGGCTCAATCCATCCAATGGAGTCTCTAAATTGTTTTCTATTGGGTCAGCTGCTCATACCACAAAGATAGGTGTTCGACAGGTACTAAAGTCTGTGCAGATTCTTCAAAGGCGAGAATAGCAAAGAGGAAATGATCAGCATGTGCATTAAGGTACTCAAGAGTTATATAGCTCTTTTATTAGGTTGGCCAAAAAGTTTGTTCACGTTTTTATGAACATCTTAACAGAAAAACCTGAACGAACTTTTTGGCCAACCCAATGGTTAAGCCTACCCAGGAAGATTATGTCATTTCTGTATTTGAGATCTGTGGAAGAGATGACCATTGTCTGTAAACAGAGTAAGAGTCATTTAAAAATTTCCTTCTAGCTCTATGGGTCTAGAGCAAAACCTTACTACTTAGTATTATCAGATTGTATCATTTATCCAGAAGTACCTCCAATTAGCAGACCATCAAGGAAATCTCAGGAAATGAAAGAACATCTCTGTTATACAATATGGTCACTGACTTGCCATTATTGGGGGAAAGGAAGGGAGGAAAGGAATAAAGGGAAGATATCAGTAGTGCTTACAGAAGTAAAAATCGTCTGAACTAGTTATGGTCAAAGTACAGTGCAGCAGTTCAACAGAGCACTGGAATTGTAACAGAACTGGTCCTTGGGTAATTAAAAAAAAAAAAAAAAAAAAAGCCTGACAGGGGTTGAGGAGAGGGGAGGATGAACAGGCAAGACACAGATAATTCTTAGGACAATGAAACCACTCTGTATGATACTCTAATAGTGAATACATGTCATTATATACTTTTCCAAACCCATAGAATGTACCACACCAAGAGTGAACCCTGAAGTAAATGATGGACTTTGGATGATTATGATATGTCAATATAGGTTCATCAACTGTAACAACTGTACTACTGTGGTACAGGATGTTGAGAATGGGGGAGATTGTGCATATATAGGGGAAAGAAATATATGGGAAGTTTGCACTTTCCACTCAATTTTGCTGTGAACCTAAAACTCCTCTATTAAAAAAGAAAAGTCCTTTTAAAAAGGCCATGGTGACAGGAGCAATTTTGGCACAACAAATCCAAACCTACCCTAGACACTCTGAGCATAAGAGTCAGAAATAGCAGGAGCAGAGTGAAAAAGACAAGAACAGCTCTCAACTATTATCTGGCAGCAGCTGTAGCCCTCATACCCTATATAATAAAAGTAATCAGTTCCCTGAGTTACAATTTCATAAATTCAGACAGCCAGATGCTTGCTTCCTCCAGACACAGAGGATAATTCCTGTTGGTTATACTATGAGGTATTATCTGCTTCAAAGTCTACTATGTGAACTCCTCAACCACCAGGAAATTAAAATACAGAAGTTTTTTATTGGGTCCTCCCCTAACTCTACCCTCAAGATATTATGCATTTCCAATGTCAGCTAAGAATTTCACAGGGGAAATCTCCTCTCACATGTAAGATATGAAGGGTTTTTTGTTGCTGGGTTTGTTTGTTCTTAAAGAAGTTTTCATCCCGACTTAGACTGCAGGATATTCTAACAGTACCGTATGGCCTCTGGCATTAATTCCATGGACCAACTTTTCTTTAATCCCTTCCTCTAACAGATGTTCCTCTCCCTGTCACAAGGAACCTAGTCTTTTTCTTACCCTCCTCTACCTCATCTTCAAGACCCCTCATTTAAGGGCAAGGTAATCTCAAGTAACAGCTTAGTTATGTATGTATGTACCCAGCCTAAGTATTAATAATGTGCTACTGATCATTCCTTGTCACACCCCAAGACTTGTATTTGGTCTGGCAATCCTCAAAAGGTTTAACGACATTTATTTGGCTAAGATCTTAAAAAAAAAAAAAAAAATGAAAAAAAAAACAAAACAAAGAAAGAATATGAGTCCATTTGCTTACTAACTGTGGGTAAAGATCTTGAAATTTTCCACTAGCTTAAGAAGCATAAATGTAACCTTCGGCTAATTAAAGTTAAGACTTGAAAATAAACTAGCTCATACATAATTACTTTTGTCTACCTTGTCTTCTGTTTCTATGCCTCTTTCCTAATAGTACAAATTTCTTCCTTTAAACATTTGGGAAGGAAGATCCTATGAAAGTACAAAATGTTTACATGGTATATCCTGGGTCTTACCCATCATTTTCATTGGAAAAAGAAATTTACAAGCCATACTTTTATTCATTAAAAAAAAAAAATTTCCCAAGCACTAGTTCTGAGATACTTGTAGGGACTCCACAATCAAAGGGTTCAGGAGTCAGGTAAGGTTTCTAACTGTATGCTATAACCTCTCTTAGGGTATCTCAGTGCACAGTAACTTGTTAAAGACTGGGAAGTCTGGCATTCACACGATCATTCAACAAACATTCATTAAATGGCTACTGTGTACTAGGCACTGTGCCAGAAATTAGTGACAAAATGTAAGTCCCAGGAACAGTCCCTTGCCTCAAGGAGCCTCAGTCTAAAGAGTGATTTTCAAATTGCAAGTTGTGAAATCAATTAGGTAAATAGCAACCAAGGATTTTTTTAAATGAAGTAAGATATAGTAGAAAATATCATAGTGTACCATACATAGCAAGAGTAGGTGCTATTTGGTGAAACCTTTAAAAAAATTATGTGTGTGTGTGTTCTAAATAGGATATAAAGTGTATTTCTTATTGTGGAACACAGTGAAAAAGTTTTCGAAAACCCTGCTCTAGCAGAAGAAATACAATAGAAATTATAATAAAATATAATGGGTGATATAAGAGAGTAAACAGAGGATCCTATGGGAACAGCAAAGAGCATTCCCAAAACTTTTTTTGAGCCTAAACCCATTATCACTTCACACTTGTTAAAAACCTAGAGAAGAATGGATCAACTTCTAGCAAGACAATGTGAGGAGCTCTGCTGACCTGCTCCCCAGTGAAACTGGTGAAAATTATTAAAACAACAACAATGTAAAGCCTCTGGAAATGGTCCTACGGGCAAACAGCAAATGAAAAAAATTCAAGAAAATGTATGAAAATTTGGTAAGAGTGAGTCTGTGGTATTTAAACCAGACCACTATCTACTTCCTTCCTCTCAACTCAGTGTGGCCCACTCCACACTGCTTCATCCAGAACAGCTCGTGCTCCCTCCAGCTGCTAGCCAAAGGGCTTTCTTTCTAGAAGGAGTAGGACTTCAGCTTTTCTCATCTTGCCTCCAGCCACCTGTTGCTAAGTCCCAGAGGAGTAAGACTAAATGGTGGGAGCTCCTTTCTTCCACCCAGCCCCCACTTGCAGAATGGCAGCTCTACCTTGTGTGTGGCACACAGAGAATAATGGGGCCCTGAACACTCCTGCCCCAGTGGTTCCACACCAGATATGGCCAGCTGAGAAGACCTCAGGCTACTGCACTCCCACCAAGTGCTCACCTCCTGGAGCAAGAATGTCACTCAAAGAAGCTTGTCATTGTCACCAACCCAAGCTCCAGAGCCCCGACTCAGAGATTTTACCTGAAAGGGGAAGCCGGCCATAACAGACAGCTTCTAATCTTTACCCAAAGGAACTGATTTCATTTGCAACAGAGTCTGAAGAAGTTCAAGCCTAAGTGTGCTCCCCAAAACACTGGAAAATGTGGGGAAAGGCAACTGGGAGGAGATTCAAGATACAGGCTTCAGTGCAGGCTAGCTACTTTGCAGGAGAGAACTGTGGATAAGTCAGGAGAAGCCCTTCTGGGCCTGGAACAAATATCAAACTCTGACCTCAAAAACTATACCTTCAAAGGAGTCACAATTTGATTGGATTAGTTTGTAGAGCAACGTGTGTCCCAGGGCACTGTTAAAAACGTAGAGTAATTAGCCAGCAATCAGTGGAAATCATCAGCTGGGTGTGGTCAGAGAAAGAGTTGAACAGAGCCCTACCACTATCACTGTCATCCCAGGGTGACAACTGGCAAACCAAAGCTGCTGAGGAGCAACATCAGAGGCTTAACACTGTAAAGGAAACTACACTAACCAGCTGCTAAAAAATAAACAAGTAAATAGCATAACAGGCCCTGGAAGGGGGTAGGGGAAGACAACCAGTGTCCAGGTTTGCTACAATATATTATTTAAAATGTCCAGTTTCCAACAACAACAACAAAAAAAAAACCTATGAGGAATGAAAACAAACAGGAAAGTATAACCCATACTCCTGAAAAAGGCAGGCAACAAAAACTGCCTGTGAGAGCAATCAGATGTTGCATTTATCAGAAAAATATTTCAAAGTAACCACTATAAACATGTTCTCAGAACTAAAGAAAACCATGATTAAAGAAATAAAGGAAGGTATGATGACAATGCTGCATCAAATAGAGGATATCAATAAACAAATAGAAATTATAAAGAAAGGACCAAATGGAAATTCTGGAGTTGAAAAGTACAGTAACAAACAATTAAGAAAACACCTCACTAGAGTGGCTCAATAGCAGATTTAAACTGACAGAAGAAAGAATAAGCAAACTTGAAGATAAACTGACATAGGTCAACTCAAAGAAGAAAAATAATGAAAAAAATGAAAAGAGCCTCAGAGAAATGTGGGATCCATTAAGTGCACCAAAATCCTCATAACAGAAGCAAAGAATAGAGGGAAGGGAGCACACAAATGCACGCGCGCGCGCACACACACACACACACACAACTAAAAATAATGGTTAAATTTTCCCAAATTTAATGAAAAAAATGCAGGAAGACCAACAAAGCCCAAGTAGAATAAAAGCAAAGAGATCTACAAACAGAAACATAGTAATAAAACTGCTGAAAGTCAAGGACAAGGAAAAAACCTTAAAAGCAGCAAAAGAAAAATAACCCATTACTTACAAGGAAACCCCGGTAAGATTAAAAGCTTGAGTTCTGAGCAAACTCAAAGTTCTGTTGTTCTTGAGCAAAAACAACAGGTGCCAGAAGAGACTGGGGTAACATATCAAAGTGCTCAAAGCAAAAAACTGTCAACCAAAAATTTCATATCCAGCAAAACTATCTTTCAAAAATGAAGATGAAATAGAAACTTTCCCACATCAAAAAAATAAAAAGCAGAAAATTTCTTTCTTAGAACAAAGTCAGTTCTTCATATTGAAAGCAAGTAACCAGAGTCCACACAGTAAAACAAAGAACACTAGTAAAGATAATTATGTAATTGTAAATGCATATTTTTCTTTCTTCTCATAACTGTATAAAAATCAATTAAAACATTATGTATATAATGTACTGTTGGCCCTATAGCATAAAGAAAGGTAAGATATGTGTGATATATTTGCCAATACCACTGCAAATGAGATGTGTGGGAGCAAAGCCCAGTAAGGCTAAGGAAATAACTACATATGGTAAAATAATATCTATAACAACATATGGTTGGGTTTGAAACATTAAATGATGTAATCTGTATAACACAAAAAGGTGGGGGGAGAAGGGAATAAAGATATATAGGATTAACATTACTATATACCAATGAAATTAAACTAGTATAACCTGAAAATGATTAAAATAAGTTAAAATATATATGGTTAGCTTTCAAGGAACCACTAAAACAAAAAGAAAACTCAAGCTGGTGTGGCCAAGATGGCAGAGTAGGAAGACCCTGAGCTCACCTCTCCCATGGGCACATCAAAATTACAACTATTTACAAAGCAACTATCTATGAGAACAACCTAAAGATTAGCAGATAAGATTTTCCACAATTAAAGTTACAAAGAAAGAACCAGGTGAGATGGGTAGGAGGGATGGAGATGTGGTACAGTCAAGACCCACACCACTGGGTAGGTGACCCACAAACAGGAGTGTAATCAGAATTGCAGAGGATCTCCCCAAGTAGCAAGGAGTCTGAGTCCCATACTGGGCTCCTCAGACTGGGATGCACTGGGATGATGAGTCTCCAGAACAGCTGGCTTAGAAGACCAGTGAGGTGTGGGTACAGGATAGCTGGAGGGCTGTAGGAACCAGACACTCCATTCTTAAAGGGTGGATGCAAAATATCACAAGTTCTAAGTCCCAGCACAGAGGCAGTAATTTTGAAGGAGCCTCGGCCAGACCCACTTGCTGATCTTGGAGAGCCTCCTGGAGAGTCAGGACGCAATGGGGACTCACCCTGGAGACACAGACGCTGGAAGCAGCCATTTGAGCGAGTTCATTTTACCACCAGGACAGTAATGCTGACAGTGCCATTTTGGAGTTCTCCCCCTAGCCTCTTAACACTAGAGGCTTACCCATCCACCAGCTGATTGACATCAGTTCCAGGGACCCCCCCCGCAGCCAGCCACCCCAGAATCATGCCCAGTAGGCAGGCACCAGCCCTAGCCATACCCACCAATGGCCAGCAGCCTCACCACAAAGCAGAATCTGGTGGCCAACTGGCTGAGAAGCCAGCCCCCCTACCAGCATGCTCACAGCAGGTGGCCTCATGACAACAGAAGGGCCCATAAAACCCACCTAGGGGACACCCCTAGAGCAGCAGTCCCCAACCTTTGTGGCACCAGGTACTGATTTTGTGAAAGACAATTTTTCCACAGATGGCAGGGGTTGGGGGGGGGGGGGATGGTTCAGGCAGTAATGCAAGCAATGGTTCAGTCAGTAATGCAAGTGATGGAGAGTGATGGGGAGCAACAGATGAAGCTTCACTCACTCGCCTGCCGCCCACCTCCTGCTGTGCAGCCCAATTCCTAACAGGCCATGGACTGGTACCAGTCTGCAGCCTGGGGGTTGGGGCCGCCTGCCTCCTAGAGTATGTTGCTCTGATGACCAGAGAAGAGTGTATTGCTGGGCCCCATAGAATGTCTCCTACATAAGACCGCTTTGCCAAGATCAGGGACATAACCATCTACCTAATATATAGGAATAAAAACAAAGAATTAGGCAAAATGAAGTGACAGAAGAATATTTTCCAAACAAATGAACAAGGTAAAACCCCACAGGAACTTAACAAAGTGGAAATAAGCAATCTATCTGATAAAGAGTTCAAGGTAATGATCATAAAGTTGCTCAACAAACTTAAGAGAAGAATGAATGAGCAAAGTGAGAAGCTGAACAAAGAGTTAGAAAACGTAACAAGAATCAAACAAAGGTAAATAATACAGTAACTGAAATGAAAAATACATTAGAAGGAATAAATAGTAGATGAGAGGATACAGAAAAACTAATCAGTGAACTAGAAGACTAGTGGAAATCACCCAAGCTGAACAGAAAAAAAAAAAAAAGATTTTTTTTTAAAAATGAGGATAGTTTAAGAGACCTCTGGCACAACATCAAGCATACTAAGATTTGCGTTCTAGAAGTCCCAGAAAAAGAGACAGAGAAAAAGGGGCAGATAACTTATTCGAAAGGATAATAGCTGAAAACTTTCCTACTCTGGGGAAGGAAATAGACATTCAGGTCCAGGAAGTAGAGATTCCAAACAAGATGAAACCAAAGAGGTCCACACCAAGACAAAAATAGCAAAAACTAAAGACAGAGAATCTTAAAAGCAGCAAGAGAAAAGCAACTAGTTAAGTACAAGGGAACTCCACTAAGACTATAAGCTGACATTTCAGTGGCAACTTTGCAGGCCAGTAGGGAGTGGCACTATTAATTCAAAATGATGAAAGAAAAAAAAACTTAAAACCAAGAACACTCTACCCAGCAAGGCTATCATTAAGAGTTGAAGAAGACAGAGAATTTTACAGACAAGCAAATCTAAAAGAGCTCAGCACCACTAAGAAATGTTAAAGGAACTTCTATATGTGAAAAAGAAAAGATCACAACTAGAAATATGAAAATTACAAGAGGAAAAATCTCATTAGTTAAGGCACACATCATACAGCAAAGGCAGTAGATCAACCACTTCTAATCAGATACGAAGGTTAAAGACAAAAGTAGTAAAATCATCTATATCCACAATAAGTAGTTGAGAGATACACAAAATATAAACATGTAAAATAGAATGTCAAAAATAGAATGTCAAAAACATAAAAAGTGGTGGAAGGGGAAGTAAAAATGCAGGGTTGTTAGTGTTTGAACTTAAGAGATCACCAACTCAAAATAATCACTCATATTCATATTTATATATGTTGTTATATATGAATCTCATGGTAACCACAAACCAAAACCTATGATAGATACATACAAAAAAAGAAAAAAAAAGAAAGAAAAGAATCCAAACATAATACTAAGATAATCATCAAATCACAAGGGAAGAAAGCAAAAAATGAGGGAGGAAAAGAAACTACAGAAACAAGCAGGAAACAATGAACAAAATGGTAATTAGTACATACTTATAAATAACTACTTTAAGTGTAAATGGAACAAATGCTCTAATCAAGAGACTCAGAGTAGCTCAATGGATTAAAAAACAAGACCCATATATATGCTGCCTACAAGAGACTCACTTCAGATCTAAAGACACACAGACTCAAAGTGAGGGGATGGAAAAAGATATTCCATGCAAATGGAAATGAACAGAAGGCAGGAGTAACAATACTTATATCACACAAAATAGACTTCAAAATAAAGACTTTAACAAGAGACAAAGGACATTACATGATGATAAAGGGATCAATCCAACAAGACGATATAACAATTATAAACATAGATGTACCAAATGAAGAAGCACCTAAATACATATAGCAAATATTAATGGACATAAAGGGAGAAATTGACAGTAACACAATGATAATAGGGGGCTTTAACACTCACATCAACAAACACATCAACCAGACCAAAAAAAAAATCAATAATAAAACACCGGCCTTAAATGATCCATTAATCAGATGAACCTAATAGATACAGACAGAACATTCCATCCAAAAGTAGCAGAATACATTCTTTTCAAGGGCACATGAAACATTCTCCAGGACAGATCACATGCTAGGCCACAAAACAAGTAATAAACTTAAAAAGATTGAAATTATATCAAGCATCTTTTCTGGCCACAATGGTATGAGCATAGACGTAAACTACAAGGGAAAAAACTGCAAAAACACAAACATGTGGAGTCTAAACAATATGCTACTTACAACCAACAGGTCACTGAAGAAATCAAAGAGGAAATCAAAAAAATACTTGGAGACAAATTAAAAAAGAAACATAATGATCCACAATCTATGGGACCCAGCAAAAGCAATTTTAAGAGGTAAGCTTATGGCAAGCCTACATCAGGAAACAAGAAAAATCTCAAATAAACAATCTAACCTTATACCAAAAGGAACGCAGAAAGAACAAACAAAACCCAAAGTTAGTAGAAAAAAGAAATCATAAAGATCAGAGCAGAAATAAATGAGCTATTTCTTTGAAAAGATAAACAAAATTGATAAACCTTTATTTAGCCAGGTTCATCAAGAAAAAAAGAGAGAAGGCCCCAATAAATAAAATCAGAAAGGAAAGAGGAGAAGTTACAACTGTCACCAGAGAAATACAAAGAATCAAGAGATTACTATGAACAATTATATATATGCCAATCAAATGGACAACCTAGAAGCAACGGATAAATTCCTAGAAATGTACAATCTCCCAAGACTGAATCAGGAAGAAACAGAAAATATGAACAGACCAATTACCAGTAATGAAATTGAATCAGTAATACCAAAACTCTCAACAAACAAAAGTCCAGAACCAGATGGTTTCTTGGATAAATTCTACCAAAAGTTTAAAGAAAAATTAACACTCACCCTCCTCAAACTATTCCAAAAGATTTAAGAGGAAGGAACACTTCCAAACTCATCCTATGAGCTCAGCATCACCCTGACAGCAAAAACAAAGACACTACACACGTGCGCGTGCACACACACACACACACACACACACACACACACAATTACAGGACAATATCATTGATGAACATAGGTAAAAAATCCTCAATAAATATTACAAACCAAACTCAACAATACATTAAAAGGATCTTACACCATGATCAAGTAGGATTTAGCCCAGAGATGCAAGGATGGTTCAATATCCCCAAGTCAATCATTGTGATACACCATATTAAAAACCTAAAGAATGAAAATCGTATAATCATCTCAGTGCAGAAAAGGCTTTTAACAAAATTCAACATTCATTTATGATTAAAAACTCTCAGTGAAGGGAGTATAGAAGGAACATATCTAAACGTAATAAAGGCAATATATGACAAACTTACAGCCAACATCATACTCAAGAATGAAAAACTGAAAGCATTTCTCCTAAGATCAGGAACAAGATAAGGAGAGAGAGAGACACTCTCTTGCCATTTTCATTCAACATAGTATTGGAAGTCCTAGCTACAGTAATCAGAAAAGAAAATGAGATAAAAGGCATCCAAATGGGAAAGGAAGTAAAACTACCACTGTTTGCAGATGACTTGATATCATATATAGAAAATCCTAAAGATGCCACCAAAAAAATATTAAAACTAATAAACGAATTCAGTAAAGCTGCACAATACAAAATTAACATACAGAAATTTGTTGCATTTCTATACATGAACAATGGTCTTTCAGAAAGAGAAATTCAATTGCATCAAAAAGAATAAAATATCTAGGACTAAAATAACCAAGGAGTAAAAGACCTGTACCCAAAAAATTATATGACATCGTTGAAAGAAACTGAAAATGGTGCGAAGAAATGAAAGATATACCGTGTTCATGGATTAAAGAATTAATATTGTTAAAATGACCATACTACAAAAAGAATGCAGATTCAATGCAATCCCTATCAAAACACCAATGGCATCTTTCACAGACATGGAACAAATAATTCCAAAATTTGTGTAGAAACATAAAAGACCTTAAATAGCCAAAACAATCTTGAGAAAAAAGAATAAAGCTGAAGGTATCACATGCCCTGATTTCAAACTATACTACAAATCTACAGTACACTAATCAAAACAGTATGGTACTGCAGTGTGGTACTGGCACAAAAACAGACACATAGATCAATGGAACAGAAGAGCCCGGAAATGAACCCACATTTATATGGTCAATTAACCTATGACAAAGGAGGCAAGACTATACAATGGGGAAAAGACGCACTCTTCAATAAATGGTGTTGGGAAAACTGAACAGCTACGTGCAAAAGAATCAAACTGGAATACTTTCTCACACTTTACACAAAATTCAACTCAAAATGAATTAAAGACTTAAATATAAGACCTGAAACAATAAAACTCCTAGAAAAAAACACAGACAGTATGCTCTTTGACACTGGTCTAAAGGAATATATTTTTGGATATATCTCCTCAGGCAAGGGAAAGAAAACCAAAAATAGATAATTGGGACTCCATAAAATTAGAAAACTTTTGCACAGCAAAACTTTTGCACAGCAAAACAAAGGGACCATTCAAAAGATGAGCACTGATAACATTTTTGAAGGCACCCACCAAAAATATCACCACCACCCCATACTCTCCTTAACAGCTGCAATTCACATGACATTTTACTTTTATCTTTAACAGATTATTTTCAAAATGTATAAAATGTTTACATCATTCTAATCAACTGTGTACTTGGAATAATTTAAAAGATAACTAAATTCAGGAAAAAAGTTAAACGCATCATCTTAAATTATATACATTTTATTGCAGAATTTTAACTCTATTACATAACATACCTATATTCTTGTTTCACTGTATTCTACTCAGTCAGAAGTTTCTTCATCTTTGAACTATCTATCCTGAATATCCTCAACTTCCCATACTTGCCTCATTTCCAAATGAAGATTCATCCTTTCCTACTTCCCTGAGTTCCCTCACTTCTCCCTCCCATGATCCCTCACTCTTCCCACCCATGATCTACTCATATCTCTTCCCATCTCATTTAAGACTTTTTCCATCTACTGTTCTCTCTGCCCATCACCTCTTCTTGAGGTCTAGACTTGACAGCAAAACAGAGAGACTGCTGGAAGAGAAATGAGGATGAGAAGCAGAAATCTCCTGAGCCGCATGAAGAAGAGAGGCAAATAGTGAAAGTAATTCTGTACCCTGGCCTTTGATTTTTTTATTAAATGCAATTCCCTGAGAAGATGAACCATAATCTTAAACATTAATATGAATATCTTAGGAGGGACTTGTTGACAGTGAGTAAAGGTGGTTAGGTACCCCATCCCACCTAGTAATGGGGAAAGGCAGAAGAGACCGAGGTGCCAATGACAGGTAAAATGAGAAGGTGTCAAAGACAAATTCTGCCTACAGCCAGCCTGGGCAATTCCAAACTATTCAGCCTGCCATTTCTAGAACATTCAGTTATAAAGGATGGAGTACAGGACCAATAATGCATGGTCTATTTATTACAGAGCATTAACAAGATCACTTGATCATTCTGTGACTATCACTTTGATTCTGAACCCACTCTTCATATTTTGTTTTAAACACTGTCTTTCTAGGAGACCATTTTATTTATTAGAAATGCAAGCTTATCTAAATTTTTATAAACACGTAAGAATATGCTTTACCCACTGTTTCCACCATAATATTAGGTACAAGACAATTCATTTTAAGAGTTAAGAATTTAGGGCTTCCCTGGTGGTGCAGTGGTTGAGAGTCCACCTGCCGATGCAGGGGACACGGGTTCGTGCCCCGGTCCGGGAAGATCCCACATGCCGTGGAGCGGCTGGGCCTGTGAGCCATGGCCGCTGAGCCTGCGCGTCCGGAGCCTGTGCTCCACAACGGGAGAGGCCACAACAGTGAGAGGCCCGCATACCCCCCCCAAAAAAAAAAAAGAGTTAAGAATTTAATGAATGGCAATAGCTTAACTATTTTGAGCTGCCACTATACATAAAAGTAAACCTTTTCCAAAAACATGAACAGCTACTTAGGAGTCATCTATCCCCCTCTCTCTTTTCATCTAATAAACGTCAGTATAACAGAGTAATTAAGGAGACTACCTCTGGAGGCAGACTGCCAAGGTTTGAATCCCCACTCTGCCCTGTGACCTTGGGAGATTATTTAACCTCTCCATGCCTCAGTTTCTGCATCCGTAAAATGGGGACAACCTAGGAGGGTTACTGTGAATAATAAAATATATTACTATCTAGAAAGCACTTAGACTTGTGCCTGACACATTGTAAGCACTCAAAAAATGTTAGCTACTATCATTAGTTATGGCATTTCTAATAAAAAGACTATGATGGCTTTCTCCAAGATTTCTCCACTAGGTAGAGATAATCTCTCTTGGCGAATCTAAATGCCTGTCAGCAAAAGTGCTCATGAAAGCAAGGGAGTCAACAGTGAGAATAAGCATCAATGCCTTGGACAGGCTGCACCACACAAACCTGAAAGCCACAAAGTTGTTTGTTTTACTATACCACAAATATTAGAGTCAGAAGTTTCAAGATTTTGCTAAGCCAGTTTTCCTGCTACATTCAAAATATGGTAATACAAGATGGTTTGGTCTGCTGTCAAGTCATGGGTTGTATAAACACTAGTTTACAGCAAAAATGACTGTAAAAGTGGTATGGTTCCTAATGGTTATATTAAATTATATTTGAGGCCTTTTATTTTTCTAGCTGAAAATAATAGCGAGAAGAGTCTACCTGAAAGCAAGAAACAAATTTAAATAAACTGTAAATTTCTCAACAAAACTTGGAAACTTCAGTTCAGTCTCTTTTATGTGTAAGACCAAACACTGTACAGTTTATAAGGTGAAATCCAAACACATCACTAGCAAACTAGGTTCCGATCTAGCTCTACCACTATTAGCTGTGTGCCTTAAAATATTTCACCTCTCTCTAAAAGAAAGGGGTAATAATACCAATCTCCTAGAACCAAAAAGTAGATTAAATGAGATAAATGTTAACAATAAGTAGAGTTGTAACTATTAGTAAATAACACAGGAAAATATCATTTACTACACACACACACACACACACACACACACACTCATACAATTAAAAAAAAGAAAAGGAAAAAAGAATCTGATCTAAGAAGTGAGAAGGAAAGCTTAGAAAGAACATAATTTAAGATTCCTCCTGTATAAAAAGGTTTTTATACCTGGGAGAAGGTGAAGATAAATAAAATGCTATGTTGTCAAAGCAAAGAAATGTAAATATGTAAATATCTGTAGTCACAGATATTTACTAAATAACATAAAAGAATCTGAAAAGAAATGATTTATTTTTCAGTCAGTATCAAAGATGAAATTTATAAGTAATTAGGAGCACCAGAAAGGATGGAATAACTCACCCAATCAGAGCTGGCTCTGAGAAACTATAATATTATGTTCTTTATGTATATCATAATAAAGTAAAAATAATGATGCCATGTAAAGGAGATCACACCAAGAAACACATATTTATTCTTTCATTCAACTGATATCTGGATTGCTTGACTAAATGAAAAAGTATTCCATAAGACTGGTAATCCAAAAACAAAAACCAGAGTGAAACAAAAGTATACCACTTTTTGCCTATAAAATTAGCAATTAAAAAATAATTCCAAGTCTTGGCAAGAATACAGTTAAATAGTCACTCATATACAGGTTTATGGGAGTATAACTGACACAAGTTTTCTGGACTTCTAGGAACTGAGCCTAAGGAAATAACCAGAGGCATAAGCAATGATTGATATAAAATGATGTTCACTGCATATTTACAACAGTAAAAAACCACTATCTAAATTTCCAACAACAAGCAATTAATTAATTTGTAATATAGCCATATGAAGGAACCAATGAACTCCTCCTGTCTCATTTTAGATGAACGTGATTTAGTGGCATGGAAAAACGCTTGTGTTAGACTGCCAAATTTAAGACTCTAAAACACTATATACAATCTGATTGCAATTTTCTTTTATACACACAAAATATATCCATATACAACCAAAAAGTGAAAAGCGAACACTGCAGTGTTAACAACAGTTATCTTTGTGTGGTGTTTTTATTTTCTTAATTATACTTTTCATTATCTTCCAAATTTCCTATGATAACTGTGTATTATTTTTATAATCAGTACAGTCATCTTTGTGGTTTACCCAAAACACTTATTCCACCTAAGTCTATCAGGGTAATCCCACTCCCCTGTCATGACTATATCCTGGCCAAGGAGACACAAGGAGACATCTGGGATGGAGGCTTCCAGGAAAGGTTTCCTTGCTTCTGAGAAGAAAAGTGGGAGAGGTATTGCTTTCTTTTGAAAACGGTCAGAAGATGTGATTCATTTATTTATCATTCAATACACATTTACCTGAACATCTATTGTGCAGTTCTTGACCCATCTCTAAATAGAGAGATTATGTTTGCTATTACTTCTAAGAGTCCTAAATTAATAGCTTTAGTAGTTAAATACAAAAATCTTAATTATCATCCATCTTCCACTTTATTTGTCACAGGTAAGAGAATTTGTTGACTCCATGGCAGTATTGTACAAGAAAACAAAACAAACTTAACACAACAACAAAAACCTGACCAACTGCATAGGTTAAGCAAAACAAAACAAAAATAAAGACAAGACAGCTTCAAGCCATCATTACCCTATTACACATTATGGACAGACAATATTACAAAAGATAAGAGGAGTATGAAAGTCTGGAAGGAAGATTAAGGGCTTTGTTTTTCTCATGCTAACTTTAAGACTGTGAACAAAATACATGAATCTTTCATTTCAATGCACCTAAGAATACACTAAACCTGACAGAGGTTGCTAAAATTACAGAGGAATTTTAAGTGCCAAAACTTGCTATATGTATTCATGATGGAGATCTTTTTCAAAAGCAATATACAATTCCATTTCTTTTTAAAAGCACACCTGAAAACCTGGATGACTTTGGGGCTGGCCACCATTAAGAATTGCTGTGTAGCTCCGTAATATAATAATGCCCTTAGGGCGCACTGGGGTGTGTAGAGTTTTTTGCCCCTACACTAAATGGCTTCACGTGGCTGTATTTTTTTTATGTGACATTTACTGGCTCATGTTTTAATTAGGAAAAATGCTAAGAAAATACTTACATTTTTCAAAAGTTAATTTTTCAAAGGTAACATGGACATATTACAAATCACCTTAAACACTGAACAATTAATTCATTCCTAATTCATTTCTATAAAAATACATCAAATATACTTAGGTTATTAGAAGTAACTTCCTCTTCAAGAGACTTTCTTAATCTATTGATATAAAAATGATGCTAATTATTATAGCAGCTAACACTTAAACAGTGCTTATTTTATGCCCACAACTATCAGCTCTTTTGACATACCTCAATTAATCTCCACAATCCCATTCTACAGATGAGGAAACTGAAGCAAAGAGAGATGAAATTTCTTGCCCAAGGTCTTGTATCTTGTGAGATAGAACCATTCACTGAGGAACAGATCAAGTACTCATCCACATCACATCACAATCACAAAAGGAAAGAAGGCTGAATATAAAAAGTAACTTTTGTTTGTTTTTATCTATAACAAAAGCAAAATTTTTCAGGGACCTCGACCTAAAATTTTTGGCTTATTTCTTAAGGAGAAATTACCATTTTATTCTGAGCATTTGCATTCCGCATTTACATTCAAATTACTTAATTCTTCTCTCAAATCTCTCTAACAACCCCGTCCCATCCCACATCATCAGGGTCAACTGTCTCATTCTAAATTCTCAGTGTGTCCTTCCAACTGTCAGAGGCAATCTCTCTGTCTGCTGTTTCTATTTACACATCCCATTTCTACCCACCCAAACTTCTGTGGGGAAACCACAGACAGACAACGTCTGCCTCCTGCCAAAGGATAAAGGGAGCAAAATGTTTTCCACACAGTTAAAAGAACTCCTTTTGTCAAATCAATCTGATGATGCTGAATAAACTGAACACTTCCCTCTGACCACCTCATCACCATTAAATTGCATAATTTCCAAGATGGAAATTATTCAAATTGCCCTCAAAAAGTTAAAATAGAAAATCTTTTTTGTCTATAACAAAAAGGCAGGCATTTGTAGACAGAAGCTATTACCTGCAATATGCTTTTTCCTGAATAAAAATGTGCTTCTATTCTCCTATATAAAAATTCAAAACACATATCCAAGATAAGGGATTTGGTATAGATGTTTTTACCATGGCTATATAGTAGTAAAATCAGTTTTTCTAGCTGATAAGGTTTCCCTATCTTCACAAGTCCGATTCACAATTTCTCTCAAGAGCTCTGAAATTTAATTTCTAAATTCATGTCCTCAGTTGTAGAAAATTCATGTCCTCAGTTCCTGATAATCTATGTACGTATTAGAACAGGGTATGTGACAGAAGTAAAGTGTTTGGCATTTAACATTAATGACTGGGATTAAAAATTGTTTCTTTTTTATCTGAAAACATTCGTGCTTTCTCTGCAACAAAGGCTAATGTTTCAGCAAGGAAGAACAATTTTCAAAGTAGGGTTTTATTTACAATTTCATTGTCCAAGTGATCGTGTCTTTATGTAAGATGACGTGTCTTTACTAAGACCATAATAAAGGAAAATTAAACTTGGTATGGAACTATTTTCTCCAACAGATCTTTTTTTTTTTTTAACATCTTTATTGGAGTATAATTGCTTTACAATGGTGTGTTAGTTTCTGCTTTATAACGAAGTGAATCAGTTATACATATACATATATTCCCATCCAACAGTAGTTATAAATAAGACATTGATGTATTTTATTTATCTGCCCATGTACTTGAAAACTACTGGACCATTTCAAGGTCATTGCTTAATCTTAGCACGCCCTGATACAAGCTCCCCTGGCAAACTGCACTCTCATACAGGTGTCCATGTTTTTGTGTTTTATGTAAATGTCTTTTTAAATGTTCTCATAATAGGTAATAGTTATAACATGTAGCACATGGATTCAGTGTTTAATGCTGGTGCTGCATTAATATCTTGCATTATCAAGCTCTTGCCAGGACACAAATTTCCTATGCTCGTCCACCTTGATTAGTTTGTTGAGTATTTGCATCCAGCGCTTCTACTTGATTAGCATTATAGCACTTTACTCTTTCTCTTATTTCCAATCACATTTCTCTTTCTTCACTGTTTTCTGTTCTTCTAAGAGTTTCATTTCAATCTATAGTTTCTCCTTTTATATTTCACTAATGTGTCTTTTACAGTTTGTCAAAGGTACTACATGGGATTCAGCCTTTCTTTTTTAAATTTTCTGAACCTTTAAAAAGTCTGGTGCGGTAAATGCTCAGAAGCATATATAATTCCTATAAAATAGCACTACCTATCTCCTGCCACTGAGGTATACATGAATTAATGGGTATGGTTTTCACACAATCACTGAGTGTTTGCATTTCCACTGGTTGGAGTAGGAACCTAAAAACTATACAACTGAACCTTGACAAAATATACATAAGTATATTATAAACAGAGCACACCATAAAAGGGCAGTTGCCTTTTACACCTGTATTTCACAGGGTAGTAATAATTTCATGTGTTAGTATCTATAGTTAAAGCTTCTGATCATGCTAAAATTCATAAATCATTCTTCTCCACAGAATTCATATAAATCCCAATATTCATAAATTCTCTATTGTTCTCAATTTTTTTTTTAATTTAATTTTAACCTTAACTGTAGCACACAGATTTCAGAACATACTTGGACATGTCTTAAGGTTAGGCCTGCTGAGAGAATGCTCCCAGAAAACTGGTCTTCGTGTCCATCCAATCTTGCAGTAAACTCTGAAGAATGTGTGGGGATTGCTGTGTATCTATTACTTCTAACTATTGACTGGGTAGGCATGTCACTGGGTTCCAGAATAATAACATTCAAGCATGAGGGGTGCTAAATGACCAAAAATGTAAAAAAACTCATGAGAACTACTAAGGGGGCTTGATCCACAGATTTCCAAATCTATTACCATTAAGGAAACTGACCATCTTCCAACGTATCTCTCCATCACCAATATGCACATTAATCCACAGATCTTAGAACTCTAATTAATGCCAAGAACGATAAATGCCTTATTTTGGTTTCCCTAGAAGTAGTTTATTTGGAAGGTAAACTGTTAGGGAAGTGGAGAAAGGATACAGGGAAGTGAATTTCGAGGATAACCATTAAAAGAACAGACATAGGGCTTCCGTGGTGGCGCAGTGGTTGGGGGTCCGCCTGCTGATGCAGGGGACGCAGGTTCGTGTCCCGGTCCAGGAGGATCCCACATGCCGCGGAGCGGCTGGGCCCGAGAACCATGGCCGCTGAGCCTGCGCATCCGGAGCGCAAATACAGGTATCAAAAGAAAAAGAGATTGAACTTCATAAAAATTTTAAACTTTTATGCATTAAAGGACACTATGAAGAGAGTGAAAAGAACACACAGAATGAGAAAAAAAATTTGGAAATCATATTTCTGATGAGTTAATATGGAGAATATATAAAGAAGTCCTATGACTCAACAACAAAAAACATAAACAACTTCATTAAAAAATGGGCAAAGGTCTTGAATAGACATAACCCCAACAAGATATACAAATGGCCAATAAGCACAAGAAAAGATAGTCAACATCACTAATCATTAGGGAAATGTAAATCAAAACCACCATAACCACCATGAGATATCTCTACACACCCATTAGGATGGCTATCATCAAAACAAACAAACAAAACAGAAAATAAGTGCTAGTGAAACTGTAGAGAAATTGGAACCCTTGGGCATTGCTGGAATGAATGTATCATGATGCAAACACTGTGGAAAACAGTATAAGACTGTTCCTTTAAAAATTAAACAGAATTACCATATATGATCCAGCAATTCCACCTCTGGGTATATATCCAAAAGAATTGAAAGCAGAGACGGGAACATGTACACCCATGTTCACATCAGCATTGTTCACAATGCCAAAAGGTAGAAACAACCCAAATGTCCAACAACAGATGAACAGACACATAAATTGTGATATATACATACAATGAAACTTTTATGTTGTGTATATTTTATATGTTATGTAACTTTTATGTTAGGTATATTTTACCACCATGAAAAAATTTTTAATTAATCAGTTAGGTATCTCAAGAACTTAGGAAAAAAAAAGAATACAAATAAGAGCAGAAAGGAAGAAGTACTAGATTATCACTCAGAAGAAACTGTTCAAGAAAAGTTTATAACCCAGTTATGAATCTCTGTTATAAATTAAATTTCCTAACTATAAAAGACCTTATATAAGAAATATGTTCTTGAGACCTCTGTCAATACCAATAAAGTATATTATAGAGCAAAACATAACTAAAAGTTTTAAATGACTCTTTCAGACTTTAACTGTTGTATCAATCAAAACCATCTATAGTCAGGCAGAGAAAGACAAATATGATATCACTTATATGAAATCTAAAAGAATAATACAAGTCAACTTATTTACAAAACAGAAACAGACCACAGACATAGAAAACAAACTTATGGTTACCCAAAGCGAAAAGGGAGGGGGAGGGATAAATTGGGAGTACAGGATTAACAGATACACACCACTATATATAAGACAGATAAAACAACAAGGATTTACTATATAGCACATGGAACTATATTCAGTATCTTGTGATAACCTATAATGAAGAAGAATCTGAAGCTGTACACTGAAAACTAACACAGTATTTTAAATCAATTGTAAATAGTTAAATTAAAAAAAAATCATGTGTAAACTAGTGATACACAATAACAAGTGCTGATGGGTTGTGGAGAAACTGGAATCCTCATACACTGCTGGTGAGAATGTACAATGGTGCGGCAAATTGTGGAAAAGTTTGGCAGCTCCTCAAAAAGTTAAACATAGAAATACCATATGACCCAGAAATTCTACTCCTGGGTATAGGCCTAAGAAAATAAAAAACAGGTATTCAAACAAAAATTTGTATACATATATTCATATCAGCATTATTCATAACAGTCAAAAAGTGGAAGCAACCCAAATATCCATCAACTGATGAATGGATAAAATATGGTATACCTATATGATAGAATATCATTTAACCATAAAATGGAATGAAATATTGATACATACTACAATGGGGAACCCTGAAAACATTATACTGAGTGAAAGAAAAAAGACACAAAAAGCCACATATTGTAAGAATCCATTTATACAAAATGCCCAGAATAGGCAAATCCATAGGGACAGCATATTAGCAGTTGCCAGGGATGGGTGGGGGTCAAGGGTTCAAGGGGTGTTGGGAGGATAACAGGGATTTTCTTCGTGTAATGCACAGTTAATGTGAAGCATAAACCAATCATAGTGCTAGGGACAAGTTTCCTCTTGAGTTCCAGAAGGTGAAGATGTTATTGACCAGAAATGTACTCCGTAAAATGACAGAGACAAAAACAACTGGTAACGAATAAGCAGTGTGTGATGTTCAGAACCCTGGAGAAGTACTCTAATATTAGAAGTTGCTAGCTGCCATATTCAATCATTTGTGACATACAGTAAGTCCCCTACATATGAACCTTCAAGTTGCAAACTCTCAAAGATGCAAACGTACGTTCCATCAGCGTCAGGCGTGAGTGAAACTGCAGCTTGCCCGCCGTCTCCTATTGCTGATGATCCTTCAGCTCTACCATCTCCCACCTTCTCTCCCTCCTCCAGTCAGTAACTCTTCTTGCCTGTTCACTCAATACCAGTCCCTGTATGCCAGCTGTTGTACTGTACTACTGTACTTGTCAAGATACTGTACTGTGAGATTAAAAATGTTTTCATTATTTTTTGTGTTTGTTTTTTATGTATTATTTGTGTGAAAAGTATTATAAACCTATTACAGTACAGTACTATATAGCTGATTGCGTTAGTTGGGTACCTAGGCTAACTTTGCTGGACTTACAAATTGGACTTAAAATGCGCTCTCGGAATGGAACTCGTTCGTATGTAGGGGACTTACTGTATTGATGAACTGAAGAATGCCTGAGCAGTAAATTTCTCATTAGCCCCATGTAAAATAAATTTATAAAAAGGTAGAAAAGAAAAAAATAGCTATTAGATATTCTTTAAGGGGCAGTAATAGGGTAGTGGATTAAGAGGTAAAACTACTATGTATAAAATAAAAAAGCTAGAAGAGATATATTATACAGCATGGGACTATAGCCAATATTTTATAATTACTATAAATGGAGTATAACCTTCAAAAATTTACCTCGTGTCTTAAAATTATGGACCTTTAAAAGGAAAAAAGGATCATCTAATTTCACCCTCTACATATTAATTATAAATAGTTTGGTGACTATTCATTTAGCCTTTGTTTTCTATGTGTAGTATAACAAAAATATAATTTTTTATTCTGCCCCCCCCCCAAAAAATTATGGACCTTTACTCTCATTAAAGTTTTTTTTTTTTTTAGAAATTGACTAGTGCCTTCAATACTTGATGTTTCATATTTTATATCCATGACCCTGGTTTTCTACAGAATATTTCCACAAAGAATAACAGACTTCTTCCTATCTTCAGAGCACAAACTAATTACCTATCCAGCTTCTACAATTTCGCATTCGCTTGAGCAACTTTCACACTGGCTGCAGTACTCAATGCAACAGGTTCACTAACTTGATGACTACCATGGACTCATTCACATTTTAGTTCAGAATTACAATTTAATTAGACATCCTAATCTTTAATTTATACAAAACTTTACTATCACACCTAGAATCAACATGTTCTTAGCTCTTAATATTTTCTCTTCTCTTTCTTCAACAGGACTAGCAGTTGGCTTTCTTTATAAAATCATTTTTAAAATGTTTTATTAGTACTTCATAAGAACTATTGTGTAAGCTCTTATGATGAGCAGACAGCAAAGTGACTCTGAAAGGCAGACTCTGAGGCATGAGTTAAGCTTACTAAGTCAGCACCTCATGCCCACAAACTTGCCTCACAGTATCAATTACTCAAATATGAGTCTCAGCAAAACTACAACTTACTGCATCTCATAGATTTTTGAAGTCAATTGCAAATAGTCAAAACTGCACATGTTAAACCTGAAACTATCTAAAGTCTACTGTATATTATACTGAAAACCCTCTATAACACACTCCAATTTAAAATGAAATAAGGATCATGATATAGACACACTGATCTAATATATCAGGAGGCTTCATTGCCTAGAAAATAGAAGAGAGACAGCGGCCCCAAATGTCATGTCTTTTGGATGACAAAGAAGACTGTGATAAAGTGAAAAAAACATATTTGAAAAGAAATGTACTCTTTTTTTCATTGCTCCTTTAGATTCCACATCAAACCCATATATCTTTGTTAAGTATTTTTTTCTTATTCAAAGGTAATTTATTTGGATTTTCCAATAGGGTTCCAGTAAAGCATAAATTAGGAAATTACATATCCTTATTGGATTACAGTATGTCAAGCATATTAAACTCCCCTGAGCACAGAAATAAAAGTGCTCTCAGAAACAACAGTTCTAGACAACACCACCTGAGGAAAAACACCTGGTTAATAAAAGTAAATATCCATTCTAACAGGAGGGGATTTAGGGGCTAAGTGCTAAAGAGGGCAAAGAAAACTTTTAGGCTGAAAGTGGAGAAAATGCAGGTAGGGTATATTGAGTTAGCCAAACAAGCACAGGTCATGTATTGGGACAAGACTGGGCTGGCTTTAAAGCTGGAGTATATACCAAAATAAAGAACATTAAACATGAACACCAGCATTCACATATAAGTCATTCACAGCTAGACTGGGGCAGGCTAGCTCTCCTCCACAGAATACCTTATGGTATGCCCTGCCTACATTTTTCAAAGTTGTAATTAGGTTCAAAGGCAACTCATGGCTTTATTGGTTTCAGGAGTGGAGAAATGCCTCATGACTCTAGTCAATTCTCTTTTAAAAACCTCCTAAAATCCCTTTCATTTTAAATGGTAAAATTAGTCATAGTCAATGGACTTAAACTAAAGCTGCAGTATGAGAAGTGTTCTGTGGAATGGGAGACTCAGCAGAACACTTAATCCAGACTTGGGGTGTCAAGGAAAGTTTCCAGAGAAAGAGAGCTGAACAACATGTGAGGGTTCATCAGGTGAACAGTAGGCAGAATGTTACAGGTAGAGGGAACAGCATGTGCAAAGACTGAGGCAAGAGGACCTGTCAGTAGACAAAGCACAGACTAACAAGAGAGCTGTTTTAGGATCTTGCCAAATCAGGAAATACTCCTTTCTCTGGGAGAGGCCAACACTGACTTCTTTTTTAATCATGAAAACAAACATTTTAGGGCATCTAGAGATAGAGACCAGCCAAAGGATTACTCTACTGGTGCTTCTGTATTCTGACCTCATCATTTATATCCCTCCACCAGAGACATTCCTTCCTTCCTTCCTTCCTTCCTTCCTTCCTTCCTTCCTCCCTCCCTCCCTCCCTCCTTCCTTCCTTCCTTCCTTCCTAAGATTTTCAGGAATCCCAGTGTCTTAGAGGGAGACTTACCTACAGCCAACCTCTGTTGGCATGTTTGGGCAACTGCTTCAATGGGAGCTGCTGTTAAATCTTTTATTACCTTGTCTGGAGAAAAATGACAGGCTGCGGTGACATCTAATCACCTCCATTACTTTATTTGAGTCAGGCTCAATAAAGTAGATACCCTCTCTATAGTATGTGATAAAAACATTAAAATAACATCAAGCATAACCTCTAGAGATTTCTCAATGGAATTTGCCAACTAGTACAACTATTTGCTACAATATGTATAATGTATCTTTAGGAAGAAGGGCACACAGCTCTGACTGGGGTTTACTAATGGACAATAGACCACAATAAAATTTCTGGCTTCTCATAAGAAAAGCATCATGAATGATAAGTGTTAGGGGGACTTCAGGCTAAAACAGTAAATTTGACCAAGGCTGTCACCTTATTTAGGCAAGCAGTAGATGGATGTGAAAGAACCTTATAAGATTGGTAAGGACTCTGGACTATATTCTAAGAGCAATGGGAAGCCACTGAAGAATTTTTAGCACAAAAGTGATATAATTAGGTTTGTATTTTAGAAAGATCACTAAGAAGCAGTGTAGAAAATGAGTAGAAAACAGGAAGACTACACTACACTGTAGGATAGAAGATCATCTTTTAGTAATCGAGGCCTAATCTAAATGCATGAAAGAATGTAGAAAAGTGTGTAGACATGAGAGATACTTAAGACGTAGAGTATATAATATTTAGTGTCTGATTGAACATGGCAAAAAAGGAATAGGGAGGAACTAAAGATGGTGTTCAGGTTTCTGACTAGGGAACTAGATGCATGGTACCACCATGTACTAAAAGAGGGAACAGAAGAACAAGGACATACTTAGATAGAAAGATGAGTTCAGTTTACAGCATGTTGAGTGTAAGATACTTGGGGCATCCAAGTGAAAATGTCCAATGAGCAATGGGCTATATGAGTATAGAGGCTAGGAGACAGATATGAGCTGAAGACGTAGATGTGGGAACCATCAAAAGATAGAAGGTATTTAAAGCCATGGAAATGGATGAGCTAACCTAGGGAGGATGGAAAAAAAAGAAGGATTGGGCCAAGGACATAGAGATGTGAGAGCTATGGAGGTTTTCGTTGACTTGCAGATATTTAAACGAGGAGGGGAGGGAAGTTAATCGCGACAATAGTCATGTTAAGGGAGCAAGGTCTTGCATTCAGGAAGAAACTGCACTGATTCTCCTGGGACAAATTAGCAGACCTGTAGTAGGGAACAGGAAGAATGTCCACCCATTCTGTTCTTGGCTCTAGTTTCTAGGTTAAGTCTGCCACCTTCACAAAGGACTACAGTCATCCAAAATAAATAATCAGTAAAAACTGGCAAAATCATTGTTGTTCTAGTTTTCTTTTACTTAGTAATTCAAAACTGATACCATCTGTTCAGTGAAGCAATGTATCTTACTTAAATGTAAGAATCATTCTTGTACCACTAATGCAATCCAAAAGCCATATCAGGGCAGCACAAACATACAAGTAATATCAAATGTAGTTTCAGCTGCTATAAAACACAGTGATTCTACATTTTGGTTCCAGGCTTTAAAAATACTATAGTATATGTGGTTTTGAATAAGATTCTACATTGTAGTCGGATTCTTAGACTAGTTTTTTTCTATTCAAGTGTTGACAGGAAAAAATATAGTTTTAGTCTGACCTTACAGGCACACACCATTTACCCTGCTTTTAACTTGATTTGAACCTTAAAGGTATCCTTGCAAAGCAACAAGAATGTGCAAAACTAAGGTCAATTAATAACTAGTTTCTAAAATCTACTGAATTTTTGCCTGAACAGTATCAAATCCCTATAATTTGTAATGAGCAATAATAAAATTAAAAATTTTCCAGTTTCAACTAGGATTTCCCAAAAAATGATGAACAGTTTCTTTTAAGAAATTCTATCTGATTCATCTACATGTCCCTTTAACTGCTTCATTAACAATTATTCTATTGCTAGATATAAGGTTAGATATAATAACCACATTCAGACATTTTAGTTAAAAAGGTGTCCAATTCAATACTGAAATTATTATTCAAATTTAACTGTCTTCTAGGAACAAAACCTTGTTTTCTGAGGCCCAGAATAGGTTCTGTCCCTTAGTACTTAACATTTCTTCAAATAAGAGTAACTAACAGTATAGCCCTGTTTATTACCAACATAAAATATCTCTGTATACTTAAAACTCAGCTCCTTCTGAAAGTCTTTCCATTTTTATCTATCATCCATTCACAATGTATGTGTCACTGACACCATAGTTTCTTACTGTCATGTTGGTTTATCTCTGCTGGCGTATTTTTCTTGCACCTTCTACACAGGCAGGTACCTTTTCCCACAATGCATCATGAACTCATGGGAAATGGGGACTTATCATTATCTCTTTGTAAGGCTTTGCACACAAAAGCCACTTGATATTAGTGTCCAACTGATTCTACAGTCTCCCAAACACGACGAATCAAAAAGAAATTAGGTTCTTTAATGTCTTGTTTAATATTATATGAAACAATTAGCAGATGGTATATTTACCCCCACCTCCCTATCCCACCCTCCTGTCCCCACCCAATGAAAAACTAGATCATTAGATGCAAGCAGAATGAAAATCTGATTAGCATAGGGCTGATTAAGAAAAAGGAAAAAGTCTGAGGAATCAGAAATAGGGAAAATGTCAGAAAAAATGAGCAAAGTAAAATGACTAAAGGGAAATTTAAGCCAAAAAAATTAAAAAGGAATAAGATAGATAATAATAAGGCAATAATGTCAGATGATGACCAAGAAAAAGAAGCCTGTAGGAAATAAATTTAATCTCTTGCTTAAACTGATCACTAAACCACAGCTCACAGGACAACTAACAACTTTCAAATCCCAGTCCACCGACGTGTGGTTATCCCACCGTGGTGCTTGTTATGCCAAATATTACTGCTGACTTGGGGTGCTCTTGAGTCAATTGAGAGGACCACCATCATTTCCATTCCCTGCCAAGAGACACATCAGTGACTGGGGGCTGGAACAAGAGCCAGTGGCAAATATACCACAGCAACAGGCTAAGGACTGCACAAAAGTAGTCTGGTATTGAGGTTAAAATTAAATGAAATGGAAGAGAAATAAAGACAACGGAGGATGAGAAGAACAAACACAGCACCAGTGTGGGTTCTTTCTACACGCTGGGAAAAGCAAACATCTGGAATTATTTGGTGCTGAGTACCACCAAATTTAAGACTTTGTTACTCTCTTGCAATTATTTCTTAGTAACCATACAAAGAAAAAATAGACCTAAAGGCTAAAATGAAGGAGAGTGGTTAAAGTGGGTATAACAATAACCATTAAACACACACACACACACACACACACACACACACACACACACACACACACACACACACATTAAAGTAACAGAGCAGTGAACTGCACAAAGAATATTCCTGACTGACTTGGAGAGATGTTCATCCTAAATTCTGAAGTTCAACGAGGAAGCTGCAGACAAATACATATAATAACATGATAACATTTTTGTCAAAATATGCCTGTACAAACACAGGAAACATCTTTAAATGATTCCAAAATAAGTGCTGGTATTATGAGTGGTTTTTACTTCTTTTTCATTTTTCCTGCATTTTTTAATGTAATTATTGATAAAATAACAACAATCCCCTAAAATAAAAGAAAAAATATCCCCTTGCAGGTCATTCAGTCTTTACCTTGAACTAAATGGGTATTCAATCTACAAAAACCCCTTTTACATAGAGCACAGCTTTCAGAGACCTGCTCCCACCCAGCGGAGAGGAGGGGCCCCAGGCCAAGTCCAGTTGCAAGCTGTGAAGACCAATGAAAAGACTTGAATCCAGCAACTCTACTCACTAGTTCAGTGACCCAGGGCAAATTACATGAAATTTCTGAGTGCTACCTTCACCTGGCTTCAGGAGTGGAATAATACATACCTCACAGGGTTGTTTTGAGGATTATCAAGACCAGCTCCCACATATGACAACAGACTGGTGGGCTAGGTACCAGGGAGATTTTGACCCTTCTGAACAATGTTACACTGTTTATCATCTCATGAAACAATCTGCTCTGAATCATGCCACACTGTTTGCCACTTTTACTGACCTCCCCTCAGTCTATGATTCCTCAGACTAATTAGTGTTCAGCAGAGCAACCTGGTTACTGATGCTTGCTTCTACAGCATCTGTGTCTACTACCTCCAGGAGAGAGCAAACATCCAGCGGAGAAAAACAGGGAAGCAGGCATCAGATAACAAAGGCATGTTTATCCAAGTTCTTTGTCCTACAAATATATAAGCAAGCCCAGAAGGAGTAGAAAACAGTTCTTCTAGGGGCACATACTGCAGAAGCATGACCAAATGAATAGCTTGATAATTGCAGATATTGTTACAGACTCAGCTTGACATATTATACTTTAACAGAGTTTGCACTGTAATTGGTGTCCATTTCTTACTGTTATTATTTTAAAAACTTTAAGGATGCCCACCAAAAACTTTAGTATTCATAAGTATGCCTTGAACCTGCAGAAGTTTGGAACCACTGAGACAGAAAATAAATAGTGAGAGGTTTGAGGCAACTATCTAGAAAAGTGCTGCTAAGAAAGACTTTCCTCAATGATGGAAAATTTTTCTCTATATTTATGTCATCCAATACCATAGCCACTAGCCACATGGGGCTACTGAACACATGAAATGTGGCTAGTACAACTGAGGAACTTAATTTTTAATTTTATTTAATTTTAACTAATTTAAATTAATTTGTTTCATGAAATATGGCTATTGACTATGGTATTGGATGGCACAAATTTAGAACACTGGTTTAATGACTTGTGCTAACTCAAAAAAGGTGGTATATGGATGAGTTAGAGAAGTTTAAAAGCTAACAGACAAGAAGAGAAACAAACAAAACACACACAAAAACAACAACAAAAACCCAGCACCATGTTAATATTTCTCTTGCTTCACACAGGATTCACCTTGATAAAGCTGAGGTCCTGCTCTGATCTCAACTTGTCATAGTCAGCTCAGGCTGCCATAACAAAAAACCATACACTGGGTGGCTTCAACAACACAAATTTATCTTCTAACAGTTTTGGAAACTGAAACGCCAAAGATCAAGGTTCTGGACAAACCGGCTCCTGGTGAGATCCTCTTCCTACCTTGTAGATGGCCGCCATCTCTCTGTGTGCTCACATGACCTCTTCTTTGGTGGGTGCAGGGAAATAGATCTCTTATCCTCTTTTTATAAGGCCACCAAACCTATTAGATTAGGACTCCACCCTTACTTCATTAAACCTTAATTATCTCTCTAAAGGCCCTATCTCCAAATACAGTCACACTGGGGGATAGGGCTTCAATGTGTGAATCTGGGGGTGGCAAAATTCAGTCTTTGCACAAGCTTCCACTCTCCTATAACTAGCTTTTTATTATGAGTTCCAATATTCCATAAGCCATATTTCTTGCCCTTAATTCATAATCTTCTAGAGGCTTGGTTTTCTGCCTTCTCTTACTATACCACCAGTTTACACCTGAGTAAGGCTTTAACCCTGTCATCAGACAACTCTGAAATTCACTGAGATTAAAACTTATCTTTGGCCCTCAAAAATGACTTCTTACCTCTTAAACTGGTTATGCAGAAAAGAGTTTTTTAACATAGCAGGCCTGATACTGCTCTCCTTAGAAAAAACTGTTTGTAAGGTTGGCCCCTGGATGGGGTCTGGGAACTTGGATACTGGAAGAGTTCCCACCTCCCTAACTACTAAGAGGGACTCTCTCTGCCCAAACTGTTTGTACAAACAATGTGATTGATGCTGAACATCTGCTTTCCTTCTGAGGGTCTGGAATTTTGGTACTTGCTAGACATACGATAACTACGGGACCAGCCCCCAAAATAAACCTTAGGCATTGAATCTCTAATGAGCTTCCTTGATGGATGACATTGCACATGTGTTGTCACAACTCTGCTAGAGGAATTATGTGAGTCTTGTGTGACTCCACAAGGAAAAGACTCTTAGAAGCTTGTGTCTGGTTTCCTCCAGACTTCGTCCCGTGCACCTTTTCCCTTTGCTGATTTTACTTTGTGTTCTTTCCCTGTAATAAATTATAACCATGAGGATAACTACATGCTGAATTCTGTGAGTTTTCCTAGTAAATCATCAAACCTGGGGGTTATCATGAGCACCCTCAACATATCAAACCACAAACATTTTTATATAAAAAAAAACTTGCCCCCCTATCTCTTAGAGAACATTCGCCCCAGTTACAGAAGCATTAATCCTGGAGGTCGAACTCCAAATACAGGAGGGCCAAAGAAAACAAAGGGAAGGATATAATCAACAAAACTTTTTTTTTTTTTACAACTAAAAGACAAGCATTTCCAGATTGGAAGGGCTGAACAAGTGCCCAGCACAATGGATGAAAAGATGTACCACAGTATGTCATCATGAAATCATAAAAGCACTGGAAAGCAGAAGGAAATGGAACAATGCCTCCACAATTCTGAAAGAAAATTATTTCTAACCTGGAATTCTATATCCAGACAAACTATCAATCAAGTATGACTAGTACAATGACACATTCAACAGTCAGTGACCAAAAATAATTTACCTCCCACACACCATTTTAAGAAGAAACTAGAGGATGTGCTCCACCAAAAGCAGGGAGTAAACCAAGAGAGAAGATATAGTAAAGAAAAGATATAATATCAGCGAAAGGATAGAAGAATGGATGATAATGAAGGAAAGTCCGAGGATGGTTGCAAAGAAGTTTTTAAACAAGAAAGGAAGGGCCTATATATATCTGCCCAGATTACCATCTCAAAATACAGAAGTTTATGTAAATACCAAAAGAGATAAAAGAAACCTCCACAAACTCTTAAATTAAAAGAAGGGGGAAGGAGGCAAGAAAGAAGAGGGAGGCAAAAACAACAGCAGCAGCCATAGTGGTATACCAATCTTTTATGTTGATAGAAATATCCAAAGCTCTTTTGAATAGGGATTACCAAATCAGCTCTGCGCTTTCAAAATTACCGACTTTAGGTTACAACATCGTACTTGACAATGGTTGGCAATTCTCCTGATCAAAAAAATATGTTCAACAGAAGTTAAAGAACAAATGTAAATGAGAGATTCCACTGGCCTCTTTTGATAAATGTTGCCTCTTTTTATTCAGGGACTAGGAATAGCTTATCAACAGACACATAACCACTCTATTACCCAATTTAAAGGCTCCCTCAAAATTCTAGTTAAGGACTTCCCTGGTGGCGCAGTGGTTGAGAGTCTGCCTGCCAATTCAGGGGACACGGGTTCGTGCCCCGGTCCGGGAAGATCCCACATGCTGTGGAGCGGCTGGGCCCGTGAGCCATGGCCGTTGAGCCTGCGCGTTCAGGGCCTGTGCTCCGCAACAGAAGAGGCCACAACAGTGAGAGGCCCGCGCACCGCGATGAAGAGTGGCCCCCGCTCGCCGCAACTAGAGAAAGCCCACGCACAGAAAAGAAGACCCAGCACAGCCAAAAATAAATAAATAAATGAAATTTAAAAAAAGAAAATTCTACTTAAGAAATTTAGTAAAGGCAAACGAATTTTAAAATCTAGTCAACAATAAACAAGCGAACAAAACCAAAACAAGCACCTGCCTCCTTCCCACCACCCCCGCCCCCCGCCAGAACTATTTGGCCCAATTCATTCAAAAAGACTCCAGTGGACCTTTATAGACCCTTAAATTTGACCTTTATATACTCAAAATTCATACAAGATTTCATAGGAAATCAGAGCACAGAATGTAACTCTAGAAAATATATTGCTGAATTGATACCTAACCAGTCATATCACTAAGTGGAAAATGAGGAGAAAAACAAACTAGAGTGGTGCAGATTTTGAATGCTTGTCCCACCCTGGTCTAGCTGAAAGACAAAACCACAAGAAACAGGCTCAGAATCATTTAAATAAAATTCTTTCTTTAAATATAGCACTCTAAAATATAGCACTACAAAAGACCCCGAATAGCCAAAGCAATCTTGAGAAAGAAAAACGGAGCTGGAGGAATCAGGCTCCTGGACTTCAGACTAGACTACAAAGCTACAGTAATCAAGACAGTATGGTACTGGCACAAAAACAGAAATATAGATCAATGGAACAGGATAGAAAGCCCAGAGATAAACCCTCGCACACATGGTCACCTTATCTTTGATAAAGGAGGCAAGAATATACAATGGCAAAAAGACAGCCTCTTCAATAAGTGGTACTAGGAAAACTGGACAGCTACATGTAAAAGAATGAAATTAGAACACTCCCTAACACTATACACAAAAACAAACTCAAAATGGATTAAAGACCTAAATGTAAGGCCAGACACTATCAAACTCTTAAAGGGAAACAGGCAGAACACTCTATGACACAAAACACAGCAAGATCCTTTTTGACCCACCTCCTAGAGAAATGGAAATAAAAACAAAAATAAACAAATGGGACCTAATGAAACTTAAAAACTTTTGCACAGCAAAGGAAACCATAAACAAGGCGAAAAGACAACCCTCAGAATGGGAGAAAGTATTTGCAAATGAAGCAACTGACAAAGGATTAATCTCCAAAATATACAAGCCGCTCATGCAGCTCAATATCAAAAAAACAAACAACCCAATCCAAAAATGGGCAGAAGACCTAAACAGACATTTCTCCAAAGAAGATATACAGATTGACAACAAACACGTGAAAGGATGCTCAACACCACTAATCATTAGAGAAATGTAAATAAAAACTACAATGAGGTATCACTTCACACCAGTCAAAATGGCCATCATCACAAAATCTATAAACAATAAATGCTGGAGACGGTGTGGAGAAAAGGGAACCCTCCTGCACTGTTGGTGGAAATGTAAATTGATACAGCCACTATGGAGAACAGTATAGAGGTTCCTTAAAAAGCTACAAATAGAACTACCATATGACCCAGCAATCCCACTACTGAGCATATACCCTGAGAAAACCATAATTCAAAAAGAGTCATGTACCACAGTGTTCACTGCAGGACTATTTACAATAGCCAGGACATGGAAGCAACCTAAGTGTCCACTGACAGATGAATGGATAAAGAAGAGGTGGCACATATATACAATGGAATATTACTCAGCCATAAAAAGAAATTAAATAGAGTTATTTGTAGTGAGGTGGATGGACCTAGAGTCTGTCATACAGAGTGAAGTAAGTCAGAAAGAGAAAAACAAATACCATATGCTAACAAATGTATATGGAATCTAAAACAAACAAAAATGGTTCTGAAGAACCTAGGGGCAGGACAGGAATAAAGACGCAGACGTAGAGAATGGACTTGAGGACATGGGGAGGGGGAAGGGTAAGCTGGGACGAAGTGAGAGTGGCATGGACATATATACACTATCAAATGTAAAACAGATAGCTAGTGGGAAGCAGCCGTATAGCACAGGGAGATCAGCTTGGTGCTTTGTGACCACCTAGAGGAGTGGGATAGGGAGGGTGGGAGGGAGACGCAAGAGGGAGGGGATATATGTATATGTATAGCTGATTCACTTTGTTATACAGCAGAAACTAACACACCATTGTAAAACAATTATACTCCAATAAAGATGTTAAAAAATAATAAAATAAAATGTCAAACTAATACCATCCTAAAATATCGACTATTTTTAGTGTCTTTTTATATTTTAATTGACCAATGCAATTGGATTCCATTAATAGCTAATTTTTGCCTAATTTAATTCTAACAAACTCACTTAAGTTAAAAGACCATAATGAAAGAATAAGAATATTTATACCATATTTTTGCATTCCTACAATTCAAAAGCAACAGTATCAAATTTTTTCAGGCTGTGAATAAACATGCCATACTTTAGGCTAAAAGCATATTTTATCCCAAAATTAGAAGTGAAAATGAAGCTCAAAAGAAATGACCTCCCAGTCTTGAATTCAGTGGCATTAATATTAATGACAATCCCACTCATTTCAAAGGCATGTCCCAGAGTGTTTATATTATGAAAAATGGGTCTGGAATGTCATCTTCAGTAAATTTTAAACTGTTTAATCTGAGGTTTTGCTAGATTTGTAACAGCTGCACTTGTGTTTACAACTATAATTTACAGCACGGCACTCTTTTACACATTTTTTTTTTGGATATGGTTGGTACAAACATGCTGTACTGATCAATGGAAATGAGTTTGGTATCTCTCTATAGCTACAAGTTTAGTCAGAATATAGTTTTGTTTTGGATTAACACTGTAAAACAAATGCATCATGGACCTTCAGAAGTCTTATGGTATTGGTTAAAGAAGGAAAAGACAAAAACTTCCATTCATATACAAACATTTGGAAAATGACTCAATTTGTGTTTGTTGAATTCAAATTTTGTTTGGGGAAAAGATATGCATATCAAACACACTGTGGGTCTAATCTGTTTGCTGGCATTCATTGAGGGTCTCGGGGCACATTACCAAGCAGAAACTGGTTGGGCAGTATTCAAAAATTACATTTCTTCTAATGCCTCTATTTACACATAGAAAGATGCAACAAAAAAGCCTGCCAAAGACTTTCTTAAGAATGCTTCAGGGGCTTCCCTGGTGGCGCAGTGGTTAAGAATCCGCCTGCCAATGCAGGGGACATAGGTTCGATCCCTGGTCCAGGAAGATCCCACATACTGTGGAGCAACTAAGCCTGTGTGTCAAAACTACTGAGGCTGAGCTCTAGAGTCCATGAGCCACAACTACTGAGCCCACATGCCACAACTACTGAAGCCCATGCCTAGAACCCGTGCTCCACAACAAGCCACCGCAATGAGAAGCCTGCACACCTCAACAAAGAGTAGCCCCTGCTCACCGCAACTAGAGAAAACCTGCACACAGCAACAAAGACCCAACACAGCCAAAAATAATAAATAAAATAAATAAAGTTATTTTAAAAAAAAAGAATGCTTCAATAGGAAGCATCAGCAACCCTTGATGTGGAGTTGCTGGTGCAATGAAAAGAGCACCGAAAAGAGTTAGTTTCTCAGGGTAACACTCAACAGCTTTGTCACTAACCTCATCTTCCTCCTCTGCAAACATTTCAAAGAGAAGTTATTACTGAACGTGAATGTTTTCTGCTAAAATCAGTTGAGTCTGGGTAACCAGAAATGCTTAGCTCTTTTAGTAACTGAAAAGGTTATCATGCCATAAGAATTAAGACACATGTAAAAGTTGCACAATAGAAGTAACCCCAGCAGTTCTCTAGTAGCTATCTTCTTTTTGGGCCATCTCTCGGGAACCCTTAATCCTGGTCGAAATTAATTTTTTTGAAAAAGCTCCACTCTATGTTCCTTTTTGTTTTAATACCTGTCTTACCTTGGTACATATGGTTACTGTAAGAATCACGTACAATCTATATGAAAATAATTTATAAAGTATGAAACATACTTAGTAGGGCTTATGACCAAAAAGCTTATAAAATCAATGAACTTCACGGGGCTTCCCTGGTGGCACAGTGGTTGAGAGTCCGCCTGCCGATGCAGGGGACACGGGTTCGTGCCCCGGTCCGGGAAGATCCCACATGCCGCGGAGCGGCTAGGCTCGTGAGCCATGGCTGCTGAGCCTGCGCGTCCGGAGCCTGTGCTCTGCAACGGGAGAGGCCACAGCAGTGAGAGGCCCGCGTACCGCAAAAAAAAAAAAAAAAATCAATGAACTTCTTAAAAACATCAATAGAACAAAAGCTCTGATTTCTAAAGGGTATATGGTATATTATTGTTCAAGATAATAAGCTTTTTTCTACAAGTATGAAACTTTGAACTCACCAGAGAACATAGACTACTGTAGTAATTTCCCCAATAAGTATGATAAATTTGTTTTGAACTACCCATTGTTTTTTCTGTCAGTTTGGCATTTCAAAATGATTCAAAAGTTAGTAAATCACTTTAGACAAAGGTCATAAATTCAAATGTCCACAATAGGTAAGTAAAATGAGTAAAGTAATCAGATGGGCTTGAAGCAACCAGGAGACAAAGCACTATCCAAAGAAGACAGCCAGAACTTAGCTCCTGCCAGCTGCTGCCAAATAAAGAAGTCAGATTTAGTGTTGCCAGATTGCTTTTCATCTAAAAGATAAGCTGAAAATATGGATTTTTAAAGGTAAAATAACATAGTATTTAAATGTAGGTAAATGACTCAAAAAAGCTTAAAACATCATGCAAGCCACACATATCTGCAAAGCAGATCTGGTCTCAGCTTTATCATCTCTACCATGTTTGCTCTATATAGATCTATTTAAAATACCATTACAAGATTGAAAAGAACTTTGGTGACATTTTTTTAATGCTTCAATTATACTACGAGTCATGTTAATGTATTCAACAGAGTTTGCTTTTTCCTATAAAAATTATTACCTGAACTTCATCAAGCAAGAGAATTCATCTGGCCAATCGCAAATGGAAAACAGTAAACGATTCTTTTACCACATACCCAAGTATGCCACGACACCCTCTCCCCCCAATCCATCCTGGAAGGTAACCTCAGCTAGAAAAGGAATCAAGTCTACTTTGCCCACTATTATATCCCCAGCACCTAGCACAGTGCCTAACTCATTATAGTTGTATGTGACAGAGTTTAACAGTGCTCCCCACCTTTGGGGCAAATGAGTATTTCCCAGCTCCTTGGTAGTTAGGCTGGCCATAAGACTAAGTTCTGGCCAAAGGAATGAGAGCATAAATGATGTATACTACTTCCAGGCCTGGCCTCTAAAACATCCTGTGCAGTAGTCTAACTTCTCCCCCAATACACAAGGCTGGAAGTAAAGGACTGAGTCAGTGCAGCTAGAAAATGGAAGGAGCCCAGAGAAATTGGGGACTCTGCAGAAAATCTGTCATGGAAATATGCACAAAAGTGACATCTGACATACAGGGGCCTGTGACACCAGCAAAAATTAGCACTTGTATTATGTTAAGCCACTGAGATTTAGGATTTTGTTACCACAACTAGTATTTACTTTGACCAATACTGTGTTCAATATTTGTTAAATGAACACCTAAATAAATAAATAAATGCCTTAGGCAAGAATCTAGGCATCAAAAGTGCAAAGATTCCTGTCCCTCTGAGTTGGCTGACAAATGCTAAAGTAATGATGTTCAACCCCATTACAGACATTATGGCTTGAATTTGAAAACATAGGAGATTGTGGAAAACAACCAGAAAATTAGCACAAAGGCAGTCAAAACAGTTAAATGAGAATAGAATCTCCAAGAACTTATGTGTACCTCAACAGAGGCAGAAAAAGCATGTAACAAAAATTAATATCCATTCATGTTTTTAAACATCTCATCAAACTAGGAATACAGAAAAACTTCCTCAGCCTGACAAAGAACATCTACAAAAAACCTACTACATGTTACATTATACTTAATGATGAAAGAAAGAATACTTGGAAAACTCAATATTGTTAAGCTAACAATTCTCCTAATGTGATCTACAGAGTCAATGTAATCCCAATCAAAATCTCAGGAGGGTTTTTTGGAGATATGAACAAGCTAATTCTAAAATGTATATGTAAATAACCTAGAATAGCCAAACAACTTTGAAAAGAACCATGTTGGAGGACTTACACTACTTAATTTCAAGACTTATAAAAAGGCTATAGTAATCAAGGCATATAGACATGTATATAGACAGTGGAACAGAAAAAAGAGTTCAGAGATAGAGCCACACATATACTGTGTGATTTTTGACAAGCTCCAAAGCAATTCAACAGGGAAAGAATAATCTTTAAAGTATGGAACAACCGGAAAGGTACATAAAAAAATGAACCTGATCTCTTTCCTCATACAATACATAAAAACTGAACTCAAAATGGATCATAGACCTAAAATGTAAGAGCTAAGCTGGACTTCATCAAAATTAAACTTCTTGTTCTTCAAAAGATACCATTATAAAAATAAAAAGGGAAGCCATAAACTGGGAAGAAAACATTTGCAAATCAGGTATCTGACAAAGGACTTGTACTAGAGAAGTGCAATTTAAAATGACTGTGAGCTATCACTACAAACCCATTAAAAGGGCTAAAATTAAAAAGACTGACCATACCAAGTATTGGTGAAGATGTGGAGCAACTGGAAACTCTCATATATTGCAAGTGGGATTATAAAATGGTATAACCCCTTTTGAAAATAACTTAGCAATTTTTTTATTGAAGTATAGCTGGTTTACAATATTGTGTTAGTTTCAGGTGTACAGCAGCAACTTCTTAAAAAGTTAAGCTTTCACCTACCTTACAATCTAGCCCTTCCACTCCTAGATTTTTACCCATGAGAAATAATAGCTATGTTCATAGAAAGACTTGTACATAAATATTCATAACAATTTTATTTGTATAGACAAAAAATGGAAAGTACCCAACGTCCATGAAAAGGAGAAAGATAAACTGTGCTATATCCAAACAATGAAATGCAACTCAGCAATAAAAATGAACTAGTAATACATGCTATATAACACAATTATCAAAACAATTATACTAAGTGAAAAAAGACCCAAAAAAAGAATAGATATCATCTGATTCAATTTGTATAAAATTTTAGAAAATGCAAATTAGTTTACAGTGACAGAAAGCAGATTAGTGATTGCCTGGGAATGGGGGAAGGGGTAGAGTGGAACAGGGGAGAGGATGACAAAGGAGCACTAGGAAACTTGAAGGTACGATATACATGTTCATTATCTTAATTGTGGTGATGGTTTCAAGGATGTATGCATACTTAAAGAGTACAATTTGATGTGTTTTGACAGATCTGTAGTTCACTGTCTATCAATAAAACCTCAGTCAATCTGTTTCAAAAAATAATTAAGGTATAGTCAGATACTCATAGCTACTGTGGCCACAAAACAACATAACCAAAGATTGTTCTAATCAAATATAACAGTATTTTCAAACACTTGTCTTATTTTAACTATTTTGTCTCAAAAAAAGATAATTCTTTAAAAACTCATATTATTTTAAAGGTAAAGAAATTAGACAAATTATTTTAAAACTTAAAGAACTTAGTGCAGTATTAGCCATATATTAAATGTGTACTGTACACACTTGTAGAACTAAATGGAAATACAGATCTTTCATATAATGAAATAAATTTCTAGCTTTTAATATAGTTCCAAAGGAATGTCACTACCAAATTCAAGACATTGTTCACTGCACTTATCTTAATTTATAATCATTCAATTTAAAAATAAAGTCATTCTTATTACAGTACTTCATATAAAAGTATTTTTATGTGTGTTACTTCTACAACTGGCTGCACAGTTTCAAAAAAATACCAATTCATCAAAATACTTATCAGCAAGCAAAACTTTCACTAGCTTTGCCAACATCTTTAGTATAATGACTAAGAAGTCTAATGGTGCTGATCAAAATCAGAAACAGGATATTTTTCTGTGTGCCAAATACTGCAGAAAATACCACTTGATAAATAAAATATCATACTGTTATACCACTAACACAAGGTTACTTACTCTCAAGGCCTATGATTACAGATACACAGCTAACAGCTTCAAATAAAAGCAAAAATGAGTCTCACTAGAAATTGGAAATGTCCAAATACACATTCTATATAGCCTTTTGTTATAAATGCTGATTTGCAGGGATAGGCTAAAGAATCATCACAATCCATGTTTTACAAGGTCATGTTTGAGTACCCCAAGTTCAGAAAGCTAGGGTTAAGTACAAATGATTTCTTCAAACAAGCATAAGTCTTACAAATCAGTTTGAATGTATAATCTGCATACACTGTGTATATCACATACACCAGTAATTATAAACTATATCACTTAGAATGCTTTTGGTTTCTAGTAACTGAAACCTAACTTTATTCATCAAAATAAGATAAATTATGCTATGGTAAGTTTTTGCTCATGCTGTATGTTCAATGCCTGTGTGGGAGGTGAAGGGCATGAGAGTGGTCTGCTTACTCACTTGTGGACCCAAGATGACAGATGCTATGACATCTTAGCACCTGGCAACCATAATCACCACTGCAGGGAAGAGAGACAGCTAGGTCATTCATCTACTACTAAATGTTTCTACCTAGAAGTAACCTGCTTAAAACCTATTGGCTAAAGAATCACATGGCTGTGCTTAGTTGCAAGTGAAGCTAAGAATTAATATTGTTGAAATGTCCATTCTACCCAAAACAATATACAGATTCAATGTAATCCCAATCAAAATTCCAATGGCATATTCACAAAACTAGAACAAATAATTCTAAAATTTATATGTAACCATAAAATATCCTAACTAGCCAAAACAATCTTGAGAAAGAAGAACAAAGCTGGAGGTATTAAAATCCCTGATTTCCGACTATACTACAAAGCTAATAAAATCAAAACAGTATGATACTGGTACAGAAACAGGCATATAGATCAATGGAACTGAAAGTCCAGAAATAAACCCACACATACATGAACAATTAATTTATGACAGAGGAGCAAACAACATACAATGGATAAAGGATAGTCTCTTCAATAAATAGGAAAACTGGAGAGTCACATGCAAAAGAATGAAACTAGACCACCATCTTACACCATACACAAAATTAACTCAATGTGGATTAAAGACTTGAATGTAAGGGAGTGGCCAAGATGGCAGAGTAGGAAGACCTTGAGCTCACCTCCTCCCATAGACACACCAAAATTACAACTATTTACAGAGCAACTACTGACGAGAAAAAAACAGAAAGTTAGCAGAAAAGATCTTCTACAACTAAAGATATAACGGAACCGCAGAGAAGGGCAGAAGAGGTAGAGATACAGTATTGTCAAGACCCATATCCCCGGGGAAGGCAACCCACAAATGGGAAAATAATTACAGTTGCACAGAAGTTCTCCCCAAGGAGTGAGGGATCCAAGACACTCATCAGGCTCCCCAGTTTGGGGGTCCCACACTGGGAAGACAAGCCTCTAGAACATTTGGATTTGAAGGTCAGAGGGGATTATTTTCCGGAAAGCCAGAAGGCTGTGCAAAATGGAGACTCCATTCCTAAAGGGTACACACAAAATCTCACACACTCTGGGACCCAGGGAAGAAGCAGTAATTCGAAAGGAGCCTGGGTGAGACTCACCTGCTGATCTTGGAGAGCTTCCCAGAGAGGAAGGAGGCAAATGGAGTTCACCCTGTTAATACTGACAATGGTGGCAGCCATTTTTGGAAGCTCATTCTACCTGGAGGACAATGCTGCTGATAAGCACTATTTTGGAATCATTCCTCTAACTTATTAGAGCTGAAACCCAGGCCCACACACCAGCCTGTAGGCAGCAGAACTGGAACACCTTGGGCCAAACAACTAGCAGAGCAGAGACACAACCCCACCCACCAGGAGACCTGCTGCCCTGAGCCCCTGAGCCCACAGCAGCCCTGGGATTGGCCCTGATCACCAGAAGGCACAGGATCCAGCCCAGCACACCAGCACACCCCCAGGGCCCTGCAGCCAGAGACCCTGGGACATGGCCTCATTCCCAGTTGGCGAGCACTAGTGCCAGGACCAGCCTCACCCACCAATGGAGAGACACCAACCCTGGGATCCATGGGACCACTGCCCCACCCAGGCAGGCTGACACTAGTTCTGGGACCCCCAGGGCTCTGTAGCCAGCCACTTCATGACCCAGCCCCAGCTACCAGCATACTAGCACCAGGACTGGGACTCCTCTGGCCATGCAGCCAACAATGCCAGACCCAGTCCCACACACCAGTGGCTGGCAGCCTCCACACAAGGCCAGACCTGGCAACCAACTGGACCAGGACTAGCCACTTCTACCAGTGTGCCCACAGTAGTCAGCCAGCCACAACAGGATGACCCATACAGCCCACATAGAAGGCATCCATAGACAGTACAGTTCTGGTGACAAGAGAAGAGTGTACTGCTGGGACACACGGAACATCTCCAAGAAAAGGCCACTTCTCCAAGGTTTGGAAATATAACCAATCTACCAGATATATAGAAATAAAAACAGCAAATCAGACAAAATGAGGCAACAGAGGAATATGTTCAAAATGAAGGAACAAGATAAAACCCCAGAAGAAAAACTAAGTGAAGTGGAGATAGACAATCTACTCAATAGAAAGTTCAAGGTAATGATTGTAAAGATGTTCAAACAACTCAGGAGAAAATTGGATGAACAGATTGAGAAGTTAGAAGTTTTTAACAAAGAGTTAGAAAATATAAAGAAGAACCAAGCAGAGTTGAAGAATACAATAACTAAAATGAAAAATATGGGACTTCCCTGGTGGTCCAGGGGTTAAGAATCCACCTTCCAATGCAGGGGACGTGGTTTCGACCCCTGGTCAGGGAACTAAGATCCCACATGCCACGGGGCAACTAAGCCCACGTGCTCTAGAGCCTACGCACTACAACTAGAGAGCCCACATGCCACAACTAGAAAGAAGCCCGCATGCCACAACGAAGAACCTGCATGCCACAACAAAAGATCCCACATGCTGCACCAAAGATCCCGCGTGCCGCAACTAAGACCCAATGCAGCCAAATAAATAAATAAATAAATTTTTTTTAAAAAAAACAAGAAAAATACACCAAAACGAATCAATAGTAGATTAGAAGACAGAGGAATGGATCAGAGAGGTGAAAGACAGAGTAGTGGAAATCACTGAAGCTGAACAGAAAAAAAGAAAAAAGAATAAAAAGAAATGAGGACAGTTTAAGAGACCTCTGGGAAAACATCAAACATACTAACAATAGCATTACAGGGGTCCCAGGAGAAGAGAGCAAGAAAGAGATAGAGAACATATTTGAAGACATAATAGCTGAAAACTTCCCTAACCTGGGAAAGGAAACATCCAGGTTCAGAAAGTACAGAGTCCCAAACAGGATCAACTCAACAACACACTGTAATTAAAATGGCAAAAATTAAAGATAAAGAGAGACTATTAAAAGCAGAAAGGGAAAATCAATAAGTTAAGTACAAGTGAACTCCAATAAGGCTATCAGCTTACTTTTCAGCAGAAACTCTACAGGCCAGAAGGCAGTGGCACAATATATTTAAAGTGATGAAAGGGAAAAACCTACAACTAAGAATACTCTGCCTGGCAAGGCTTTCATTCAGATTTAAAGGAGAGATCAAAAGTTTTACACACAACAAAAAGCTAAGAGAGTTCAGCAGCACCACACCAGCTTTACAATAAATATTAAAAGGACTTCTCAGGCTTCCCTGGTGGCGCAGTGGTTGAGAGTCTGCCTGCCGATGCAGGGGACACGGGTTCGTGCCCTGGTCTAGGAAGATCCCACATGCCGCGGAGCGGCTAGGCCCGTGAGCCATGGCCGCTGAGCCTGTGCGTCCAGAGCCTGTGCTCCGCAACGGGAGAGGCCACAACAGTGAGAGGCCCACGTACCACAAAAAAAAAAAAAAAAAAAAGTACTTCTCCATGCAAAAAAAAGGCCACAACTAGAAACATGAAAATTACAAAAGGAAAAATCTCATTGGTAAAGTCAAATATACAGTAAAGGTAGCAAATCAGCCATGTATAAACATGGTAGGAAGGTTGAAAGACAAAAGCAGTAAAACCGTCTATATCCACAATAAGTAGTTAAGGGATACACAAAACAAAAAGATGTAAAATATGATGTCAAAACAGTAAAAATGCAGGGTTGTTAAAATGTGTTTGAGCTTAAGAGATCAACAACTTAAAATTATCATAGATAGATAGATAAGACAGCTATGTACAGTGTGGGGAATATAGTCAGTAATTATGTAATATTTTTATATGATAACAGTGTAACTAGACTTATAGTGGTGATCATTTTGAAATGTACAGAAATACCAAATCACTATGTTGTGTAATGGGAAATAACATAGTATTATAGGTCAGTTATACTTCAAAACCAAACAAACTCATAGAAAAAGAGATCAGGTTTGTGGTTACCAGAGGCAGGGGGTGGGGGGAAAGGGGAATTGGATGAAAGCAATCGAAAGGTACAAACGTCCAGTTATAGGATAAATAAGTACAAGGAAAACACAGGGAATATATCCAATAATTTATAACTATACTATAAATGGAGTAAAACTTTTAAAAATTGCAAATCACTATGTTGTACACCTGAAACTTACAGAATATTGCACATCAACTATACTTCAAAAAAAAGTTACAAAAAAAGATAAATAAGTCCTAGGAATGTAATGTACAACATGATAAATATAATTAACACTGTTATATGTTATATATGAAAGTTAAGAAAGTAAATCCTAAGATTTCTCATCACAAGAAAGAGATTTGTTTCTATTTTTTTAAAATTTTGTATCCATATGAGATGATGGATATTCACTAAACTTATTGTGATAATCATTTCATGATGTATGTAAGTCAAATCACTATGCTGTACACCTTAAACTTACAGAGCTGTTATGTCAATTATATCTCAATAAAACTGGAAGGGGAAAAAAAAAAAGACTCGAATGTAAGACCTGAAACCATAAAATTCCTAGAAGAAAACATAGGCAGCAACTTCACTGACATTGGTCTTAGTGATTTTTTGGTGGATTGGACTCCAAAAGCAAAGGAACCAAAAGCAAAAATAAACAATGGTGCTATATCAAACTAAAAGTTTTCCCATAGTGAAGCTTCCCCATCATCAAAATGAAAAGGTAACCTACTGATTGGAAGATATCTGCAAATCATATAACCAATAAGGAGTTAATATCCAAAATATATAACCTCATACAACTCAACATCAAAAAAACAAACAACCCAACTAAAAAATGGGCAGAGGTCTTGAACAGATATTTTTCCAAAGAAGACATACAAGGGTTCATGAATTGCTCGACATGACTAATCATCAGAGCAAATCACAGCCAAATTACAGCCAAATCACAGCAAATCACAACCATAATGATGTATCATCTCATACCCGTCAGGATGGCTATTATTAAAAACAAAAACAAAAAAAAACAAGGAATAACAAGTGTTGATGAGGATGCAGAGAAAAGGAAACCCTTGTGCACTGTTAGTGGGAATGTAAATTGATGCAGCCACTATGAAAAACACTACGGAGATTACCATATGATCCAAGAGTTCCACTTCTGGGTATTTAACTGAAGAAAACAAAAACACTAACTTAAAAAGATATATACACTCCTATGTTCACTGCAGCATTATTTACAGTAGCCAAGATATGGAAACAACTTAAGTGTCTACTGATAGATGTATGAATAGAGAGTATGTGGTACATATATACGGTGGAATATTATTCAGCCATAAAAAAGAATGGAATCTTGCCATTTGTGACAATATACATGGACCTTGAGGACGTTACGCTAAGTGAAATAAGTCAGACAGAGAAAGGCAAATACTGTTTGGTCTCACTGACATCTGAACTTATTGATATAGAGATGAGATTGGTGGCTGCCACAGTGTGGGAGCAGGGGACTGTAACAGGCCAAATAGGTGAATGAAGTCAAAAGGTATAAGCTTCCAGTTATATAATAAATAAGTCATGGGAATATAATGTATAGCATGATGACTATAGTTAGTAATACTGTACTGCATATTTGAAAGTTGCTATGAGAACAGATCTAAAGTTCTCATCACAAGAAAATTAAAATTCTGTAACTATGTATGGGGACTAATATTAACCAGACTTATTGTGATCATTTAGCAATATATACAAATATTGAATTATTATGTTGTATACCTGAAACTAATATATGTCATTATACCTCAATTAAAAAATGAAAAGTTGGGCTTCCCTGGTGGCGCAGTGGTTGAGAGTCTGCCTGCCGATGCAGGGGACACGGGTTCGTGCCCCAGTCCGGGAGGATCCCACATGCCGTGGAGCGGCTGGGCCCGTGAGCCATGGCCACTGAGCCTGCGCATCCGGAACCTGTGCTCCGCAATGGGAGAGGCCACAGCAGTGAGAGGCCCGCATACCACCAAAAAAAAAAAAAAGAAAGAAAAATTCACATATACTTTGATTTGGCAATCCAATTTCTAGAAATATATACTACAATTATAGTTACACATGTGCAAAATGACATGTATGTGAATATTTCTGGTAGCACTGTTTGCAACAACAAAAAAATTCATCTAAATCCATTGTGTTGCATTTACAAACTGAATAAAATGTAACTATTTAAAAGAATGGGGCAACATTCTGTGTACTGCTAGGAGAGACTGCCAAGAGATATTATTAAGGAAATCCATCCTCATTATTCACTAATTCTGCATTTGTGAATTCATCTACTCAATATAATCTTCCTGTAACCCCAAAATCAATATCCACTGAACTTTTGTGTTCATTTGCGGATATACACAGAACAGCAAAAAATCTACATCACCCTGTACACTCATTCTTAGCTGACTGAGGTCCAACAACATGTCTCTCTGCCTTCTTGTTCACTGCTCATACTATAAACAAATGTTACTCTGGGGTCTGTTTAGTGTTGTATTTTTTACATTTTTATGCTTTTTGTGGGTGACTTTGCTGTTTAAAATGGCCCCCAAGCATAGTGCTCAAGTGCTGACTAATATTACTAAACACAAGAAGGCTTTGATGCACCTTATGGAGAAAACATGTGCCTTACAGTTACAGTGGCAAGCTCTGTGGAAGACAACTTGTTAATTGTTTAATAGGTTTTTATACTTTGGGGAATTTTATATCACTTGCATGTACTACTAAATCAAAAGATATATAATTTTATAAAAGACAAATAAAAGAAACTGGCAGATCCTGAGACAGGGCAGACTTCATGATTGATCTACCTCCATCCTATTCCCCTCATGATAGCAAAATAGCTCAGTCATTACAGGAGTCCCATTACACACCATACCACTCAAAAAGAGAGTATAGATGAGACACTGTTGCAGCATCCCCCCAAGTAAAAGACTTCAGATGTTTTCAGGCTGTACTTGTTTAAGCTTATGTCCATCCCGTGATCATGCAAATTTTATTGCCTATTTTAAGGCAGATTGTTTTAAGCCAATCAGAGTCTACTGCAGGAGCTAGTAGTGAATGTGTGTTCCCTGAAGTCTATATAATGGTGACTTCTGAAAGAAAATCCAGGCCCTGTTAGGAAGGAGAAAAGCAAGAACGGATGCTGGGTAGGCACCCAGCAAGGTCAACAATCCTGAAGAAGCTCTAAGAGTTGTGGAAATAAAGCATACACACATAAGACAACAGTATAAATTACAGTGCATAAGGACCAGAAGTGATCATCAAGCAATCAGGGCTTGGTAAGGAAATCTATGGATACAGCACATAAATGTACAAACAAAATCAGAGAAATGGAGTTAGGATTAAGTACAAGGAGGACTTATAATGTGATTGCTCTAAATAAACAACAACAACAAAAAAGGAACCAGCCCCAGGAGGATGTTGGAAGTCATTAAGGTAAATGGCACATCCAAATTCCTATGAAAGAAGCAAATTAGTTTAGCAGTTCTGCACCTTCAAACCCGACCAGGTAAGGGATCATAGAGCCAAACTCAAATTCTTAAATAATGCCTGACCTGAATAATTGTGTGTATGTGAAAAACAGCTGTCTCAAACTGTCTTATTGGTAGTTACCAGAGTATCAGACCCCAGATCTCAGATTATGCTAAAATAGATTAAATCTACACAAAATGTTTATATAACATGTATATTCTGTATTACAAAATCAGTGTTGGGCCTCTAAAGGAAAATGAAAAAACAACAGTCCTAAAAATCTGAAAAATGAAAACCATGTGGTAAAAGGTAATAAGAAGTATAGCCAGACAGATGTTAAGTCATGCCATCTGGGGGTCCTACCCACTGGATGCCATTAACACTGACCACAGTACAAATTCCCTTCCTCTTCCCCTTCCCTCTTACCCCCAACCCCACTTCCCTTGGTATCTGTACTATTTCTAATTTTTGGAGGCCTGAAAGAAGCAAAGGAAATACAAAGCCCAATTCATCACTATACTTTTGTACAGTGACATACATAAGTCATATTCTCACCAAAACCTACCTTTTGTGATATGGAAGTAGTAATAACCCTAAGGTTTTACTTTCACAGTTCAAGAAAATGAATAGGCTAAATACTCTCACCACTCACTATCTCTTGAGAAGGTTGGAAGCAAAGATAATGGATCAATCTGGGTCCCATCAGGAGAGAGAAATCACACAGTAATTTGAATAAAGAAAATCAAATATAAACAATTAGTCACTATAACAGGAGACTAGAGTAACCAGGAATTAGCTAGTCAAAAGTAAAAAAAGAAAAAAACTAAAGAACATAGGAATAGCAGATATAAAGAGGACCCACTACCTTCTAGTGCTAGAATTCAGCACCCAAGGAAGAGCACCCCCTTTGACCTTACCCACCATGCACACAGTAAGATCTAGATCTTGTTGGAGAGGGCATAGCCATGGCTCACTGAATGACGGTGAAGTGTCTATGGGTGCTGTGCCGGTAGAACTTGCTGGAAATCCACCTTTTGTAACTTGCCAGATACCTACCCTGTAGGGTGCCATGGTCACAAGGAGGTGTCTCACCAGAGGCACTCTGTTACAAAATCACCTGAGGGGAATGATGGGTTAAGTTGCTGGCAACTGGGTGCTGCTGGCCATAGTGCACAATAGGACTGGGCACTAAAAAAGCCACACATGCCCAGGAGCCTGCCAGAGGAGCCACAAGTCCAAGGAGCTGGGCAGTGGGGGAGCCGTGCTCTGGAGGAACCACTCAAGCTACAGGAGCTGGGCACTGGGGAAGCCATGTGGGCTGCAGGAGCCAGAAGTACTTGTCCTGACAGTACGTAAAATATCACACTGGTCTCCTACTTGAACATTTGCTGATTGCATCTGATGAACAGGAAATAACAAGTACTCTAGATGCCTTATTAACACACATGCCAATAAGTGGGTGAGATAAACCCCACAAAAGTTCATGGGTCCCCCACCTCAGTGAAGCAAATGGGGTTTAGTAGTTTGAAGCAGAAGTTAGCAAACTTCTTCTATAAATATCCATATAGTTCAAGAAATGAATAGGCTAAATACTCTCACCACTCACTTTGTAGGTAGTCCAGTGGCTACCTACAAAAGGTAGGTTTTGGTGAGAATATGACTTATGTATGTCACTGTACAAAATATTTTAGGCTTTAGGGATTCTGTCACATATTCTTTTGGGGGTTTTTTTCAAACACTTAAAAATATAAAACATATTCTTAGCTCACAGGTCACACAAAAACAGGTAGCAGGCCGAATCAGACCCACAGGCCATAGTTTGCTGATTCTTGATCTGGAGCATGTCGAGGTATCCTCTACAGGGTGAAATATAAGTTTCTCTACCTTGCACCACCTACCATGAAAAGAATCACAATGGTGGGGTAATTTTTTTGAATTCTGGAGGCAACATATATCACATTCACATGTACTATTTTGACCCGTCTATAGAGTCAAGGGTAAGCTGCCTGCTTTGAGTGGGAGCAGAGCAAGAGAAGGCTCTGAAGCTAGATCCTTCAAGAATACAGATCTGCTCATGTACCAGGCCAAAAACCCCAACCATCTAAGGCTCTGGCTGAGGGCAAAGGAAATAAGTGAATAAGTTGTGGAAAGAAGTCACAGATATCAATTATAGCCCTGTGGTCAACTAGAGGAACAAGGATTGTAAGTAGTTTTGCATATTTTCTATTTGCTTATTGTGTGTGTGTGTGTGTGTGTGTGTGTGTGTGTGTGTGTGTGTGTGT